>NW_019154106.1:19734010-20011313 GCF_002288905.1 Enhydra lutris kenyoni | reverse complement strand
GATGTGGGACTCGATCCCAGGACGCTGGGATCATGACCTGAGCCGAAGGCAGCTGCTTAACCAACTGAGCCACCCAGGCGTCCCAATTTTCAAGTTTTGAAATACTAATTAATATATTCCCCTTATGTGTGTCTTCTAAAGCTTTCCATGTTATTTATTGTGATTTTATTACCCCTTAGAGTCATAGGTTTCCCACAGGTGTTCCAGGGCCAAGCTCAGTCCTCTTCTCTTTATTTGTACTTGAGAGCATCCCACAGCATTAGAAAACATCTATATGCTAACAAAGGCTGGAATGGTGGCTATAAGGGGCGAAGAGGGAAGGGAAAATGGGGAGTTATTAATCAACAGGCATAAAGTTTCAGTTGAGCAAGATGAGTAAGATCTAGAAATCTGCTGTATAACATTGCACCTAGAGTCAACAAGAATGTACACTTAATGTTTTTTAAGAGGATAGGTCCCATTTTATCACTGTAAGTTTTTTTTTTAAGATTTTATTTATTTATTTGACAGACCACTAAGTAGGCAGAGAGGCAGGCAGAGAGAGGAAGCGAAGCAGGCTCCGTGCTGAGAAGAGAGCCTGATGTGGGGCTCGATCCCAGGACCCTGGGATTGTGACCTGAGCAGAAGGCAGAGGCTTTAACCCACTGAGCCACCCAGGCGTCCTGTAAGTTTTTTTAGAGATGATACCCATATGCTGATTAATTCCCTAACATTTATCTCTAAATCTAATCTCTCCCCCTGAGTGCCTGGCTCATATCTACTTGCTCCCTTGGACATCTACCCTCAGATATATAATAAACAACTTAAATGTAACAGATCCAAAATGGAGCTCTTGATTTCTGTCCAGCATTAAACAGTTAAGTGGGCATGTTAAATGCAGTATTTTTTCTGAACTTTTCATAAACTAGAGTGTGTTGTTAATTTCTGAGCGTTTCCCAGACTTGGGAATGTATTTAGGAAATGGTGTTCCACAACACTCCCAAGAGATGCTGTTTGGGAACCAAACAGCTTTGAAGGAAAACCTATGGTTTTCCACTAGAACCAAACCACTGAAGCCAAATACACAGCCCTGGAGTGGAAGTAATCCACGAAGAAGGAGGCTGAACTACCTACACGGGGCTGATGATGTGATTTACAGGAACAGCTGTGATGAAATCTAACTTCAGTTTACAACAATAATTAATAATAATAATAATAATAATAATAATAATGAGAGGTGTTAGGAAGAGGAAATTGGAATCTGACGCAATGCCTTCATTTGTGAACATCACCAAGGATTTAGAAGACCATCAAGATCTAATTCTGGGTCAAGAGAGAAGAGGCTAGCAGCCTTGCCACCACTCTATAGAGTTTTTTACAAAAACACTGATAATGATAAACCTTATAGTAATGTGCATTGCTACACCTTGAAATTCAGGTTTAAGATATATCAGTGTCTTTCCCCTAGGTTTGTGAAAGGTCTAAAATTCCAATCTCATGTGAGTTTTTAAAAAACTACTTCTATCTTGTAGTTATGCCATGAAGTCATAAAGATGGGGAGAGAATCAATTCCCCTACCTTTTTCAAGAAAAAGTAAGACCATTCCCACAAAATGATGGTAGCAATGCCTCAGTAGTCAGAGGTCATTATCATATGAAGAATCCCACTGTAGTATAAAAAGAACAGGTTCTAGAATCAGGCTGACCTTGGTCCCATACCAGCTTAGCAACAAACTGATTCTGTGGTCTTCTAAGTAAGTTACTTAATTGCTCTGAGCCTTAGTTTCCTCATATATGAAATAAGGATGACAAAACCTACATGCAAGAAGTGAGAAGTATTTACTTATGTATTTAAAGTGCCTATGCAGTATGTCTCATAGTAGGCTCTTATTGGTAGAAGATTAACTTTTAAATTTCACAGTATACTTTTGAAGCTTTACCATCTTAATATTTACTACATTTTAGGGACTGCAAGAAGCTGCCTTCAAAAAGCAGAAGAAAAGATTTATAATCTGAATAGATTATAGTTTCATAAAGCACAATGAAGCATGTAGGAGACTCTATCAAAAACCATAAATAAGCCACATGCTTGTACTATGCAGTCAATTCCCAGTTTTTCATGTAAGGAAGGAAACAGATGGGGACAGTCCAAAAGAGTGAGTAATCTAAAAAAACTCTGAGGTTTGTCTGGACATTTGCATTGAATTCAGTTGTATGTGATAACCAGGGAAAGGGATTTTTTAATGTATCTCCCATATAAAAATTGGACTCTGGACAATCAGCCTGACCATGGCCCTTTCCTACACCACCTCCCACATGAAGCAGACCTAGCAGACCTGCAATGAAGCTGATCCAAATAGAGCATTGTAAGCCAAACTTCACTCATTCAAACTCTCCCAACAACAGAGATAGCTTCATGACTTGGGTAATATCGACATGCATGAACGGTACAAATGGAATGAATATGAAAATATCAACAGAGCAACTGAGTGGATCACCTCAGATAAATCAAAACATGAGTAATTAAAACATAGATAGTGAAGATTTGAGGATGTTGTCCTTTGGTGGTAATTCATAGTATTGGGTTTGCAATGACAAAAGGTCTAGCAACAGAAATGATGATAGTATGTATGGTCTAAGAACCAAGGAGAATATCCCTGAGAATACAGTCCCACAAAATACTTGTGTTGTGGAATGCATTGATAATCGGAGATAAAGAGGGCATTTGAGTCAATCCCATGGAGATCTCTAAATCTTAGGCTTATATTCTGAAATTCCTAAAAAATTCAGCCTAAACTGAGAGTTGCTGGAGGGGTGTGGGTGGGGGGATAGATGGGGTAACTGGGTGATGGGTATTAAGGAGGGCACTTGATGTAATGAACACTGGGTATTATATGCAATTGATGAATCACTAAACTCTACCTCTGAAACTAATAATACATTATATGTTAATTAACTGATTTAAAAAAAAAATTTTTAATGCAGTCTAATGTTTTCCTCAGGCTTGCAGAAACTAAGACTCCATTGGCCAAAAAATCTATCCCAAGTAAAACACAAAACTTTGTCACACTACAGAATATTGTTTCTAAAATATGGTCTCAATTATTCCCTTCTCCATATTCACATTTCTTGCAATGTGACTTTGTAGATCCTCCCATCAAAGGGTGTAATTTATTTCCTCACCCTCCAATCAGGAATGCCCTTGTGACTTGCTTTGAGCAAAAGAAAGTGGCAGAAGAGACTACATATAAGTTCCAGAGCTTAAACCATAAGAAGCCTTGCAGCTTCCACACAGTCTCAAAATCTTGCCCACTGGCCATGTGAACAAGCCTGGGCTAGCCCGCTGTATGATGACAATCCACATGGAGTGGAGATAACCTAACCCCACTGAGGCCAAGCTAATTAATCGGCCACAGAACAGTCTGGAAGTTGGTTAAGATAAATGAGTGAGCCCAGCAGGGAAGAGAAAAGCCACATGGCTAGACCCAGGCCACATTTCCAACCAAAAAGAATGATGAGGCAAATAAATGGTTGTTGTTTTAAGCCACTATGTCTTGGGGTGATTTGTTACACAGCAAAAACTAACCAATACCAATCCCAGGAATAGCTGTTTGAAAAACAAGCTTCAACATGTAACTTGGATGACCCTGGGTCTGGAAGAGGGTTTCTGGGCAAAGGACTGACCCTTGATATAGGGAGTTCTGAAGGCGGGATAAGTAACACCAAAGCCTGGCATCACCTTTGAGCCTCCGTGTAGCACTTCACCTCATAACATAATCATCACAGGGGGATGCCAGCTTTCTCCCTAAGACCTGGAACAAGACAAGAATGTCTACTCTCTCCACTTTTATTCAAAATAGTACTAGAAGTCCTAGCCATAATGGTTGGACAACAAAAGGAAGTAAAAGGCATCCAAATTGGTAAGGAAGAAGTAAAGATGCAGGTGATGTGATACCAAATATAGAAGCCTAAAAACTCTACCAAAAAAAAACTACTAGAGCTGGTAAATGAATTCAGTAAGGTCACAGGATACAAAATCAATGTACAAGAGCATTTCTATATACTAATAATAAAGCAACAGAGAGACAAATTAAGAAAGCAATCCCATTGACAACTGCACCAAAAATAAGAAAATACCTAGGAATAAACTTAACCAAGGAGGTGAAAGACCAGTACTCTGAACTTACTGATGAAAGAAATTAAAGATGACACAAACAAATAGAAAGACATTCCATGCTCATAGATTAGAAGAACAACTACGTTAAAATGTCCATTCTACCCAAAGCAATCTACAGAGTCAATACAATCCCTATCAAAATACCAACAATATTTTTCACAGAGCTATAAAAAACAAATCTAAACTTTGTAGGGAATCACAAAAGACCCCGAATAGTCCAAACAATTTAGAAAAATAAAAGCAAAACTGGGGTATGACAATTTCAGATTTCAAATTACATTACAAGGCTGATCAAAACAGAATGATACTGGCACAAAATAGATACATAGATCAATAGAAGAGAAGAGAAAACCCAGAAATGAACCCACAACTTAATGATCAATTCATCTTCGACAAAGCAGGAAAGAACATCTGATGGGAAAAAGACATCCTCTTCAACAAATGGTGTTGAGAGAACTGGACAGCAACATGCAAAAGAATGAAATTGTGCCACTTCTTTACACCATACACAAAAATAAATTCAAAATGGATTAAAGATCTAAATGTGAGACCTGAAACCACAGAAATCCTAGAAGAGAACACAGGCAGTAACTTCTTTGACATGAGCTACAGTAACTTCTTTCTAGATGTCTCTTGAGGCAAGGGAAACAAAAACAAAAATAAACTATTGGGGCTACATCAAAGCAGAAAGCTTCTGCACAGTGAAGGAAACACTCAACAAAAGTAAAAAGCAATCTATGGAATGGGAGAAGATATTTACAAATGACATATCTGATAAAGGATTAGTATCCAAAATATACAAAGAACTTACATAACTCAACATCAAAAAAAAAAAAAAAAAACCCCAAATAATCTAACTTAAAAATGGGCAGAAGACATGAACAGACATTTCTCCAAAGTAGAAATACAGATGACCAACAGACACATGAAAAGATAATCAACATCACTCATCATCAGGGAAATACAAATCAAAACTACAATGAGGTATCACCTCAAACCTGTCAGAATGGCTAAAATCAACAGCACAAGAAACAACAAGTATTGGAGAGGATGTAGAGAAAAAGGAACACTTGTGCACTGTTGGTGGGAATGCAAAATGGTGCAGCCACTCTGGAAAACAGTATGGAGGTTCCTCATAAAGTAAAATAGAACTACCTTATGATCAGTAATTACACTACTGGGTATTTACCCAAAAAATACAAAAACACAGGGGTGCCTGGGTGGCTCAGTAGTTAAGCGTCTGCCTTCAGCTCAGGTCATGATCCCAGGGTCCTGGGATTGAGCCCCGCATCAGGCTCCCTGCTTGGTGGAGAGTCTGCTTCTCCCTCTCCCTCTGCCTGCTGCTCTTCCTACTTCTGTGCTCTCTCTGTCTCTGTCAAATAAATAAATAAAATCTTTAAAAAATAATAAAAATTAAAATTAAAAAATACAAAAACATTAATTCAAAAGGGTATATGCACACCTATGTTTTATTGCAATGTATTTATTATATCTAAATTATGGAAACAGACCAAGTGTCCATAGATAGATGAATGGATAAAGAAGTGGTATGTGTGTGTATATATATATACACACACAATGGATTTTGTATATATTGTACGTATATGTATATATGTGTGTATATATGTATAATATACACACATAATGGAATATTATTCAGCCACAAAAAGAATGAAATCTTGCCATTTGCAACAACATGAGCTAGAGAGTATTATTTTAAGTGAAGTCAGTCAGGGAAAGACAAACACCGTATGATTTTGCTCATATGTAGAATTTAAGAAATGAAACAAATGATCAAAGAGAAAAAAACATGAGGCACAAAGCAAGAAACAGATTCTTAAATACAGAGAATAAACTCATGGTCAACAGAGGGGAGGTGGGTGGGGAGAATGGGGAAATGGGTGAAGGGGACTAAGAACAAACTTACCATGATGAGCACAGGGTAATACCTACAATTGCTGAATTGTATGTTAACTACACTGGAATTAAAATTAAAATTTAATAAAATTAAAAAAAAAAACCCTGAGGGGCTTTGCATCTGTCTCACATCAGTCTCTCTCACACTAGGAGTAATTTCCTCACTCTTTTTTTTTTTTTAAGATTTTATTTATTTATTTGACAGAGAGAGATCACAAGCAGACGGAGAGGCAGGCAGAGAGAGAGAGGGAAGCAGGCTTCTTGCTGAGCAGAGAGCCCGATGTGGGACTCGATCCCAGGACCCTGAGATCATGACCTGAGCCGAAGGCAGCGGCTTAACCCACTGAGCCACCCAGGCGCCCCATTTCCTCACTCTTTAGATTCAAGGGCAACAGCTGCAGGAACTATGAGAAGACCCAGGATTACCTTTAGGAATTAATCTGAAATGACCAAATTGCTTTCATCTTTACTTAAATCCTCATCTGTAGATTCCCTCAAGGAGATGAAATGGAGTTTGACAGTAGTGGCATTCTACAAAACCCTCTGTTAGAGCAATTTATGTGTCTTATAAGTTCCAATTAAAAAAGAACCATCAGAGGCCAGCATAAGCCTTCACCACATGGAAGTACAGGACATGGTTTCTGTTTCTTTAAAGAGCAAATTACTCTGTATCCATAGAGAATGTGGGATTTAATGTGCAATATCAGAGGACCAGGGCAACAATGAGCTGATGCCTGCAATGGGGTACCAGTTAGCAGAGTCCTGGGACAAAAGAGGATTTACTCTGGTTTAGAAGTGATCCTCAGTGGGGAGAAGGGGAGACATAAGTTTGGGGGAAAGTACTGACTATAGCAACTACCCAAGAAGATCAGCTTAGGGAAGAGAAAGAGAATATAGGAACATGTAGGATGAAGGCTCAATTCTGGGAACAAAATTCAGTTCAGCCAGAAGCTCTGGGTTGGTCATTTCTGGTCTCCAGATTAATAAGCAGATAAAGAAAAAAAAAAAATGGACAGCTGAAGGAACAAGTAAAACACTTACTCTTTCAGTCCTTAAAAAAAAAGGGCCCCATACCCCTTTCCCCTCACCTATGACAGCAGTTAGGGCTTTGCTCCCCTCTCTCTGGTCCTTACACTCCAGAAGCAATAAACACCAAAGCCACCATTTCCAAGGGCACCTGCGACCTCCAGCCCACTGTGGTCCTGGCCCCACCTGGAGAGAAAGAGCATAAGGCTAATGGTTCTTGGATAAAAGCAGTTTGATGGGAAGGGGGAAACAGCAAAGGAGCTGCGTCATCAGTATCAGGCTCCCAGAGACACAGCGACCAAGAGTAATTGACCTTTGGGGAGGCTGCCCCACAGCACCTCCCTCGTCCGTACCAGGTCTCACCTGCTCTCTCAGAGTTAATCAGAGCAGCTCTATGCTCAGGAAAGACAGAATGACAACAGTCCTCTCCTCTCGATAGCAGTTCTCTCTACCTTGTGCTCTTCTGTCCATTTTCTCTCCTCTGCTGCTCCTTCTGAGGCACTAGAGTTTCATTTTTAGGGCCTGAAGGGAGAAACTGGCATTTTATGGGAATACCAACAAAGAACTCCAGGGCAATACAACACATACCATGACCAGTTAACTCAGCTGATTAGTTTAGCTCCATGGTTAGACCCCAGGAATAATGAGGCCAAGAGATAGAGGGTGGTCCTCCAGAAAGGCTCTCACACACAATCACCGCAGCACTCACCTCAGTGGACTCAGCGCTCACCCAGCCTAGTGGTGAGGAAATGAATCAAGCAACATGTCCCAGGGACAGCAAGCCAGGTGTGTCATCTACTTAAAGAACAGTTTGCTATTACACAGTATCATATTCTCTCCTCACTCAAAAATCATACCCTTCTCCACCCCCGAGAAACTCAAAAGACTTTACCCAATTGGAGTCCTGGTTTCCTTCTACCTATTATTTTCTGGAAAATGCCCCTAGAAACCTTGAGAATTTGTCACCACAAAACAGCAAACTTTCAGAACAGCAAAACTGGTCTCGCCTGAAATTTTTTCTGAATCCCACATGAGAGGCCCGTGGAAACAGGCCTCCTCAGGGATATTCTCTCAGAAATGAAGTTGAAGAAGCTGCCTCAGCCAGCTGCCTTCCATTGTAAGCCACATGGGTAGGATAATAGTACTAAGTGCCCGGGTGTGGGTGTGGATATGTACTTGGAGCTCTTTTTTAAAATCCACAGTTCTAGATCCACTGGCTACTTAACTTTTCCTCCTGTGATTTTATATTGTCAAAGTCAGCCCCAATTTTCTGTCCTTTGCATATTACCAGACCTCCCTGATGCTCCATCCATCCATCTAACATCTAATATCCATCCATCTAACATCCATCTAACATCTAGCTCCCATCATGCAGCACCTACTGTATATCTGGTAGTGCACGAAGGCTTTATTTGTAGTATCTCACTTAATCCACAAATCATTATAATCCACATAACCATACACTTTTCACAAAAGAGCTCAGAAAGGGTAAGTGGCTCGCCTAAGGTTTTAAGAAAAAGAAATAACAGAGATTAGGACTCAAAACCTCATCAACTGGATCCAGAGCCAAGTTCTCAATGACTGTGTTCTATCATCGTTTAAGTCATTCACCTGCTAATTGAATCTACCACATCCCTAAAGGCTTCCAGAGCCCACGGCCTGCTTCCGTCAAGACTGGCTCCTGTCATCCCAGGAAATCATGATGGCAGCACTTGAAAGGTATGACTTCTTGCCCGAAGTCCAATGTTGAAAGCTACTCTGGCCCTGATGTCTGGGAATAGAATTCAAAGGTGTCCGATCTTCCTAACGTCCAAGACTCTCCTATGAGACCACTACCAATGGGTGCTCCCGTTGGAATCTGGATTGTTCAGTGGTCAGGTGTGCCTATCCGGGGCCAGTCTCCTCTGGGTTAGCATAGCAATGCCACCACATGTTCATGCAGTTTGGGGCAGGCTCCTTTTATCTCACCGCTCTCAGACTCCTCCCATGGAAAGGGAACAAACACGTTGCTACATCTTCTGAAAGGACCATTTGGGTGGTTAAAGGAAATGACAGAGATGAAGTGCTTAGTTGAGATAGCACCGAACTTTGGTAGATGGAGCTCAGGTATTCTTGCATTGGAGTTATGGGGCAATATTTTTACATAGAGCAAATCAGATGTACAGGAAAAAAAAATTTGTTTGCTTTCCCTTATTGGATATTAAGTAGCCTCATCTCAGGTAACCCCAGGCCATTAATGATTGAGGAGGTAACACTGCAGGAGTGTCTGTCATCTCTGCTTTCTCCTCTTTTAAGCTCTAGAAGGGCTTCCATTTCTTGGGCAGAAATTACCTCTATATCATACCTTCCTTTATCCTTACTTTGAGGACATTGCTCTTCTAAGTACTTCTCTTCGCTCATGTGACATCAACTCATATGGCTTAGCCTAAATGGCAAACAGGATAGGATGTAGGGAAAAAAGACTTACTGATAAGGCTATCAAGATCAAAGGGTACTTCATAAGCAACCTCCTTCATTTAAGAAATTTCATATAGAACAGAAATAAAATCCATTTCATATTTGTCAGATTTGGAAAATTTCAAAGTCTCGGTTAACACCACCATGGTGGAAGATGTAGGAAAATGGAAACCCCTTACATGGCTGAAAAAAGCATACATTGGTATAATCACCTTGAAGAGTAACCCCCTCCCCCTGCTCCGTGATTTCAACCTATCTCTTCCCACAACTGTTTGAGAATCACTTATCTTCAACACTTAGAAGGTACCTGGAGCTCTTCTATAATCCTGTGTGTACTGGATTACCATCTGATGATCCAAACTTTAATCCAAAATTGGATTACAAATGTAGTCTAAAATTACATTTAACTTTTAAACCTTAGTTCCTTAGCAGTTTGATGTTTAATTTCTAAACCTAAGAATGATTAACATTTTAGAAATAACTTCTAATACATATTAACAAAGATTCTAATAGACAAACTAATTTTTCAATACGATGCCTACATTTTCTCATAAAATTGTATACCATTGTCTGTAAAGAGACTCTAGACATTTGATCAAGTTCCCAAATAACCCTCTGTTTTGGTTCTTTGTTGAAAATTAGTGTTATACACAGAGCAGTAACTTTGATACAGTCATGACTTGCTGTATTTTGTAAAACAGAGTTGATAAAAGTGGATGCTGGCAGAAGAAATAGTCTTTCACCATCCTCTCCCAGACTCAGGGGATCTGAGCAGCAAAGTTATCATTTAATATAAAATGACAAAATGATGGGCACCTGAGTGGCTCAGTCGGTTAAGGGGCTGCCTTCCGCTCAGGTCATGATCCCAGGGTCCTGGGACGGAACCCTCCATCAGGATCCCTGCTCAGCAGGAAGCCTGCTTCTCCTTTTCCTACTCCCCCTGCTTGTGCTCCCCCCACTCTCGCTGTGTCTCTCTCTGTCAAATGAAAAAATAAAATCTTAAGAAAATAAAATAAAATAAAAATGACAAAATGAGCAATATTAAATATACTTTTTCTCCCAGACAGTATAGCATAATGTTTGAGTCCAAGCTCTGGAGTGAGGAAGCCTAAGTACAAATGCTAACTACATCTATTACTTGCTGTGTGACTCTAGGTAAATTACTTAATGTCCCTGTGCTTCAGTATCTCAAAATAAAGATATTAATGGTACCTGCCTCACAGGATCTTTAAGGATTAATCAGGATAACCATGAAAAGCACTTAGGGCAGTGGCCTATTCTCAATAAAGGGTAGCTATTTTTACTATCATACCTTCCTCCTAGTACTTTTCTGAGGAGATGAGCTACTTATGAAGCAGGCTGGCCTCAAATCACACCCCACAAAAGTAAAAGAAATATTTGCTTAAGAAAAGTTTCAGGAAATATAAGCTGCATTTAAGTGGACACATTGAGTCATTTGAATAATTTCATTGATATATACAATGGACTTTAACATACTGGCTATTGACGTCTAGAAAAGGCAAAATTCTAGGCAAGTGGTTCCAAGACTACATGTGGCCAGAGTAGGAACGCCTGGGTGGCTTAGTCAATTAAGCGTCTGCCTTCAGCTCAAGTCATGATCCCAGGGTCCTGGAATTGGGCCCGGATCGGGCTCCTTGCTCAGTGGGGAGCCTACTTCTCCCTCTACCTGCTTCTCCCTGCTTGTGCTTGCTCTTTCTCTCTCTCTCTCTCTAACAAATAAATAAATAAAATCTTTTTAAAAAATAACAAATGTAGTCAAAGTAGAAAGAATACTGGACTAAGAGCTCAAAGACCAATATTCTTATTCTAGTTCCATTACCTTCTTCATACCCTTGAATAAACTTCTTTACCACCTATAATCTCAGCTGTCTCATCTAGGACATGAAAATAATAATAATCCAAGTACTATATACTGCGCATCTACATACATGTATGTATAACTTTTTTGTTGTGCAGATAAAAGGAGTATTGTGTAAAAAGCTTAGTATATTGTAAAATGTTATGCAAATTTGAGTTACTCATTATTATTACTATTAGAATCTTTCTTTGCCTGTATAGTCCCCTTTAAAGGTCTAAAGCAAAGGCTTATTATGTGTGCATGGTTTACTTGAAAAGATTACCCCTGGGAACACGAAGAGATAATGGATAGGGGAAGTGAAGTCAAATAAAAAGGAAGACCAACATAAGGTTGTGTTACTGAGTTGGCCACCACTATGGGCAACTGGTTACTGGAACCACCAGCACCTTCCTGGACACCTACCAAAGTACATCTCAGAAACATCCACCAGAAAAATAGAGAGGGAGCATTTTATTTATTCGTTTCTGTCTCCCACTCTTCATGGGAACTGCCAGAGGGCACTGACTACTCCACATTTGCCGGCTGCATCTTTTTTGATTGGTGGCCACTGTCATGATGTCAGAGAGGACCACGGCAAGAAGTGAAAGGTGAGAGTGCTTGAGTTGCCCCTACCTAAACTGGTCTGAGCCTGCACAGAACTTGCTGACATGCAGTGGCTGGAAGAAAAGACCTGGGATGATTTTAAGTGGTTAGTACACAGGGGATGTCCTGTAGCGCCCCAATGAAAGATAGTGGCCATTATTATCCCTCTCTTGGGATAACAAGGAAAGGCAAGTGTAGTCATTACAATGGAGGACAGAGTTCTAGATTACATTTCTTTCCTGTCTTTTTTTTTCTTTAAAGATTTTATTTATTTATTTGACAGAAAGAGAGAGAGATCACAAGTAGGCAGAGAGGCAGGCAGAGAGAGGAGGAAGCAGGCTCACCGCTGAGCAGAGAGCCTGATGCGGGGCTCGAACCCAGGACCCTGAGATCACGACCGGAGCCAAAGGCAGAGGCTTAACCCACTGAGCCACCCAGGCGCCCCTGTTTCCTGTCTTGAGGTCAGAGAGATGGCTGCCTGAACCCATTTTACCAAATCTCTGCTGACTTCCCTCACTTCTTCCTCTTCCCATTGCTCCCCTCTAAACCTTGATGTAAAATCAACAGTTCAAAGATTTTTCAAGAGAGCTCAAAGCTGGCTGGCTGGGGTGTGTGTGTGTGTGTGTGTGTGTGTGTGTTTAATGAAATGAAAAATGTAACTGGAAGGCTCAGTGGTGGCATGGGTACAATTTCTTGTCTTCCCAACTGTGGCAGGGAGATAATTCAGCTATTTTGAACTGCCATTCTGATGTAGTCAGTCCTGAATGGTAATCAGATGTGATACACAAATTAGAATTTGGATGGCTTTATTAGCCATATTAAAAAAAATTCTAAGGGACAGTATCATACAGAGGAACAGAGTGTCAAATGCCTTTGATGTCAGGTACACAAAGACTCCTTTTCTTGCTCCGACACAAGCAGCCAAGTGATCTTAATCTTGTTAACCCTGTATTTTCTCATCTGTAAAAAGGGAGTATTGACATTTATGCCCAGAGTCCTAGTGAAGATTAGAAAAGAAAGATGATGTGTGTTCTTACCTAGAACCATGCCTAGAAAACAGGAAACATTCAATATGTGGCTGTTATTATCAATTCCATTACTATTATTCATCTTTAAATTTCTGATACTTCTTATGGAAATGTTCCAGCTCCAACTTTGAGAGCGGTGGCATGCTAGAGGGAAAACTCCTATCTACCAAAGAGACCCTCCAGCCCAGCGCCATGTCTGCCAGGCATGGGAACTCAATCCATTCAAGAAATGTTTACTGAGCACCTACTCTGTGCCAGGCACTGTGCTAAGTGCTGTGGACAATACAGATATGGCTAAGGCTCACATTTGGTGAGCAGACACCCCTACTATTATTAACTTAATTTTTTTTTCTTTCAATTTACCCTCTTTTGCTTTGTTTTAGCTACATGCTAAGAAATGCTAATCATGAAATTACAAGTTTGATATGATAGCTATACACTTTTCTAACACATTTAACACGCTGCTAATAAATAGCGTTCAGCTTTGTGCTGTGTTAAAAAGAAAGACAGTTTCCAAAAAACACATATTTGGAAACATTAACCTAGTACACTGCCAAGCACACAGATTTGCCAACTGGAAATCAGGTGAATAAATAAATGAATAAATCAATCCATCAAGTCTGAGCTTGACTCTAGTAAGAACCCAGCTCTGAGATGAAGGGTCTCAGATTGGCTGCTGAAATTCCTTCCTGAGCTAATTAATTATTGTTCATTAAATGAATCAATCAATCAGTCCCATACGGGCATCTAGATCAAGCTGAAAGAAAAGGATGGAACCAGCTTCTGAAATTCCTGAGGTGGTCACGTGGACAAACTGTTTTAAAAGAAAGAGACACCTGTAATCCCCAGGCTACAGTTTCAGAGTGCCCTCTTTGGCTGCATCTAGAGTTGCAAGAACGTCCTTCCCCTCATGGCCCTTTAGAGTCCAGGGAACAGGATAGAGTCTGGCAACTGCCTTTCACTTGATCTTTGCATCCCTTCAAGGAAGGAAAGTTCTTTTTTTTTTTTTTTAAGATTGATTTATTTATTTTATTTGACAGAGAGAGACCACAAGTAGGCAGAGAGGCAGGCGGGGCCAGGGAGCGGGGAGCAAGCTCTCTGCTGAGCAGAGAGCCCGACTTGGGGCTCCATCCCAGGACCCTGAGATCATGACCTGAGCCAAAGGCAGAGAATTTAACCCACTAAACCACCCAGGTACCCCAAGGAAGGAAAGTTCTAATGGAACTGGAATCCATTTCTGCTTTGGTCATTTTAATTAATACCCCTTACCAAACTCTCTCAAATCCAACCACTGCCTGAGCTGTGGGCTAAGCGTTCACATAGGAGGAGGGGATGCACACTTGTTTTCTCCTGCACAGCACAGTCCATGTCATGTAAACTGTCAGTCTCAGCGTTAAACTTAAATGGCTTTTTTTTCCCCTTTTGTTCACAGTGTGTGTTTATTAGTTAGGGCAAGATCTAAAAGCTACATGCTCTGGTACAGTGGAAATATCAGGACTGCTAGAATCAGAAAAAACAAACAAACAAACAAAATTTAATCCACATTTGCCACTCACTCCTTGTGGGATCTTGTGTAAACAATGAACCTGAGTGAGCTTTGATTTTACTTCCATAAAAGGAGCACAGCAGGATATGATCACCCAACCCATTTCAATGGGATGCTCACAGTTGTGCACGAAATTAGGAGAAAATGTATGTGGGTTTCCTGTTGGGGGATGGTGGGGACTTGGAGGGAGGTAAGAAAGGGAACACATTGGATGGTGTGTGTTGGGTGTGGTGCAGTGGGTGGTTTGCTGGGACCAGATCTGATACTGGAGGTTTTCTAAAAAGCCTCTCTCATGCATTCCCACGACCTATCCCAATGCACAAACAAGGGGTATGGTCTGAGAGCCCAGGAGCCATGCTGGACTGCATATTTGCCAGCTAACTGCCTCACTCTTACTCAACAAAGAGTTTCTCATTATATGCACCTGAGTCCTACCATTAAAGCTAGCCTCTAAAGAGAAGAAACTTTGTTCCATCCTCTAGCAGCCCCTTGCCTGGTGACCACCCAACAGGAATGACGGATGACCATTTCCACCAGAATTTCTTCTATAGGCATCCACATATTCTCTGCAGGTAGATGGCTCCCACAAAGTTTTAGTAGAGCCGAGTGTATTAAGAAGAAACCTCACCTGGGTTATGAGAATGGTTAGAAAACATTTTTGCAATGTGATAATGCCAAATGCTTCACAAGGTCTTATTAAAATTTAAATAAGCTATTTGGACAAAGTGTACAAGATCTGTTTGATGGTTCTATCTTTCTTTTTATCTGCCCATTATCTACCCTGAGTTTTTCCATGGCCAAAGAAACTCTAAAATTCAACAGATCTACCCCCTACAACAGTAAGTGATGTCATCTATAAATAAACCAATACCTGGAGAAAAAAACAATGAGGACAATGAGGTAATCTCAGGAATGAAATTCTAGCATAGTTTGTTTACAAAGTTAAAAGTAAAGTATGTCCAAGAAATTTTTTTCATTTTTCAAATCACTAGAATATATTAACACCACTTGAAACTGTGTTGGTGTTAGCACTGAGAGCATCTTTAAGGAGGAAAAACTGGAGCTATGTTTAAATATTCATTGAAATCTTCCCAACCTACTCTTGACTTTCTTCATTATGAAAGGGTGGGAGAAGTGTAGGAGTATGGGGGATGGCTCAAATGAGCAAAAATGCACAGTGAACTCTGAATATTCCTGGATTTAATAGGGCAATACAGAAGATCCTGAATGTGAAATAACTCTTATGGCCCTTCAGGTAGAATTTGAATCATGGGTCACAAAGCTGGTATCTAGACCAAGTCACTCAGTGGAGCAGCTTAAATGCTCATCTAGCCTCTGCATCTCAAGGTCACCATTTCTTTCCTGTATTCAGTGACTCTGATGGAGTTAAAAAAAGAAAAAGTATTGTTTGGTGGCAAGAAAGCCAACTACTAGTGTTGATATTGGAAATACAGAGGCCAAAGAAAGCAATGAATGAACCAAAATAGAACCTGTGAACAACTTTATAAGTAGAGAAAGCTGGTATCAGTTGTAAATCAGAAAGTCAGGTGTGCTAGAAATGTGATTTTAGAACCTAATTTCTATTTCAGTGCCCCATTCCAGTTAGTGGTAAAACTTTAAGCTCATATTTTTTATATATTGGGTTAAATAAAAATATATTAAAATTCATTTCACCTGTTTCTCTTTATATTTTTTAATGTGACTATTGGAAAACTAAAAATTATACAGGTGGTTTAGATTATATTTCTTTGGATAGTGCTGGTCTATATTTTTTGGAGTTCTTTGTTGTTGGCATACTCAAATGAATTATTCAGTGAGTTTTAAAATGTAAGATGTTTTAGTAAGTTTCAAAGTTAAGGGGAAAAAAAAAAGAAGAAGAACTTTAACCCCAACTAGTTTGGGATCTGCTCCTCCACACTAATCTTCTTTTCTAGAGATTACATCTAGGTTCTAGAAAGTTTTCATAGTGCCAAGGTTTTGGAACAAGAGGACATCCAGTCTTTGGTTATCATGCATCATATAGGCATGCACTATAACTGTCTCTTATTCCATGTGATCCTCAGCCCTTAAACCAGTGTGTCATTGCTGGGCTATAACCATCTGACACCCTTTCAGGTCCATCTCTTTGTGTTACATCTATGCCACGGCCCACAGGAAATATCCTCATGGGATGTGAGTAAAGTGTGTGACTAGTTAAAGCCCAGTTATCTTCTAGACAAATAATATACCTATTTGCTCCCATGAGATGCTGAGGTCTTGACCTCTCTTTGGGCTCTACTCAGAAAAGACAATGGCCAATTGTACATTTGGCTTAGTTCTTCATAACTCTCTCTAGTTATACCTTTTGCAGTTCTTCCGGTAAGCTATATTTCTTTGCCCCTTGATGATGATTTGGTCACAGGACTTTTCTTAAATAATTAAATGAGATAAAAGGGACATTGTGCCAAGTCCAAGGGTAGACTTTCAGAGGCTTTGCATGTTTCCACTTGCTCCCTTACACCTCTACTATAGTCCTAGGAATATAACCAGGATAGACCACTAGCCTGAGGAGGAAGAGAAACATGTGGAGCAGAGCCAAGCTTCTCCAATTATCTGAGCCCAGGTTAGATCATCTGATCCCAGCCAACACCCAAACATGTGAGTAAACAAGCCCCCCTGAGATCAGCAGAACCATTTCAGCCACTTCCCAGACAACACACAGATGCAAGAGCTAGGTACATCCTCATTATTTGTGGTACTTTGTCACAACATTAGTTAACAAATATAATACCAGATTTCCTCTCTCCAGACAGACCTCTAAACTTACCTATAAGTTTTAGGGGTTTTCTGGGGGGTTTTTTTGCCCCACAACTCAGAAAACGGTGGACAAGTTGCAGAGACCCCCAAAATGCCATTTTCTAAATTTTCTTCTCTCCAACCCTCTTCCTCTCCACTTACAGAGGTCTTGTCCAGGCTGTGGCTTTAAGTTTTGCCTTCATTCATTATTTAGTCCCCTCAAGACCTAGATTCTTTGTTTTAACTGCATTTTGTTGGGTCAGTCCTTCACTAAAGCAGTAAGCATAAAATACCTTATCTGAATGCATGGGGTGGGTTGTGGGGGGCAGGCACCTAGGGATATAAGAAATGAGGGATGAAAGGGGAACTCTCCCTTAATATCTCAAAATAGTGCCAAATTACATTCGCTATGGTAGAATTTGCCAGTATGGGACTTTTACAGTGGCTCAGAGCTCTCAAAGTGTCTGTGCATATTGAACTTCTGAGAAGACAGTCCCTCTTTCACACCAGGCAAATCTGGAGGGTCTCTCATTTTAAAAGTACCTCCCCTGCCAGACAGAAAAGGGATAGCAGACAGAGCTTAACTTGAGCAATATTGGAAGTCTCCTTGGTCCAGAAATGTCTTCCCACTTGCTATATTTAAAACCTAAAATTTCTTGAGTATACCTTCATTCTTTTATGTCCCTATTATATTTTTCTTCAAGAGTCTCAGGGTCATGATAATGTCTCAAGCCTTTAGCAGAGATTAATTCCCACCACAGTACTGGACAGAGCACTGTCTGAGGCCAAAAGACCCAGTTGTGGGTCTGTGACTGACCAGCTGGGCAATATACTTGGAGTCAGTTCATTTTTTTTTTTCCAATGGACACAAAATAACTTTATGAAATTCAACATCTATTCTGGGTAAAATATTTGATCAAATAAACATGAGAGAGAAACATGTTCTCTGATAAAAGTGTTACAAAAAAAAATCCTAGCAAACATACATTAATAAGGAAATGGTGAGCACGTTACCTGTGAAAGCAACAAAGGGAAAATAACATAACTTCATCACTTCTGCTCAACACTGCACCATGGGTCTTAACCAGTGCACAGAATCAATTGTAGTGTAAACCCTGACAGTTGGTTTCTCTTTTTTGTGATACAAGTACCTGACTTAAGCTTTGATTAAGCCTCCACTTTAAAGAGGCATTCATTTCAAAGATGACTATTTCTTTTTTTTTTATTTTATTTTTTATAAACATATAATATATTTTTATCCCCAGGGGTACAGGTCTGTGAATCGCCAGGTTTACACACTTCACAGCACTCACCATAGCACGTACCCTCCCCAATGTCCATAATCCCACCCCCCCAACCCCCCTCCCCCCATCAACCCTCAGTTTGCTTTGTGAGATTAAGAGTCACTTATGGTTTGTCTCCCTCCCAATCCCATCTTGTTTCATTTACTCTTCTCCTACCCCCTTAAACCCCCGTGTTGCATCTCCTCTCCCTCATATCAGGGAGATCATATGATAGTTGTCTTTCTCCGATTGACTTATTTCGCTAAGCATGATACCCTCTAGTTCCATCCACGTCGTCGCAAATGGCAAGATTTCATTTCTTTTGATGGCTGCATAGTATTCCATTGTGTATATACACATCTTCTTTATCCATTCATCTGTTGATGGACATCTAGGTTCTTTCCATAGTTTGGCTATTGTAGACATTGCTGCTATAAACATTCAGGTGCACATGCCCCTTCGGATCACTACGTTTGTATCTTTAGGGTAAATACCCAGCAGTGCAATTGCTGGGTCATAGGGTAGTTCTATTTTCAACATTTTGAGGAACCTCCATGCTGTTTTCCAGAGTGGTTGCACCAGCTTGCATTCCCACCAACAGTGTAGGAGGGTTCCCCTTTCTCCGCATCCTCGCCAGCATCTGTCATTTCCTGACTTGTTAATTTTAGCCATTCTGACTGGTGTGGGGTGATATCTCATTGTGGTTTTGATTTGTATTTCCCTGATGCCGAGGGATGTGGAGCACTTTTTCATGTGTCTGTTGGCCATCTGGATGTCTCCTTTGCAGAAATGTCTGTTCATGTCCTCTGCCCATTTCTTGATTGGATTCTTTGTTCTTTGGGTGTTGAGTTTGCTAAGTTCTTTATAGATTTTGGACACTAGCCCTTTATCTGATATGTCATTTGCAAATATCTTCTCCCATTCTGTCAGTTGTCTTTGGTTTTGTTAACTGTTTCCTTTGCTGTGCAAAAGCTTTTGATCTTGATAAAATCCCAATAGTTCATTTTTGCCCTTTCTTCCCTTGCCTTTGGCGATTTTCCTAGGAAGATGTTGCTGCGGCTGAGGTCGAAGAGGTTGCTGCCTGTGTTCTCTTCAAGGATTTTGATGGATTCCTTTCTCACATTGAGATCCTTCATCCATTTTGAGTCTATTTTTATGTGTGGTGTAAGGAAATGATCCAATTTCATTTTTCTGCATGTGGCTGTCCAATTTTCCCAACACCATTTATTGAAGAGGCTGTCTTTTTTCCATTGGACATTCTTTCCTGCTTTGTCGAAGATTAGTTGACCATAGAGTTGAGGGTCTATTTCTGGGCTCTCTATTCTGTTCCATTGATCTACGTGTCTGTTTTTCTGCCAGTACCATGCTGTCTTGATTATGACAGCTTTGTAATAGAGCTTGAAGTCCAGAATTGTGATGCCACCAACATTGGCTTTCTTTTTCAATATTCCTTTGGCTATTCGAGGTCTATTCTGGTTCCATATAAATTTTAGGATTATTTGTTCCATTTCTTTGAAAAAATGGATGGTACTTTGATAGGAATTGCATTAAATGTGTAGATTGCTTTAGGTAGCATAGACATTTTCACAATATTTATTCTTCCAATCCAGGAGCATGGAACATTTTTCCATTTCTTTGTGTCTTCCTCAATTTCTTTCATGAGTACTTTATAGTTTTCTGTGTATAGATTCTTAGTCTCTTTGGTTAGATTTATTCCTAGGTATCTTATAGTTTTGGGTGCAATTGTAAATGGGATGGACTCCTTAATTTCTCTTTCTTCTGTCTTGTTGTTGGTGTAGAGAAATGCAACTGATTTCTGGGCATTGATTTTATATCCTGACACTTTACTGAATTCCTGTACAAGTTCTAGCAGTTTTGGAGTGGAGTCTTTTGGGTTTTCCACATATAGTATCATATCATCTGCGAAGAGTGATAGTTTGACTTCTTCTTTGCCGATTTGGATGCCTTTAATTTCCTTTTGTTGTCTGATTGCTGAGGCTAGCACTTCTAGTACTATGTTGAATAGCAGTGGTGATAACGGACATCCCTGCCGTGTTCCTGACCTTAGCGGAAAAACTTTCAGTTTTTCTCCATTGAGAATGATATTTGCAGTGGGTTTTTCATAGATGGCTTTGATAATATTGAGGTATGTGCCCTCTATCCCTACACTTTGAAGAGTTTTGATCAGGAAGGGATGCTGTACTTTGTCAAATGCTTTTTCAGCATCTATGGAGAGTATCATATGGTTCTTGTTCTTTCTTTTACTAATGTGTTGTATCACATTGATTGATTTGCGGATGTTGAACCAACCTTGCAGCCCTGGAATAAATCCCACTTGGTCGTGGTGAATAATCCTTTTAATGTACTGTTGAATCCTATTGGCTAGTATTTTGGCGAGAATTTTTGCATCTGTGTTCATCAAGGATATTGGTCTGTAGTTCTCTTTTTTGATGGGATCCTTGTCTGGTTTTGGGATCAAGGTGATGCTGGCCTCATAAAATGAGTTTGGAAGTTTTCCTTCCATTTCTATTTTTTGGAACAGTTTCAGGAGAATAGGAATTAGTTCTTCTTTAAATGTTTGGTAGAATTCCCCTGGGAAGCCATCTGGCCCCAGGCTTTTGTTTGTTTGGAGATTTTTGATGACTGTTTCAATCTCCTTACTGGTTATGGGTCTGTTCAGGCTTTCTATTTCTTCCTGGTTCAGTTGTGGTAGATTATATGTCTCTAGGAATGCATCCATTTCTTCCAGATTGTCAAATTTGTTGGCGTAGAGTTGCTCATAGTATGTTCTTATAATTGTCTGTATTTCTTTGGTGTTCGTTGTGATCTCTCCTCTTTCATTCATGATTTTATTTATTTGGGTCCTTTCTCTTTTCTTTTTGATAAGTCTGGCCAGGGGTTTATCGATCTTATTAATTCTTTCAAAGAACCAGCTCCTAGTTTCATTGATTTGTTCTATTGTTTTTTTGGTTTCTATTTCATTGATTTCTGCTCTGATCTTTATGATTTCTCTTCTCCTGCTGGGTTTAGGCTTTCTTTCTTGTTCTTTCTCCAGCTCCTTTACGTGTAGGGTTAGGTTGTGTACCTGAGACCTTTCTTGTTTCTTGAGAAAGGCTTGTACCGCTATATATTTTCCTCTCAGGACTGCCTTTGTTGTGTCCCACAGATTTTGAACTGTTGTGTTTTCATTATCATTTGTTTCCATGAATTTTTTCAATTCTTCTTTAATTTCCTGGTTGACCCATTCATTCTTTAGAAGGATGCTGTTTATCCTCCATGTATTTGAGTCTTTCCAAATTTCCTCTTGTGATTGAGTTCTAGCTTCAGAGCATTGTGGTCTGAAAATATGCAGGGAATGATCCCAATCTTTTGATACCGGTTGAGACCTGATTTAGGACCAAGAATGTGATCTATTCTGGAGAATGTTCCATGTGCACTAGAGAAGAATGTGTATTCTGTTGCTTTGGGATGAAATGTTCTGAATATATCTGTGATGTCCATCTGGTCCAGTGTGTCATTTAAGGCCTTGATTTCCTTGTTGATCTTTTGTTTGGATGATCTGTCCATTTCGGTGAGGGGAGTGTTAAAGTCCCCTACTATTATTGTATTATTGTCGATGTGTTTCTTTGATTTTGTTATTAATTGGTTTATATAGTTGGCTGCTTCCACGTTAGGGGCATAGATATTTAAAATTGTTAGATCTTCTTGTTGGACAGTTCCTTTGAGTATGATATAGTGTCCTTCCTCATCTCTTATTATAGTCTTTGGCTTAAAATCTAATTGATCTGATATAAGGATTGCCACTCCTGCTTTCTTCTGATGTCCATTAGCATGGTAAATTCTTTTCCACCCCCTCACTTTAAATCTGGAGGTGTCTTCGGGTTTAAGATGAGTTTCTTGTAGGCAACATATAGATGGGTTTTGTTTTTTTTATCCATTCTGATACCCTGTGTCTTTTGATTGGGGCATTTAGCCCATTACCATTCAGGGTAAGTATTGAGAGATATGAATTTAGTGCCATTGTATTGCCTGTAAGGTGACTGTTATTGTATATTGTTTCTGTTCCTTTCTGATCTACTACTTTTAGGGTCTCTCTTTGCTTAGAGGACCCCTTTCAATATTTCCTGTAGAGCCGGTTTGGTATTTGCAAATTCTTTCAGTTTTTGTTTGTCCTGGAAGCTTTTAATCTCTCCTTCTATTTTCAATGATAGCCTAGCTGGATATAGTATTCTTGGCTGCATGTTTTTCTCATTTAGTACTCTGAATATATCATGCCAGCTCTTTCTGGCCTGCCAGGTCTCTGTGGATAAGTCTGCTGCCAACCTAATATTTTTACCATTGTACGTTACAGACTTCTTTTCCTGGGCTGCTTTCAGGATCTTCTCTTTGTCACTAAGACTTGTAAATTTTACTATTAGGTGATGGGGTGTGGACCTATTCTTATTGATTTTGAGGGGGGTTCTCTGAACCTCCTGGATTTTGATGCTTGTTCCCTTTGCCATATTGGGGAAATTCTCTCCAATAATTCTCTCCAATATACCTTCTGCTCCCCTCTCTGTTTCCTCTTCTTCTGGAATCCCAATTATTCTAATGTTGTTTCGTCTTATGGTGTCACTTATCTCTCGAATTCTCCCCTCGTGGTCCAGTAGCTGTTTGTCCCTCTTTTGCTCAGCTTCTTTATTCTCTGTCAGTTGGTCTTCTATATCGCTAATTCTTTCTTCTGCCTCATTTATCCTAGCAGTGAGAGCCTCCATTTTTTATTACACCTCATTAATAGCTTTTTTGATTTCAACTTGGTTAGATTTTAGTTCTTTTATTTCTCCAGAAAGGGCTTTTATATCTCCTGAGAGGGTTTCTCTAATATCTTCCATGCCTTTTTCGAGCCCGGCTAGAACCTTGAGAATCATCATTCTGAACTCTGGATCTGACATATTACCAAAGTCTGTATTGATTAGGTCCCTAGCCTTTGGTACTGCCTCTTGTTCTTTTTTTTGTGGTGAATTTTTCCACCTTGTCATTTTGTCCAGATAAGAGTATATGAAGGAGCAAGTAAACTACTAAAAGGGTGGCAACAACCCCAGGAAAATATGCTTTAGCCAAATCAGAAGAGATCCCAAATCGTGAGGGGGGAGAAAGGGGATAAAAAGAGGTTCAGAAAGAAAAAAAAAAAACAATTAAAAAAAAGAAAACCGATAAAGAAAAAATATAAAAAGGAAAAAAATATATATATATTAGATAAACTATTTAAAAAACGTTAAAAAAGAAAACGGTAAAAGTTAAAAAAATTTAGCAGAAGAAGAAAAAAAAATTGAAAAAGAAAAAAAAATTTAAATTAACTGCAAGGCTAAAGAATCATGGGGAGAAAGCCATGAGTTCCGTACTTTGCTTTCTCCTCCTCTGGAATTCCGCTGCTCTTCTTGGTATTGAAACTGCAGTCCTTGGTAGGTGAACTTGGTCCTGGCTGGGTTTCTTGTTGATCTTCTGGGGGAGGGGCCTGTTGTAGTGGTTCTCAAGTGTCTTTGCCCCGGGCGGAGTTGCACCGCCCTTACTCGGGGCCTGGCTGAGTAATCCGCTGGGGTTTGCTTTCGGGAGCTTTTGTTCCCTGAGCGCTTTCCGTAGAGTTCCGAGGGCAGGAGTGAAGATGGCGGCCTCCCGGTCTCTAGCCTGGAGGAGCCGAGAGCCCGGGGCCCCACTCCTCAGTGCGCCCTCAGAGAACAGCGCCCAATTACTCCCGTCACCCTGGCCTCCGGCCGCGCTCCGAGCTGATCGAGCCTGCGACCGGTTCAAGGTAACCCCAAGCTTAGAGCTCACTCCTCGGCTCTGTCTCTGTAGCCGGCTTCCCCGTTCTACTACCTGTAAGCTCTGCGACACTCAGACACCCCCGATCCTTCTGTGACCCTGCGGGACCTGAGGCCACGCTGACCCCGCCTGGGCTTCACCCCGGTTAAGCCTCTGGAGCAATGTCCCTCAGCGGAACAGACTTTTAAAAGTCCCAATTTTGTGCTCCGTTGCTCCGCCGCTTGCCGGGAGCCGGCCCCTCCCCCCGCAGTCTATCTTCCCGTCGCTTTGGATTCACTTCTCCGCCAGTCCTACCTTTCAGAAAGTGGTTGATTTTCTGTTTCTAGAGTTGCTGTTCTTCTTCTCTTTGATCTCCCGTTGGATTTGTAGGTGTTTGCAATCTTTAGATAAGCTATCTAGCTGATCTCCCGCTACCTGAAGTAGTCTCAGCCTGCTACTTCTCCGCCATCTTGACTCCGAGTCAGTTTTGGGGTCTCAGATTCCCCGTCTATAAAATGAAGGGTATGGACTGCTTATCATTATAACTCTAAACACCACCGAGTCTCAAAACACTGTGACTTAAAAAACAACTAAAGAGCAATGCCTTTGAGAGAAATAAATAGGGTAGACTGAAAAGAGGATGGGGATGGAGTATGGGGCAAGAGAAGGCAGGATTGAGGAAGGCTTTGTGAAAAGGGGGCCAGAAGGCTCCACCATCATGCTTTGTCTATTTCATGATTTTGTCCCTAACTGCTTCCCCTCTCCTCTATCTGTCCCACCTCTAGCTGCAAAATCAGGTGCGCCCGCAGAGAGTCAGATGGATAGGTTTACACATGCCCCCTATTCTAATGGCAGCTCCAACACCCCCGCACCCACCTTTTCACTGCACCCTGGCCACTCTCATATCCTTTGTGGCCTGTATATCATCTTTATAGGCTCAGGTACTAAAAACCAAGAAGTTATTAAAGCCCAGGTCTGGCAATTCCACTGAACTTGACAGATCATTAAAAAGATTCATTCTAAATACATTCAGATCAGCCCTGGCAACTTCCTGAGGCCTGAAAGATAGGCTATAGTCACACAGATCAGAGGAAAGCTAGCTTTGTCATATCTGCCCACTTCGCCTCTAAGATTGTCAGGGACTCCCGTTGGGTTTCTGTGGCATATAATGCCCAGAGCAAGAACTAGAACCGTAAATCCTGGTAGCCAGCCCTCTCATCATGGGGCATCTCTTTTGCAAAAGAGTGCTTTGAGGTATGTGTATTTGCATATGGCTTGTTTATTTCTTGCAAACAGACATTAATTTGTAGTCAACTCTTTGGCACTTCTCAAATTGATGTTCCAGTACTATTTTTCCTTTGAGGGTGTGTCTTGATTTTATCTCTTATATAAACGCCTTTACATCAAATGTAACAAGCAAAAGTCAAGATGATGAGCAAAGCTAATAGGTTTTAAAAACCACCTATTTCAGTGGTGTTCTGCCTGATATATGTATAAGGGCACTCAATATTTTTTGAATGAATGAATGAACACAAATGGGCAAACATTCACTCTAAGTGAGATCTCACCTAGACATTCGTATCAGTTACTACTGCATTATAAGCAACCACAAACATATCAGTGTCATGAAATTAAGCATTTATTATTAACATGTGTCTGGCTATACCTCATGTGTCTCACTCCGGGGACCTGGCCGGAAGAGCAGCAGCTGCCTGGGGCATATTCTTCCTGTGGCTGACTTTGAAAGCTCCCAGTGGGGTGAGTAGAAAGAGCAGTGCCTCACCTTAGCTCAGAAATGACACCTTGTTACTTGTACTCACATCTGATTGGTCAAAGTAAATCATACAGTCAACCTTAATGTGTGGGTAGGTCTTCTCCTCGCCCAGAGGCAGAAAGAGAGTGGGAATGAATACTTACCCACCCCACCCACCAAATCATCTAAGCTATCAGAGACTCCAAATATAAAATAGGAGCAACTGTGGTTACCCTAGTTGATGGTTGGGACAGGTCAGCCCGTATCTTCTCTCTACCTGGGGTCTCTCTCCTGCCTTCCATGGTGGTTCCTGGGGCAATTCATCAGGACTTAGGACTCTAAAGGACACAGTTTTAAAATAAAAGCAAGTACTTTATATTTACCCAGGAAACGATACCAAAGTACCAGGTTCATAAGTGGAAAGAGAATTCTAGACTGAGACAAGAGGATAAACAAAAGACAGCTACTGAGGGGTGTGTGTGTATGTTTTAACATTTGTCCCTAGTACCAATTACCAATCTTAGCCCATGGCCGGTGTTTACTAATGAATGTTTGACAAAAATGAATAAAAATCATAGTGAAGACACAGAGTCAACCTAGCTAACAGAAAAGTGTGTAAAATTTTCAGCTGGGTTTCAACTTAAATTCAGCATCAAACACCCTTGGTACTTCACCCCACAAGCTGTCAATGGAGTCTGGGTAAGCAGGAGTCTCAAGATACAGGTGGATTAAATCTTACACAGGAACCATGATCTAGAAAGCAAGAACCTCACACCTAGTTTGCCAGGAAGAGCAGAGCTGGTTTCTAGGGTTCTGAAATGCACTGAAAATTTGCTAAAGGGATGTTGAGGCACAAGTAAAAAGCATAAACATACCTGTTGTCAATTTCATGAAGCAACGAACCCAGATCCAAAATCTTAATCCCTACCATTCTGCCATTCCAGATAATGCCTTTTGACCTCAGAGCCTCTGGGCTGGCTGACCCACTTTCTAAACTATTGAGCTACTGCTCAGGAAAGCATTCTTGCAAGCAGACCAAAGAGCCATAAACACCATGATCAGCCCATTCTTCCCAGGAATAATAATTACTAGCAGTGAAGCTGACTATATTTACCATGACCGAGATATTTCCAGGTAGGAGAAGCCATTGCTATACCACTTCCCTCCCAGTTGCACCGGTGAAGCTTTTAAAATCTGGACTGTTTCCCCGCATCCAAATGGGGCCACTTACAGTTTATCATCCGCTGATAGGAAAAGTTATCTGCACAGCTGTGGATCCACATTAGTTATGCTCTGAGCAGGACAACACTGTAAATTATTTGCAATATGCTGGAACTCAACACAGACTGAGTTTATAAATATGATATTAAACTCTTAAGAGGGAGTTGCAGACCTTTTATAAAGCCATTAATTTTTCAAGTGGTGGTTTAGAAGTCCAAATTAGCAGCCGTGGGTGAATACCAGCTTCCAAAAACAGATGGCACTGGCTTTTCTAAAAGCAACAACAAGATCCCGAGATCAAACAGGAAGATCAGGACTGGGATGCCTTTTGGAAATCGATTTCAAAGTCCTGAATAATGAGTAAAATTCAAATCCTTTTCCTGGAGGCTTCCCTGACTGCCCCCAGTCCAGTCTCAAGTTTCTTCTGAATGTCTATCATGCTTTGCCGCATGCTGACTTATTTTTTCTTATTTTAAAACGAATCACACACAACATCGCATTATAGATAGTATTTTATTTCTCTTATTTGTATCTTATTATATTCCCTGACTGAACACCAAAATGCCAAATGGGGGCACCTGGGTGGCTCAGTGAGTTAGAGCCTCTGCCTTCGGCTCAGGTCATGATCCCAAGGTCCTGGGATGGAGCCCCATATAGGGCTCTCTGCTCAGCGGGGAGCCTGCTTCCCCTTCTCTCTCTGCCTGCCTCTCGCCTACGTGTGATCTCCGTCTGTCAAATAAAATAAATAACTAAATAAAATACCAAATGACTATAATACTTCTGCTTACTATAAAATCTTCTAGAAATATATTACACAGAAAGTAAAGCCCCCATCATTTGACCTCACAAAGGTAACCGCTGTTCACCACTTGGTACAGAGTTCTTCTGATATTATTTTTGATCCACGTACTGACATACATGTATTTTTAAACAGAAAGAGTAACATTTACACTATATTACAATTTTTTAAAATTTCTTCTGTGTTTTAAATATTTTATTTATTTGTCAGAGAGAGAGAGCACGCACGAGAAGGGAGAGCAACAAGTGGAGGAAGAAGCAGGCTCCCTGCTGTGCAGGGACCCAACATGGGATTTGATCCCAGGACGCTGGAATCACGACCTGAGGCAGAGGCAGGCACTTAACCGACTGGGCCAGCGAGGTGTGCCCACAACTTTCTTTTTCACATTTCCCCACCATACGTTGGAAACTCCTTGAAGGCAGGGACCAGTTAGTTATTTATGCCATACTTATTAAATATCTACTATATTTAGGGGCTACTACAGATATAAAAAGGAGTAAAGCAAAAATCCTCAAATTGAAGGTGATTACCTAACTGGCAAAAAAAGGAAAAGAAAAGGCATGAAAAGTAATTACTATAAAACAATGTAACATGGGCTGTAATGCAGGTTCTTATAAGTGCCATGAAGAAGGCTTTCGGTCAGCCTGCAGAAGAAAGGACACACACCTGTCTAATTCAACCAGCTCCACAGAGACCTGTTTGGATCTGGACTCACCTATGGACTCTCCTCTCCACACACGCAAACTGGAAAGATCAGCTCTAAATAACTTCTTGGAGGCAGTGGGTGTGCAGTGCATTAAAAACCCTTCTCTTGCCCTCTTAGCGGACCACGCTAACATGGAACTGTAAGATGTTGCTACGCACCTGAATCTAACTTTGTGGGATTCCAGGATTCTGGAAGTGAATGTGTTTCTACAAGAGGGAAATCACTGAAACCACATTTGGCATTTCCCTGCCTCCAGTCCCACCGTCCAATCCTTCCTGGACATGTGATCTGGTCAAGTTACTTCAACTCTCCAAGCTTCAGGTTCCTCCCTGTAAAGTACGAATAATGGCACTTCAAACACTAAGAGAATAATAGCTGCTCTCCTTAAACTTTATGGTTAAATGAGGGAATATCTATGACAGTTCCCAGCTTTTATAGGAGCTGCTCAGTAACTGCTAAAGTAATGGGCATATAAAATAGGCAGGACCCAGGGAATGCAATCAGCAACTTTATTTTTAATTTTTCATTCCAATATCCCTTTAGAAAGCTCCGGATAAAATTTCAAGTAGATCCCAAGACATTTCTGCTCGCTCCAGGGAGTCCTAGGGCTACATTAAGCTGTAAACACGGTCTCGACTCAGTAATTCTAAAGTGGAATATTCCAAACTCCAAAACCAACGTAACAATAAATCTCCCTTCCTCCGCGGGAGCTGGCTGTAAACTACCCACTCTCCGTGAAAAGAGGGTTGTGGTCTTTCTTATCACCTTCTCCACCTGCAACTTCCATCCTATTTCCTCTTCGTGAGCATCGAGGTTTCTGACGTCTCCCGCAGTGGTGCTGAGGGGGTTGGGAGCTGGAGCGTAGAAGCAGGGAAGCTGGAGATGTTAGGGGATTAGGAATGTTTTCGCATGACTGGCATGTTCTAGATGGCTCTGTGCTCTCAGACCCTGACACGTGTTTAAACCTGGCTTTCTCTCATAGGTGCTTTTGCTCATTCTTCAGAGAACCCCGCAATATCATCTTGATCTAAGCCAGAGTTCTCAATCTTAGCACTACTGACATTTGGGTCTGAGTAATTCTTTGCTGTGGAAAGCTTTTCCCTGCATCAAAGGATGTTTCGCTGCTTCCCTGCCCTCTACGATCTCGAAGCCAGTAGCTTCTCCCCCTAGCTGTAACTAAGGATGTCTCTAGACATTGCTAAATGTCTGCTGGAGGGCCAAATCGCCCCTGGTTGAGAATCACCGACCTGGGCAAATGTATTCTATTCCAGCAGTCTGAAATACTCCCTGTGCTATCCCACGAATCCAGCAACCACTGCCAGCTTCCTCTCCACCAAGGTAGAGTTGCCCTTGAGGGAGCCTGCTTTCGCTAGATCTAAGCTGACTCTTATACTGCCACTCTTGCATACAAGATCCACATTCAGTCCATGGGTTAGATGCTCCCACATGGTTTTACCTTGAAAGCTTTGGGATTAGATGCCAGTCACAAAACACAGCAAGTTTCCAAAATACATTATCAAAGCACTTACCACTTAACCTCTTGTTCTCTGGATTTCTTGGGTAAGACTGAAGCAGACTAATCCACTGTGCCCTCCAACTGCAGAGAACACATATCAAGGTCTCCAAATAGTCCAGCTGAAGTCTCTTGCACCAGATCAGAGGGAAGAAGCAGACACTCCCCTGTAGCCTCTATTTTGGAGAACCTGCTCCAAGAATGCAATCCTTGGAAACTAGTTTCCATCTTTATTCAATATCCTTTTACGCCCTCAATCTGGTGATCTCTAAATAATCTTCTAGGACCTCTACCTTGAACTTTTACTGTTTGGTCTATAATACAACCTATTTTGGTGACAGAAGGTTATCTTATCTCATTACTTCAATCAAAACTTCCAGTTTAACATCCTTGTATATTGGTATTATGCCTTTTATCTTTCCTTTCTAATCAATCCCAGAGGCTACATGATGATAGTAAGAAAATATCTAGAACTGTATCAGTTATCTCCTGCTGAGACAACAAACTACCCAAAACCCAGTGGCTAAAAACAGTAAGCATTTATTATTGCTCAAGGGTCTACTGGTCAGCTGTGGAGCTTTTTTGGCCCCAGCTGGACACACTAATGGCATCCATGGATAGCTATGGGCTGGGTATCCAGTTGTGCGGATCTTGGCTTGGATTTCTCACACATTTCGGAGTCAACCAGCTATCAGAACTTGTCAAGGATGACTTTGGTTGTAAGACAGAGGTCCAGGAGAACACACAGCTCTCTTGAAGCCCAGGCTTGGACTGACAAACTGTCACTTCTACCATATTCTATTGACTAAAGCAAAGCACAAGCCCAGTCCAAATTCAAGGGATGGGAAAACAGACTCCATCTCTTGACGAGAGGAGCTTTAATGTCTCATCCCACAGAGTGTGGATATAGGGAGATGTGAAGAATTGGAGCCATTTGGCCCTCAATCTACCACACTGGGTATGGTGGAGATCTTAGCTATCCATCAAAATCTACTCTCCATTCTTCCATAGTAATGGAACAGCAGCCAGCCATGCAGATTCTATTTCACGGTCTCCTTTGCAGCTAGATGTACCATGGGTGACAAAGTTCTTACCGTAGACTGAGTTTTCATCAATGCCATGCAAGCAGAAGTGATGTGTGCTACTTAAGACATCTGGGAATGTCTGCTGGGAGGCTCTATCCTACCTTCTCACCCGCTGGAATCCCAATGTAGCAACAACCTAGCATCATTTATGCAGCTGAAAACAATGTCTCAGGGGAGAAAGCAGTAATGACTGCCAAGGAACTTGGGCTCCCAAATGACTGAGAGAAGCAGAACTTCCTCCCTGACCTGAATTGTTCACATCAGGATTGTTGTATGAAGGAGAAACAGACTTTTCTGGTTCTTGTAATTGCTCTCCTGCTGGATCTCTTTGTCACAGCAGCCTACCCTCTCCTAATCAACACGCTGGGACAACTGAAAGTACAGTCACCATTCATTTAGAAAACTGGGTCAACAGACACTTCACTCTGATATTTTGTAGAAAGAACCCAAAGTCAGTCCTATGACCTTCCATGACCCAAGGAGTAAGGAAAAAAATAAAACTGATCTTAGTATTTTTTAGGTGGATTTGGGTTAGGAGGGCAACAAGGGGGAAATACCTCTGCCAAAACTTTATAAATGCATCCATTCATATAGAATCTTTCTATATCTTTCTCATATAATGAATCCATAACATGGATCTTTAACCTTTGCCTGAAGTATTTTTGATTATGATTGCCAGGGCTTCATAGCTCTGGAGCACTGAAATTCTGACATCATAAATCACCAGTCCGGGGTCTGCCATTCACTATACCTTTCTCCCCGCTGGAATCTCAGAAACTGACTTGAAGAGCAATCAAATAGAGCTTCCCAATTAAGAGGTACATCATTATTGAGCTTGAAGGGAGCCTGGCAACTAAAGAGTAGGATCATATTGTTTCTTTATTTTTAAAATCTTCAAATAACTCCTAATGTAAAATCTTGAACAAGGGCTACCAGGCCCTGAGCGAGCTGGCTGTTTGCTATCACACAGCATCATCTCATCCATCTGCTCCCTTTCCTGCCTTTGTTCCTGCCTCACTGGCATTTTCCCTGTTCGTTGTACTAAATTTCCTTCTAGATTTTTCTGTGCCTGAATGGTCTTCTCTAATTCTCTGCCTAAGTCCTGTTCATACTTCAGATCAAAGCTGCAATGTCCATTCCTCAGGGAAATTTTTCTTGAACCCTGAAACTAGGATAGAGACCTCATTTTCCACTTTCATGGGACCCTTCATAGCACTACCACAATTATAACTGAACAAGTATTTTGTTAATGTTGAAACTAAATAAACAGTCCCTAGAGGGCAGGAAATGCATCTACTTTCTTTACTGCTACGTCCCAGCACCTTACACAGTATAGCAGACCCTCAGTAAATATTGAATAGATGAAGACATAAATAAATGAATGATGGGGCAGTGTTGGGAAGAGAAGGAAAGAAGGAAAACAGACATGGAAAAAGGACAGGGAGGGCAGAAAGGATCAGCTTGCGCAAGTGATTCGCATGCCAATAAGATTTGGGGTGGGGGGAGCACACCCTCCGCTCCCAGTTCCCAGAAGAGTCACATAACACGTCCTCTCCATGTCCAACTAGTAATTTCAGATGTCAGGCAACTCAATTCATTCTCTGTGGAGAGACACAGCCCTGATGAATTGGAATATACCTCACCGCACATTCCCTGGTAATAGCAAACACAGTGAATTGAATCAGCAGCCTGGGCTTAGGGACAAATTGCATTTGGAAATTGTATTTATGTATCAAAAAACTAATTACTGCCAAGTTCCACCTCAATAGTACTTGATGATTTCATTATTGGATCTAATTGCACTTCTATTCGGGATAAGAGTTTACTGTCTTTTAATTGATAATGGAAATTGAAGATCCAAAAATGTGAATGGCTGCAAGGCCCCTTTCTTTAGCTGATTCCTGGCCCATGGAAAACAAAATAGCCTTTCCCACTTTCAGGCCTAAACTATAAATATTTATTTTCTGTTTATCCATGTCTGGTGGTCTTCTGGGGTCTGCAGGCCATGAAAGATCAGACCTCACAGTTTGTACCCACATTTAGGAATACACATAAACGACATAAGCTTTCAAATCTGAGGTCCTCATTTCCACAAAACCACAAACGCCGTATTCCTACAAAGAGCCACCATTCTTCCTCTGGTACAAGAAGTGAGGCGATGGTGGATACAGCTCCTCATAACCATTTCGAGAGCAGGTTGGTGCCCTGCCCCCAGCCTCAGGGCTGCTCTGTCTCCAGCCGGGATGGAAGACAACGCTGTCTACTAGTTTCATGGGGTCCCCATCAGGACATCAGGGGCAGGACAACTTACCCACTCACCAAACCTGGCAGCAAGAACATCTCCTGTGTCCCATTTGGTCCCACCACATTTTAATTAAGGAAAGCACTACATTTTTCCCTGTTTACATTACCTCTGATTTGCCATGTTATTGAGTAGCAAAGAAGACAATCAGTTAGTAGCTGAAGCAGAAGAAAGAACGTGAACTTCCAAAATTTAACGGGACTATCCATCCTCATCTGAACCTACACCCAGAAAGAAGGAATTTCTCTGCCTCATCATGGGTTTTTATTAAAAAGAAAAGAAGACCCAAGGCAACATCATGTAAGACCCTGAAGGATATTTTCAAGGTGGTGGCCTTTCTGTCACTTCCAAACGAGAAGCAAATGCTTGCTGGCGTGTGTGTGTGTGTCTCTGTTATAACCAAGGCCCTAGTTTCCTGGCTTCTCACATCCTTTTACCTCTTAGGAGGGCCTTTATTTGGTTTGTATCTCTTTAGCCTGAGGGGTATGCAGCCAGTCAGCTGGAGAATGGGAGTGTAACCACAGTGTGCAGAGACCCGAGGCCCACAGGCAGCTGGAGGACAAGGGCACGCTCCCCGTTAGAAAGTGACATTTTGCAGGGCCCCCACTCTTTAGATGGGTGCTTAATAATATGCTGTACTTCCTGGTTCCACTACACACTTCTCTCAGCAGAGCAACTAACACGCTCTGACTCTCTCTGTGTCTCTGTGTCTATCTCGGTCTTGGTTGTTCTCTGTTCTAAATGTCTTTCTTATTCTCATTTTCCCTCCCTCCGTCTCTCCCTCTCTCTGCTCTTTCTCTTTCTCTCTCTTCATCTGTGAGTTGCCCATCTCTCTTCCTCTCTCCATCCCTCTTTGTGTCTCTATTTTCCTCTCCCACACTTCTCTTAAGCAGTGGAAATCAAAGCCCTCAACTTGCTGCCTCTTCCTGCTGAGCTGCTTCCCTGGCCCCTGACATCTCCACAATTTAATGCATGCTGGCCCCTCCTCCTCCTTCTCCCTAGACATCTCCCAAAACCAGCTCCCCTCTTCCTTGAGCCCCCACCACCCTTGCTCCATGGCTTTCTAGCTTTATATAATGACTGCCCCCTACAACCTTGATCCGCCCCTCCTGATGGCTCAGGCTTCCTCCATTCCTGCCCCTCCAGAACCACTCCGCTATTCCCTTCTTCACCCACTTCACAGAGTAACCCACCTGGGCACCTAAGGCTTAGCCTTTCTCAAAAAGCCTGAGCAAGACACAGTGTTAAATCATTCCAGTGCCAAGCAAATATGTGCCCATCTGACCTCCACCTTTACGAAGATTGCTCCATTGCTCCTGGCCAATTCAAATAAGGAAATGCCAAAGCCATACCCAGGGAGAAAAGGAGATTATGCTGCACAATCCCAGTAGTTTCTACTGGAAAATATGTCCCCTGCACTTCTGTGAAAGGATGTACTCATTCATCCTACAGACTTTTACCGAAAGCTTATTACATCTTCTATACTGTACCGTTGACATAAAAATGGAAAGCCATGGTCCCTGACCTCAACAGGCCATGATCCATTACACCTACCCTTTGTTTAATGACTCCAATTCACTCCTGAAAATCCTGCACTACATGAAGAGTCATTAAATAAAACAATATTTTTATTCATTTTAATGGGAAAAAAACTGAATTGATTTCATTCTGACCAACGATACCCAAACAAACACAGATTGAATAATATATTAGTTAAAATCATAAATTGGTCCATCTTTGCCAATAAATGTGACGCTGGAAGATCCCTCCTTAAATCATCTGTTAGTGTGTTTTCAGGTTTAAAATAAGAGTCATGGGGCACCTGGGTGGCTCAGTCGGTTATGTGGCTGCCTTTGGCTCAGGTCATAATCCCAGGGTCCTGGGATCGAGCCCTGCATCAGGCTCCCTGCTCAGCGGAGAGCCTGCTTCTCCCTCTCCCTCTGCCTGCTGCTCTGCCTACGTGTGATCTCTCTGTGTCAAATAAATAAATAAAATCTTAAATAAATAAATATAAATAAAATAAGAGTCATTATACCAAAAACAAGAATCAGTGTCCAAAAAAGTAGAATAACTTTTCAAGAGCTGTTGTGGCAAGTAGTCTGTAGCTGAACAGCTTCCCTGTGACGTGGAACTGAAGGTTAGTAGCTCAGAGGCAAGATCGAGGGTAGCTGAACGGAAAGGAGGGGACAGCTCAGCCTACAACTTACCTGAAAAACAGGCTCATGTGCTTCACAATGGCAACTAACACTAATTGCTCCACAAGACAGAAACACCACTAGCTCCCGAAAGCTGAACACCAAACCACAGAGAGAGCGAGACCTTCTGCCCGTGAGAGACCTCTCTGTCTGCCAAATTCAACTATTACATTTAACCTACCCATCATAGTGAGCTGTAGCCCGACTCCTACACAATTATCTATCAAGTGCAAACTGTCAGGCATGAGCAAGTGTGAACAACACTGGAAAGCTGTTTCTACTAAAATAAATGGCATCGCATCCTTGCATAAGATAAAATAAGGTGCCTGATTGTTCTCAAGAGTTAGGTATTTACCCCAGGAATGAGGACCACTGGTAGCTCATGAGGTGCTTTGGGGCAATTTTGAGAAAAGTGTCCAGTTTGGGAAAATCATTTTGATGCAGCACAAAGCCCCACTTCAGGGCTTAGCAAGTAGAGCCTACTGTGGATTTCAGCCATCACTTACCTCTTAGCCTAGGTGCTTTTGTGCAGAGTACAACATGCATCCATATGCATGCAGCAGCTCCAACAGAAAACTACATAATGGAAGAATAGCAAGCTCAGCCTACAGGCTATTTATTTCAAGGAATATTCAAGTCACTTTTTTTTTTTTTTTTTTTTTTTTTTTTAGAGAGGGAGCGGGAGAGGGGCAGAGTGAGAGGGAGAGAGAGAAAATTCCAAGGAGGTTCCATGCCCAGCACATGGGTCTCGATCTCACAGCCCCTAGATCATGACCTGACCTGAAATCAAGAGTCAGATGCTTAACCAACTGAGCCACCCAGGCGCGCCATGTCACTTTTATCTAAATCCCAGGACATGGAAGATTGTGGAGCCAAGAAATCAGGATTGTATGCATGGCTAAACTATAATAGAATGCATAATCCTGAGAAAGTCACTTCTCCTCTTTGTCTGATCTCAATTTTCTCATCTGCAAATAAAGAAATTTGAATTCACTGATCTCTAAAGCTATTTCCAGCTCTGTTCTTTGGGTTTCTGAAATGGACTCATACAAAAAGCATGCAGGGTAGCATTATTTGCAATGACAACAACAATTTTTAAAAACCATTAAAAAAATGACCACCAACCAAATGTTCACTGATAAGAAATGGAAATAATGGGGGCGCCTGGTTGCCTCAGTAGGTTAAACATCTGCCTTCAGCTCAGGTCATGATCCCAGGGTCCTGGGATAGAGCCCTGTATCAGGCTCCCTGCTGAGCAGAGAGCCTTCTTCTCCCTCTCCTCCCTGTTTGTGCTCTCTCTCACTATCTTTGTAGCTATCTCTCTCTCAAATAAATAAGTAAAATCTTTAAAGAATAAACAATAAAAAAGAGGGGTGCCTGGGTAGCTCAGTTGATTAAGTGTCAGCCTTCTTCTCGGGTTATGATCCCAGGGTTCGGCTCAGAAGGAAGTCTGCTTCTCCCCTTCCCTCTGTCTCTCTCCCTGGCTTGTGGCTCACTCTCTCCCCGCCTCTTTCTAAAATAAATAAATAAAATCTTAAAAAAGAGAGAGAGAGAGAAAGAAAGATATGGAAATAATGGTGCATCCATACATAGCAACAATTTGCAATAACTTTTTAATAAACAAAGCAAATCTATTGTGAATGATATAGAACAATGCCCAAGATACAGCTGTGGAAATACAGCACAAGCATGACTCACGCACACATAAATATCTCCTTGCGTTTATTTAAAATGATCTTGGATGGGTAATACAAGAAATCGTTTATAGTTGTTAGTCCTAAAGGGTGTGATAGAAGGTTAAGGGGGAGGGAAGGAGTCTCCTGTTTCATATCTCATCTAACTGTTTGAATTTTATCAGAAGCACTGATTATTTTTAGGCTAAAAAGGAGAGCAAAAACTCTGAATTCAGATCAAAACATAGAGGAAATATGTTAAAACTGAAAATTCCATGCCCTTCTCTGGATATTTGGTTATTCCAATAACTATTATCGTAACTACTCACAGCAGTGCTGCACGCCATCCCACTGGGGTCGCTCTTCCACTTTGGATTTTCCTGAAGTGCTCTCTCCTCCAGGTTCTGGCCTTGCCTATCTTCTGGTGGAAGGGGCATCCCACTTTACCCTCTCTGTGAAATCACTTGAAGGGTTTTCCAAAGTAATGGCTCTCTCCTTCGATTTTAATTAACTAAGAAGCTCTGTTGCAATTTCACTATCGTAATGCCCAAACAGAAAAGCCAAATTTCTCTGATTTTAGAGACCAATAAAAGCCTCTCTGAGGAGACTTACCATAAGCAAAGAAAATTCATTTGGAAAGGTGAGGCCCATCCGTCAGAAGGAAACGCCAAACCCCACAGCCAGTACAGGTCAGCTGACGACCTCTGCTATAATAAATTCTATTTCTGTTTAAAGGTGAACTAAAATCCATCAGCTGGGTTCTCAGGACCTCAGTTCACACCAGTGACCCGTGCAGATGCCCTCCCAAGGTAAATCTGGTTTTTCATCATCCCCCTCACCCCGACCCAACCCATGCCAGTGTCTCCATCTCTGAAACGGGGGTGCCTATTCTTGCCTCTGCTGCCTCTAGGGTGAGAAGAAATCGATCAAAGATGACCGAAACACTACGTGTCTGCACAATACAACAAAGTGATCCCAGCTATTACAACTTGAAAACCCACAGGGGCCTCCACATCATTCCTTTTATAAGTGAACACAAATCACAACAGCTGATGCACTCCCCTAAATTTTAGATCAGATCACTGCCAAATCCAAATGCCAACGGAATTTTAAAAATAAGACCATTTTTAGCGTTATCATACATTTGGGTCTCTTCGCCTCACAGTAGTTCGGTTTTTCCTTCCAAGACCTCGGTCTTCCCTGAGGATATTAATTCAGGTCAACTTCACAATTGATTGGTCTTTAAAATGTGTACATCACACATACACACAATCAGAAGGCCCTTTCCAAATACTGAAAAGAACTGGATGTGGCTTATCATGTAGGAAAGAAAAGAGGAGTTTTTAGAAATTAACCAAACTAGAGATCTAGTTCTGAAAAAGTTGATGAAATAGACCAGAAAGCAAAGGACCGCCCTCACGTGCAAGTATGTGTAGCCTAGCTCCAACTGCATCCCAGCAATATTTATCAGCCACCTTCTAGAAGGTGCAGATAGAGCACGGGCATTGGCCAAAGAATGAACTGGGCTCTACTACTTGTTAGTTCGTCAGCTTTGGGCAAATTGCTTCATCTCTCATCCTTAGTTTCATCTTCTATTAAATGGGGATTTTAATATCTCCTTTATAGTGCTGTTTGGAGAATTAATAATAAAATATATGTAAAGTGCTTAGCACAGTCCCTGGCATAAGGGAGACAGTCAGGACATGTTAACTATTCTCATTCTCTGTCCCCTGCAATGGTGAGAGAAGAATGAAGACAGTCCTGGCCCTCAGGGGGGCTCACAACCTGTAAAAGAAACTTCCTCCCCAATCCTTTCTCACTGAGGAAAATACTAAGTCACACCTAAATTGGGCACATTAGCATCTCATCTGCTTCTAGATCATCAACACAGCCGAATATCACACACTCTCTCTCTCTCACACACACACACACACACACACACACACATGGGGGAGGAACAGAAGACAAAAAAAGCTTTTCTGAGGAAAACTGAGGCCAGCCCCGAAAGGCAAAACTGTGTTACACCAATTATTCCTGATCCAGGCTGAGGTGTCTGGGCGCAGGGGATAATTAGAGGCTGCCCCAGTCTTTGCACTGACATGACTGGTGCTATTTAATGTAATTACATTACAGTAAAATGATGAGTTTTCCCATAATTGGTAGTTACAGCATAATTGTGACTACACAGAGTATTAACACTCTAATTGCCAGAGACTTCCAAAAATGTGAGCTAAGTAAATGTTTCCCTTCTCTCCAGGCAGCGAACAGAGAGAACTGGTACTCTGTAGGATAGCTTATCACATCTGCCCTGTGGTTTCTTCCTACACCAGTCCCCTCAGACCCTTCAAGGGATCCCACCTCTTCTCCAGCAAGGAGGCAATGTTATATACCTTCCACCTTCCTTCTCTATTAAAATCTGCTCTGCCAGCTGGCAAACATCTCACAGATTCATTTCATTAACAAGTATGACAGCGAGCACTAAACTCTTCCATCGTGAGACAGGCCTGGTTCAAATCCTGGCTCACCCACCTATTTCCCTGTGACTCTGGCAATTACATACCCTAGCTAAGTCTTAGTTTCCTCACGTGTAAAATGGAGACTGTATCACCACTTCACAGTACTCCTGTATCAAGTGAATAAGCTAGAGCATACAACAGACACTTAAGAAATATTTGTTGAATTTGAGGGTAATTTACTAAATCAAAATTAATAGTATATTGTTCCAGGATTATTTCTACTTTTTACGGTAAAATAGATACTTTAAATTAAATCGATCAGTCATTTATTCAACAAGTAGGTAAAGTATTTGAGGAAGAAGAACAGTTTTTTCCAAAACTTCTTAAATCCCATAATAGTGTCTGGCCACGTAAGAAATGGAATAGCATGATAATACATTATATGTTAATAAGAAATGGAATAGCATGATGCTTTAATGCACATACCACAAACCCAGATGGCCTGGGTTCAAATCCCAACTCTGCCAATTTCTAGCTGTGTGACCACAGGCAAGTGACTTAACTTACCTGTGCTACTATATTATCTCCACCTACAAAGGAGGAATATTAATTGTACTAAACTCCTGGGGTTGTTTTGAGGATCAGATGTGTTAAAACATGTAAAAAATAACAGTAGCTGGCACCTTGTAAGCACGCAATAGGTACTGAAGTTATTATGATTATTATTCTATTGACTGCTGATCTAATCATGCATCCTTTAATGAAGGGATAAAATAATCACAGGAATCAGAAGAATATCCCCTTGCATCAGGAAAGCTACAAATGTAAACCTGGGGAAGGTATGGAAAGTTCAGAGTTTCACAGTAACAGTAACTCATAATTCACTTTATGAAACACACTGTACTCCCGGAGTTGTTATGAGAAGAAGAAAAAAGGAGCTTTCTAAAATCCCACCAGTGTTGTAAAGGTGTTAGTATCACTTTGAGACCTCTGAGTCCTCTAGGACAGACTGATGGGAGACTCACAACCATAACTGGGTGCAATGGGCACAAATGAACAAACTCAACAGTAAAGAATATATTGTTATTTTTAAGTGCAAGGATTGGATTCATTAGGCTGAGCAGGGCACACTTTACACTTCTCCTTTTCAAATTTGACCAGTCCAATGAGATGCTTTCTATTGGAATTTTTTTGTGTGTGTGCCATATATTTTTGTCAATTTCTACTGTCTTGTATTCGGTAAGGTGGTGGGAAATACTGGAAGAACAGAAATTTGCCTTATGTCATCTCAGAGTCGACACTAAGGGGAGGATCCATGTGAAATGGGGTTCATTCAACGAGAAGAAACAGGCTTAGCCCTGATGGTAAGATTACTGTCATGTTGTCTACCCGGCCCCTGCTTCCTGGTGGAAATGCCATTCCCTGCCTACCCTCCCCACATGAAACTCCAACCATGAGGTTTATATGGGAGTAGCCACATTCGTACAGATCCCAACACCATGAGCACTAATATTGGTCCTAGGTGAGGCCCTGACCCAAGCACAGCCAATAATAGTACCTCATTCACTTGGCTACAACTGATTGGCTCAGGGAAGGCCACCTGAGTCTCCTATCACCACCCCCCTCAACCAAACAGATGCTTTCCAAAAATTGAGAGGCCAGAGATTGTGTGATTACACCTCCAGTGGTAAGAGCTGTAAGACACAACACAGAGCTATTAATAACAATGGTTTCCCTCCATGTAGTGGGGTAAAAAAGAGGACAAAGAAGCAGTCTCCAGGAAAGAATGCAGTCCCAAATTTCCCTGTCCCAAATTTCCATGACAACCCCCCTTAGATTCCGTGGGCTACTGACCTCTCCTTTCTAACAAGTTGTACTTCTGTCTCTTGCACCCAAAAGAGTTCTGACGGACATACCCCTAAGTCCTGGGAAAAAGCATATTGGTATCTTGAAAAATCGTAAGTCAGTGAGCTTTTTGACACCTTCACCAAAAACCTTCTCGGGGCACCTGGGTGGCTCAGTGGGTTAAGCCTCTGCCTTAGGCTCGGGTCATGGTCTCAGGGTCCTGGGATCGAGCCCTGCATCGGGCTCTCTGCTTAGCAGGGAGCCTGCTTCCCCTCTCTCTCTGCCTGCCTCTCTGCCTACTTGTGATCTCTCTGTCAAATAAATAAAATCTTTAAAGAAAAACAAACAAACAAACAAAAAACCCTTCTCAATTCCTTTCACAAAGGGAAAGATGAGACAGGCTGTGTGATTTAGTGAATAAAACAAGACAGGAAGAGTCACAGGCTTAGAGACCCTTCTCTACCATTCTCTAGTCACTTGGGCTGGCCCTTTAGCCTTTTTTAAGTCAGAGTTGCCTGCTTATAAAACAAGAGGGTTGGATTACAAGACTTCAAAGCCCCATCCAAACCCCAAAATCTGAGTTTTCTGTTTTGTTTCTCTAAGTTAATTACATCTAAGCTGTCAGGATTTACTGGTGTTTGTCTAGCAGAAGTTGTTTTTCGAAACTTCTCCTTCCCAGGGCACCTGGGTGGCTCAATGGGTTAAGCCTCTGCCTTCCGCTCAGGTTATGATCTCAAGGTCCTGGGATTGAGCCCCGCATGGGCTCTCTGCTCAGCAGGGAGCCAGCTTTCCCCTCTCTCTCTGCCTGCCTCTCTGCCTACTTGTGATCTCTCTCTCTCTCTCTCTCTCTCTGTCAAATAAATAAATAAATAAAATCTTTAAAAAACACACACACACTTTTCCTTCCCATTCTCCTTTTGTTAGTCTAGAAGCTGATGTTATCATTTGGGCCACTACATGTCTCCCTCTCATCCTATCTTCGGTGAAATCCAGCACTTTTTGGAACCAGGCTGGAAGGCTACAGCTTGGACGGTAGGGAAAGAGGACTGGCAATAGCTGCTCATTGGCATGATAAGACTAATGAAAGAAACAGCGGCATGATAAGATTAAAGAAAGAAGCAGTGATCATTTCTCTGGAGAGCAATTTGACCTTGGGGAGGCTGGTACCAAAGGTGACTGAAGACACCTGTCCATTTGAGAAAGGGTTGCAGGAATTAGCCTAGGGTTGCACTCACTGAGAAAGCCTTAAGTAAAGGCGCTTGGAATCTGTTCAGTCCAATCTGCAGGGAGCAGATGTCACCAGGAACTGAGCCAAGGTCAGAGAAGAAGTCAGAAAACCCTACCTAGTGGCAGATCTGTGGAGCCAGCGGCCATGTCTGTTAAAAGGACAGGACGCTTCCTTCCACCCTTCGCTGCCTGCTCTGCCATATCGGAGAAGAGTTGGAAGTTAGACGAACAGATGAAAAGCACCTGGCATGCAGCTAGCAGCCCTGCCTAGCGCATCTGAGACGGCGTGTTTAGTCACTGTAGCCCACTTTCTCGAGCCTCCTAATGACAGAAGGAAGTTCCTAATGAAGTTACTGCTCTGCTGACTGAATTAATGATTTCCAGTTCCAGTGCTTGTAAACACACCTTGCTGAAAGTGCTCACGTGTGAACTGAGGCAGCACTTCGGAGACCCTGACTCCACAGTAAACTCACTACAGGTAGCAAAATGTTGGGAGAAAACAGGGCTAACCAGGGGGAACCCGCTGTGGTTGCCAGAACACTCTAAACCTGGAAAGTATTTCTAACTGGGAAAAGAGGGGGAGGGAGGAAAGAGATGTGAACTCCAACTAAAGACAGGAAGGAAGACCCTAGGGGACAAATAAAGCCATCCACATCCCCAGTAGGCAGCCCCTTCCATCTCCTACATCCAACATTGTGGAGGCCAAGAAAAGGCTGTACCCACCTCGAGTCCAGCCCTGACGTAAGTACAGCCATCTTGACAAAGCAAAAGCTGGCACCTTGCACCCCCTCTCCACCTGCTCGCCTCCCCTCGGTAGTATGTGTGACATTCCTCAGCCACCCCTGGCTGCCCTAAAAGAAAAACAAATAGTTAACTTGCAGAGATCACAATCCTGCAAGACAGGAGTCTCCCTTGGTTTACAAATGTCCTAGAGATTTAACAACAGCCCAATTTCCAGAGGCAAATAACTCAGTTCCCCAAGCCCTAATGTCGCCCTCCCCACCCTAAAACTGAAGGAGGTTGAGGCAGAAGGAAATGTAAATAAAGTTTAATTTCTTCTAAACCTAAATCTCACTAACAAGGACCCTTGATAGGAGAAATGTGAAACTTTATCTCTAAACCTCCAAGATAGTGTAAGCGATCATTCCCAAGCATATGACCCACTGATATACATCTAAAGGGTCTCACGAGAAGATTTTTACTACTGGTAATAAATAACCTTTCTCCCAACAATAGCTAGCCCCTCTAGGTCCTGGAGACCTTGCTTCCAAAATTCCTTAGAGACTACCATCATCCCCTTTGTCCTCACCCACCGCCGAGTCCACCCCTACTCTGCCTTTAAAAACTCTGACTGTAGTCTGGTTCGGGGGTCCAAGTCCCTACTCCACTGTGTGGGATATACTTGGGCCCAAGCTTAAGCTTGTCAAATAAACCCTCGTGTGATTGCATCAGTGTCAGCCCCTTGGTGGTCTCTCAGACATGAAAACTCGGGCATAACAAACATCATCCCTTCGACCACCTTCAGCTCCACTCTTTATCACAAATCCCAAATGTTCAAGTTATACTGAGTATGTCTGCCCAGTGGAGAGCCTCAAACTATGATAAAATATGTTGGAGAGAGGAGAAAAAAAATTTTTTTTTCCTGAATGTATTTTTTTAAAGTCATCAGAGGGCATGCATCTTTAGAGGTGACAAGTCACCTATGGCCTCGCAAGGTCCACAGTGAGGATGACACACACTAACCAGTCTCAGAGATGACAGGCTGCATCCCACTTCCTGTGGCTGCGGCTGCTGCCATCTGCATCTGAGTTAGTCGGGGACTGAGCACGCCGGGCACTGAGCACGCCTCAGGTCCCTGAGCAGCCGCTGCCAAATCACAGAGCAAGGAGCACTTGGGGGCGGGGGGGAGGAGGCAGGAGGAAGCTAACTAAGAGCTCGCAAGCATGTCTTCTGAAAAGCATGTTAACCAAACAAGCTGCCATCCCTTAATCCCTCCCACTCCTGCCTGAATGTACACTAATTGAAAATTAAGTTTTCAATTTGAAACCATTTTCTAATTCTGTCTCATTCAGGAGCAGTTAGAGCCCCGGTGTTTTGCTGAATTCCCAACGCGCTCTTCATGAGCTCCCTCAGGAAGCTGACAAAGGAGCCTTGTCAACACGCTACTGACAGCAGCGGGGCCGAAGAGTTTGTGTAGTAGCAGAGAGTCATTTTGGAAGCCAAAGAAAGCCAGGCCAGGGCCAAGCTAAAGATCTGGCAAAGCAGAAGACACTTTCTCCCGCCTTTCTCTTCTCCTTCCTACTGTTAAATTGTACTTGCAACCTGGCCAAGGGGATCCTCCCACTCATCACTGTCCTGTCCCCGGTGTGTTAGGAAAGCCTCCCCATAAGACCATAAGCTCTAAGAGGGCAAGTTCTCTGATCTCCAAGTGTAATTGAGCTCCACAGAATGAAGCTACTTGTATAAAATAAGAGCAAAATGTCATAGTAAATAGCCAAAAAACAGCTCTGTCAGGGGCTCTCTGTTAAAAATTAAAAGTTGTGGGACGCCTGGTGGCTCAGTCAGTTAAGCAATTTCCTTCGGCTCAGGTCATGATCCTGGAGACCCAAGATGGAGTCCCACATCGGGTTCCCCACTCAGTGGGGAGTCTGCTTCTCCCTCTGATCCTCCTCCCTCTCATGCTCTCTCTCTCCCTCTCATTCTCTGTCTCAAATAAATAAATAAAATCTTAAAAAAAAAATTGAAAGTTGTGGGGCACCTGGGTGGCTCAGTCATTAAGCATCTGCTTTCGGCTCAGGTCATGATCCCAGGGTCCTGGGATCGAGCCCCATCTCCGGCTCTCTGCTCAGTGGGAAGCCTGCTTCTCCCTCTCCCACTCTCCCTGCTTGTGTTCCCTCTCTCGCTGTTTCTCTGTCAAATAAATAAATAAAAGTCTTTTCTAAAAATTTTTTTTAAGTTGAAAGTTGTAAAAATTGATTTATTTTTGCCTATGTTTAACAAAATTCAGGTCATTATTATTCCATAACAAAGAATAAATCATGTATTGATTCCATTTGCATAATTTTTCCACAAATTGTATGACTGCACAATAGTATATTCTTGATTTCATATTTAACTTGCACAGCAAGAGCAAAGAGAGACATTTTTGGAAGATATAAAGTGTTCCTCAGTTTTCCCAAGGGACTCTCTTAAGCATTTGATATTCTAAGCATTGTCTCTTGAAGAAGCTCAGGCATCCTTATCATCGTCAACTGCTTCAATTTTTAAGCATTCTTCCCAATCTTTTTTGCCAAACAGAACACATGTGATTCAGACAGCCTTCCAACACCAATTCCATTGACTTTGTGAAATCCTACACCCTTTGCAGTATTCCCAGTTTCACTTTGCAATTGATTTACATTGAATTGCAGTTATCAGATGTTTACCCTTCATAAATCATCAAGAGCCTGACAGCCGCCCACAAATATTAGGGGACAGAGGCTAGAGTTGATCAGGGAAGGATGTCTGACTGGGAACTGTTGTAAGTGGTGAGTTCTTTAGTGGATTTTTCCATGTGGAAAGCTTTCTCTATGTAATTTCATGGGACCCCCACGATTTCTTAAGAAACTCAGAAATCTGCCATAGATTTCTACAAAGTGATGATTTCAAAATAATCCAATTCTTTTTTTTTTTTTAAGATTTTATTTATTTATTTGTCAGAGAGAGAGAGGGAGAGAGAGCGAGCACAGGCAGACAGAATGGCAGGCAGAAGCAGAGGGAGAAGCAGGCTCCCCGCCAAGCAAGGAGCCCGATGTGGGACTCGATCCCAGGACGCTGGGGTCATGACCTGAGCCGAAGGCAGCTGCTTAACCAACTGAGCCACCCAGGCGTCCCAAAATAATCCAATTCTAATGAATGGCTGGGCTACCAGGAAGAAAGAAGGAGGCTTTGTTTCAGAGCTTAATCAATGAAATCTTCCCAAGGCATCGTTATAGGTAAATATGATAAATGACATGACCGGTATAGTCCCTTCTCAAAGTCTATGGCCAAGTTAAGAATTACATATGCCTTAACCCACAGAATGGGAGAATATATTTGCAAATGACACTACAGATAAAGGGCTGATATCCAAGATCTATAAAGAACTTCTCAAACTCAACACCCAAAAAACAAATAATCCAGTCAAAAAGAAGGCGTGAACAGACACTTCTCCAAAGAAGACATACAAATGGCTAACAGACACATGAAAAAAAAATGTTCAACAACATTAGCCACCAGAGAAATTCAAATCAAAACCACACTGAGATACCAGCTTAAACAAGTTAGAATGGCAAAAATTGACAAGGCAAGAAACAACAAATGTTGGAGTAGCTGTGGAGAAAGGGGAACCCTCTTACACTGTTAGTGGGAATGCAAGCTGGTACAGCCACTTTGGAAAACAGTGTGGAACTTCCTTAAAAAGTTAAAAATAGAGCTACCCTATGACCCAGCAATTGCACTACTGGGTATTTACCCCAAAGACACAGATACAGTGAAAAGAAGGGCTGCATACACCCCAATATTCATAGCAGCAATGTCCACAATAGCCAAACTGTGGAAAGAGCTGAGATGCCCTTCAACAGATGAATGGATAAAGATGTGGTTCATATATACAATGGAATATTACTCAGCCATCAGAAAGAATGAATACCCACCATTCACATCAACATGGATGGAACTGGAGGAGATTATGCTAAGTGAAATAAGTCCGGCAGAGAGAGTCAATTATCATATGGTTTCACTTATTTGTGGAACATAAGGAATAGCATGGAGGACATTAGGAGAAGGAAGGGAAAAATGAAGGGGGGGGCGGGAATCAGAGGGGGTGATGAACCAACAGAGACTATGGACTCCAGGAAACTAAGGGTTTGGGGGGAGGGGTAATTTAGCCCAGTGATGGGTATTAAGTAGGCACATAATGCATAGAGCACTGGGTGTTACACACAAACAATGAGTCATGGAACACTAACTACATCAGAAACTAATGATGTACTGTATAGTGACTAACATAACATTTAAAAAAAAAAAAGAAGATTACATATGCCTTTATTTAAATGTGGGTCTGAAATGCAAATTTTGTGATTAATTGGAACTGGAGAGATATAAATGGAATGCTGAAGATGAAATCTTGGGGACAAAAGGAAATGGGTGAATAATATTCATGAATATGCAAGCCTGTGGTTTGAAAAATGGGGTTGGAAGAGGGATGCTGGGGCAGAAGCCCAAAGCAGCATCAGATGGCAGATAGAAGTAAAAACTTAGGAAAAAACTTTAAGCCCAGACTGGAGAAAAAAGGAAAAGAACAATTCAAGGAGTTAAGATATCAATTCACCTTACTAGGCAGGGAATAGGACCCCAGCTATTAAAAGTGCTACTCACAGGGAGAAAATCGGTGGTTTGTGGTTTGAGTGCTTTAGAGAATGGGCTTTTTTTTTTTTTAAAGATTTTATTTATTTACTAGACAGACAGAGATCACAAGCAGGCAGAGAGGCAGGCAGAGAAAGAGAGAGAGGAGGAAGCAGGCTCCCCACGAAGCAGAGAGCCTGACGCGGGGCTCGATCCCAGAACCCTGAGACCATGACCCGAGCTGAAGGCAGAGGCCCCAACCCACCGAGCCACCCAGGCGCCCCTAGAGAATGGGCTTTCGACAAGGAACTTGAGAGTTACACTGCCTCCCCACCAGATCATCCTGGTTGAGAGACTAACCTAACCAGTGCATGACCACAAGTAAGTGATATAATCTCTGACCATCTGCACTTTGTTAGGAAAATGAGGATGTCACTCTTCCTTTCAAAGAGTTTTCAAGGGATAAAACTAATTTCCATGTTATTATATAGACTACATATGGTCTATCACACCTGCCACACCTTAATCTTTCACCAAGTATAGCTATTATGATGACAGTAATAGGGGCGGGGCTACGGTGTCTGCAACTGGGGACCGACAGGTCGAACTGTGCTAGGCTGACACAAAAACAGTTACTAATCCCTGATCCTGTTATAAAGCAGACTTGGCTCTCTATTCAAAGGACTGAGTAACAAGTGCTGAGAAATGGGCTCACTTCTCAGAAATGGACACTGTGAAGCAAGGAAGAGAATGTGGCAGTCCGGAGTGGAGGCAGGTTGAAGATTGCAGGGTCTGCACACACTCTGAGAGGTGGCCAGCAGCAGCGAAGGAGCTGGTTCCCCTGAGCAGCTCAACCCAGGAACCAGTCAGTGTGTATGGGGAAAACGTGACCATTCTTGACATTACAAGATTAATTGCAGGAAAAATAAGACCTAATGGCAGTACTAAGTCCCTGAAAAAAATGCAGAAAGACTGGGAGGTAAATTCCTGGCTCCTTGAAAATAACATCAATCCAAAACATTCATCCTGGGCACTCATGTCAAATAGAGTCCCTGAGAAGCAGAACATGGGGCGGGGCTTCAGATCCATACGATGGTTTAAGGCCATGCTCTCAGGAAGGACCGATAAAGTAGTAAACAATAGGAAAGAGCCGAGATAAAGTCTGAGATGAAGCGTAGCCTTGGTCAGTGAACCAGGCAGGAGAGATCAACGTCCCAGCAATCTCCAACAAGGTGGTCCTGTAGCTGAGGATCAGCCTCCATAGAAGGTCACTGGGATAAGCTGTTAACAGTGGATGGGAATGGGGGCATCAGCTGGTAAAGAGGGACCTGGGAGGGACACCAGCATTTCTACTACAACATCATTCTAGGTGGGTGCTGAGGATGTATTAATGACACATATAATGACACATTCCCATGAGATTCTCCTGCTTGACAGAGAAGAAAAGTGAGGTTCGGTCTAAGTGATTTGTTCTAAGTCACCCAGCTTATGTGACAGAGCCAGGATTGGAGCCCTGGCACTTTTGTTCTGGAACCCACATGCCTTAGGAGATGCTCTTACAGGTTAAATTGTGTTCCACTCTCCCAAAAAAAGATGTTGAAGTCCTGACCCCAGTGCCTTAGAATGTAACCTTATATGGAGAGAGGATCATTGCAGATGTACTTAGTTAAGATGAAATCATACTAGAGTAGGGTGGGCCCTTTATCCAATATCGTTTATTTATGACCCGTGCTTTTGTAAGAAGAGAAAACACAGACACATGTGGGCAGAATGCTTGGTGAAGACAGAAGCAGACATTGGAAATGTGCAGCTACAAACTGAGGAACGTCAAGGATTACCAGCAAACCACCAGAAGCAAGAAAAAGTGAAGAAGGATTCTTCCCTACAGGTCTCAGAAGGAGCAAAGCCCTGCTGATGCCGCAATTTTCTACTTCTAGCCTCCAGAACTGGGAGAAAACAAGTTTCTGTTGTTTTAAACCATCTAGTTTGTGGCACCTATGGCCACCACAGGAAATTAATAGAGATACCAAGAGAAGAGACTAAACACTGGGGAAGAAATGGTCCTGAATTATTAATAATTATTAATTTAAGCTTAAAAGTGATTTACTCAAAAGTATATTATAATTATAGGCAAATGTTTTAAAATGGCATACATACCAGAAATTCATACAACCCTCGGGGAGAACTTAAGCTGTAGTGGTTAAGCTCTCGGGCTTGGAGTCCTACTGGCTTGAGTTATAATTCTAGATCAGTCACACATTTAGCAGCGGCATGGCTTTGGACCAGTGTATTGACCTTTCCACTCTTTCCTTTGCTCATTTGTGAAATGGTGACAGTAGTACCCTCTCCTTAGAATTGTAAGGAGTATTATATGAAATAATGCGTGTAACATAGTATATGACCTGGTACATAGGACTGAGTGTCAGCTCTTATTTCTTTTCTTTTTTTTTTTTAATTTGACAGCGAGATCACAAGAAGGCAGAGAGGCAGGTCGGGGGTGGGGCGGGAAGCAGGCTCCCTGTTGAACAGAGAGCCAGATGTGGGGCTGGATCCCAGGACCCTGAGACCATGACCTGAGCTGAAGGCAGAGGCTTAACCCACTGAGCCACCCAGGTGCCCCCAGCTCTTATTTCTATTAGAGTAGTCCCCTCTTATCCACCAAAGATACATTCCAAGACCCTCAGTGAACGCCTGAAACCGCAGATAGTCACAAACCCTATGTATACTGTGGTTTTTCCTACAATATACCTATGATATACATACATACATACATACCTGGGATAACTTTTGTTTTATAAATTAGGCACAGTAATAGATTAACAACAATGACTAATTTTTAAAAAGGACAATTATAACAATATACAGTTGGCCCTTGAACAAAGTGTGTGTGGGGGGGGTTAGGGGCACCAACCCCCTGAGCAGTTGAAAATGCACATATAACTTCACTAGTAATAACCTACTGCTGACCTTACCTTACCGATAGCACAGTCGTTCAGCACATCTGCTGTATGTTATCTGTATGATATACTGTAGTCTTACAGTAAAGTGAGCTAGAGAAGAGAAAATGGTAAGAAAATCATAAGGAAGAGAAAAAAACATTTGCAGGACCGGACTTACCAAAAAAAAAAAAAAAAAAAAAAAAAATCCGCACGCAAGTGGACCCGTGCAGTTGAAACTCGTGTTGTTCAGGGGCCAACTATACTGTAATAAAATTTATGGGAATACAGTCTCCGAATATCTTACTGCACTGTATTCACCCTTCCCGCGACGATAGGAGATGACAAGCTGCCTACGTGATGAGAGGGAATGAGGGGAGGGGCGCAGCGTTGTGACGTCATGACGCAACGTGACGCTACCGATAGCTCTCTGCGGATTGGGCAGAAGGAAGACCAGGTGCTCCAGACTGCGGTTTGACCCCCCGGCGGGAACATGGGCAAAGCGGAAACCACAGATCAGACTCGGCTGCTTATCCTGCGCTCATTACACCTCAGTTCTACTCTTGGATTCGCCCAGCCCTCCAAGGCTCCTCTCCTCAGCTATAAATGGTGTTAAGCTGAGCTATTGTTTCGAGAAGTACAGCCATCAAATAGGACTCTCTCTATATATATAGTCGTCCTTTGGGAGTAAAAACACCCCTTGTAGATAGGACACCTGATGACGATGCTAGTTAATTATTTATTCTCGGCTGAGTTAAAGAGAACTAATTACGGCCTGGCAGGAGGAATCCTTTTCTTCGGAGATCCTATAAGCCTGAACTTCCCAAACTTGAATGAGTACATGAGTCACCTCGGTTGCTTGTTAAAATGCAGATTCTGCTTGGACAGGTCTGGGATGAGGCCTGACATTCTGCATTTCTAAGAAACTCCCAGGTGCTGCCCGCGCTGTGAATCCAATATTCACTGAGACATTTAGATGCCTTGCGAGTAAGGCGGGGTTTACTTCTTAACCATTAGGACGGGGAGTCCGCTGGAAGATAATTTACCCTCTTTCTGGTAACAAAATAGAAGGTCTCTTGTTACAAATATAAATTTTGTATCTGTGGTTGCTGTGTTGGGCATAAAAATCTCCAGAAAAGCTCTAGGGAAGTCCCTCTGGGATGGAGATGAAGGCCTGTTTGTGCCCTGAGAGGTGCTTCATGTTTCCCTAAGGAGGCCTCTCAGTCTGAATTGTTTCAACCCTTCCCAGTGGCCCCTTCCACAGCGCAGCCTGAACGAGGGCCAAAGAGAAAAAGCTGGTTAAAGAACAATGGTGGAGGCTTATTGCCACCTACTGGATTAGGGAAGAAAAGAATACAGCAAAATCCTTCCTTGATTACAGCTCTTTAATCTGCAAAGGGCCAAAAAGAGGGGTGGATTGTGGAACTGCAAAAGACCTTGGAGACTGTAGGTTCAACACTCTGATCACTGAGTCCAGCCCCAGAACATAAACCATGTAGCCCGGAGGCCCTGCCTTTCCTCCATCTCTCTGTCAACTCCCAGAAGAAAAACAAACATAATTCAATGAGGGCTTAATATGGACATCCACGGACATTCTTTGTAGTATCTCATTTAATCCTCACAGCGGCACTCAAGTTAAAAAGTATTGTCATCCTCATCTGCAGAGGGGGAAACTGAGGCTTGGAGACATTGAGGAATTTGTTTAAAGTCTCCAGGTAAGACTAGGAGCCTGGTGTCAATCTGGGTCTATCTACCTCCAGAGCATGAACCTTAACAGGTGTATTAAGAGCAGGCGCAGAGCCAAGCAGCTGTCAGCCGTACTGCTCGTGTAAGAAAGATGAAGTCATTGAAGGAGGCAGTCAGGCTGCCTCTTCTATTCACGTGCCTCTTCCCCTGCCATCCACAAGGCATGTCCTCAACGTTAGCTCTTGGGAAGACTGAAAGGTTTAGGCTTCTTTGTGCTGATGAGCTGTTCTTGCCTGGTTCTGGAGCCTAGAGGTCTGAAATCAAGGCATCAGCAAGGCCATGATCCCTCTGAAACCTGTAGGGCAGCATTCTTCTCCCAGCAACCGTTGCCATTTCTCCGCTCGCAAATCTGTCACCCAGATGTCTGCCTCCACCTTCACATATATCCCTGCGCATCTATGTGTCTCTTCTCCTCTCCTTACATAAAAGGACAGCAGTCACACTGCATGAAGGGCCCACCCTACTCCACTATAACCTCATCTTGACCATTTACATCTGTAACAACCCTATTTCCAAAAAGATCACATTCTGGAGTTCTGGGAAGGACATAAATGGGAGGACACTCTTCAACTCCGTATTTCCACCCTGGTGGTTTTTGAGGGTGACCACTGAAGCCCAACTGCTTGGGTTCAAATCCTAGCTCCAGTCCTAACTACCTGTATAATTGGGGACATGCTACCTAACCTTGTTAAACTTCAGTTTCCTCACCTATAAAATGGGTCTGATAATTATAATCTCCATCTCATAGGGTTACTATGAAGATTAAGAGTCAACACACATATGGTAACTCTCAGAACCTGACAGTATTATATAATTTCTAGAGCCCAGTAGCCCAGGATTTAAACCTTGGCTTTGCTGCTTACTAGCTGTATAATCTTGGGCAAGTTATTCAACCCATCTATTCACAGTATCCTCGTTTGTAAATTGAGTGATGATGATGGTGGTGGTGATGATGATTGCACCTGCCCATGGAGAGTGAGGAGGTTATGAACATTTAAAGAGTTAGAATGTTTGGTACATAATAAATGCTCACTAAATGTGACCTAAGATCATCTCCCTCAGAGTTCTATTGAAGGATTAAATGATGTAATTCATTCATTTGGTATATGCTCAATGAATCATGATAATGACAATGATGAAAAATTTACACTAGGTCCACAGGAAAGAGGGAAGAGACTTCATAGGAAAATAGAGCCAATATTCTTCTCAGATCTCTGATTTTAACTCAAAAGTAGAGATTATGAATATAAGTGAGTTTACACCTAGTGGCCTAATTGAGCCTCTAGACTGTTAACTTCCTAGGGTGACATCTTTGTTCCCTTCCCTCTGACACAAACCCAAGAGCCCTGCCATCTTCCTGACTTCTGGTCTACCTCCTGGGCACTCTCTCTGTCTCTCTCTTCCTCTTGCTTGTGGAATGAGTGATAAAGTCTTTCTAGCTCCTATCTTTCTTGGGGTCCTTGCCATCAAGCCTGTTTCCTTCCCACTTTAAGAGTTGATCCTAACCACTGAAGGGAAAATAAAATACAACAAACTGGGGTGGTGACAAGTGTTCCTTAACTTACTACATTACTCCAGACATAGTCCGTGGTCTTTTGTTTCAAACTGACTTCCTCTCTTAGATGATGTCTACAAATCTGATTGTCTCCTCTTCTCCTTTCTCCACCACATCTCTGGCTAGCACAGACCCTGAGGCTTCCTACATGCATAACCCTACTGGTGCATTCATTTATTTGAAACATATTTATCCAGCCCTTTCCAAGGGCACATGCTATCCAGGCTCTGAGGAGGCAGCTGTGAACACTGAACCATCTAGAGATCTCTCTCATAAAGTAGTCAATAACTACATTGGCTACTTCAATTTAAAGTAATTAAAATCAGGTAAAATTTAAAATTTAGTTCCTCAGTCTCATAAGCCACATTTCAAGTACTCAAAAGCCACAAGTGACTCTTGGCTACCATACTGGACAGTACAGTTACAGAACATTTCCATCATTGCAAAAAGTTCTATTGGCAGATGCTGGACTAGAAAAGGAGAGAGACATGGAGATTGCTTCTCTCAGCATCTCCAGAAAAGGTGGCATCAATCTTAAATGGCCCCTGACCCACTTAAGAAAAGTTGTGCCCAGTGCTCCCCCGGGCCTCCTTCAGCCATGGAGACTCTGAGAGAGAGGAGAAAGAGACACCTTTTCTTGAATGCCCTTTCCCTGCCTGGCCTGTGAGCTCACAGTAACACGACAGTACTGGGACCATAATTTCTGCATGTTGACAACCAAGGCAGCGAAAACGGCAGAGAAGTCACACAGAGCCAGAAAACAGTGGAGCCAAGATTTGAACCTAAATTTGACTCAAAGCCTGGGCTGCCTCCCAGTAGAGTAAGCCCACTGAGAAGAGGTAGAAGGTACATACAGAGAGAATCTTGGGGTGACTCCGGAATCCAAGTCCTCTAATATTCTCATTTTTTGTGATCCCTCAGAGGGTAGACCTTCTTGGGATTCACAGCCTAGGAAATCTGAATTCTAATCTGGGTCCCTTCACTGATTAGCTGTATCTCGGCAATTAGATAGCCTTTCTATACCCCAATCTTCTCACTTTTCTTTTAATGTTTTTAATGAGGTATAATTGATAAATAACATTATATTAGTTGCAGGTGTACAATGTAATAAATCAATACTTAATAGTCAATGGTATTATAACAGCATTGTATGGTGACAGATGGTAACTGCATAGCATAACATATAGACTTGTCAACTCACTGTGTTATACACCTGAAACTAACATAAACTTATGTATCAACTATACTTCAATAGAAGTATATATATATGTGGGACACCTGGGTGGCTCAGTCTGTTAAGTGTCCAATTCTTGATTTTGGCTCAGGTCATGATCTCAGGGTCCTGGGATCAAGCCCAGCAATTCCCCACTCAGCAGAGAGTCTGCTTGGGGATTCTTTCTCTCCCTTCCTCTCCCTCTGCCCCTCCTTCTCCACCAGGGCTTGCACATTCTCTCTCTCTAAAATAAATAAATGAAATTTTAAAATAAGGGGTGCCTGGGTGACTCAGTGGGTTGGGCCTCTGCCTTCGGCTTGGGTCATGATGCCAGGGTCCTGGGATCAGGCCCCACATCAGGCTCTCTGCTCAGCGGGGAGCCTGCTTCCCCCTCTCTCTTTGCCTACTTGTGATCTCTCTCTCTCTGCAAATAAAGAAATAAAATCTTTTTTAAAAAAGTAAAATATAAAAAAGGCATATCTATTTGTATATATTGAGAAATGATCACCATAATAAGTCTACTTAACATCTGTCACATACATGGTTACAAATTTTTTTTCTTGTGATGAGAACATTTAAGATACACTCTCTTAGCAACTTCCAATATGCAATACTGTATTATTAACTGTAGTCACCATGTTGTATGTACATTACATCCCTGGGACTTATTTATTTCACAGCTGGAATTTCATACCTTCTGACCCTCTTTCTCTATTTCTCCCACTTTCTACCCCCTGCCTCTGACAGTCACCAATCTGTTACCCGTATCTATGAGCTTTACTTTTTAGATTTCACATATAAGTGAAATCATATGATTTTGTCTTTCATTGTCTTGGATTTTTTTTTTTTTTAAAGATTTTATTTATTTATTTGACAGAGGCAGATCACAAGTAGACGGAGAGGCAGGCAGAGAGAGAGAGAGAGAGGAGGAAGCAGGCTTCTTGCTGAGCAGAGAGCCCGATGTGGGACTCGATCCCAGGACCCTGAGATCATGACCTGAGCCGAAGGCAGCGGCTTAACCCACTGAGCCACCCAGGCGCCCCTCATTGTCTTGGATTTTAAATGAGGGAGAATGGTAGTGCTCTTCTCACAAGGTCCTATGGAATTCTTTTAATCTGGGTTGTAATTGACAAGATATTTAAAGCATATGATAGGATCATTTGTACACATACATATTGTGAAAGGATTGTCCCCAACAAGTTCATTAACACATCCATCACCTCACATAATTTTGTGTCTGTGGGTGTGAGGAGAGAGAGAGACAGAGACAGAAAATTTTGAGTTTTAAATGAAGCGGACTTTACAAACCACTTAGCACACGGTGGCACACAGTAAACACTCAGTTGTCATGATTATATAATGACCGGGGAGCTAGTAGGAGATGGAGGTCAGAGTTCTAAGTCAGACAACCTGATTTCAGTTGCTGGCTCACCCACCGGCAAGCACCAGCTTGTTACCAGTAAAGTCACTTATCCTTGTTTGTCAATTAGGAATAACAATACCTACTTGAAAGGGTTATGGTAAGTACTAAACGAGATAATTTATGTAAAGAACTTAGCAGAGTAACTTACTGGGCACACAGTAACTTCCCAATAACTATTTGCTATTAATACTGTTAATAAGGACAAGAAAGAAGGGAGGGAGGGGACCAAGCCCCTCTGGCAACGGAAACCTCAAGAATGGAGGGTGAGCGCCATCTAGTGGCTTCCCACTGAAAGCCGGCACAGCCAACTGCACCGCCAAAAGCGCCAGACTTCACTGGTAATTTCAATATTCCCAGGTATAAGATTTCTAGCGTCTCCCCACCACCTCCTCAAAGTTGTGGCCAGGTCCTAGGGGCTGATACAGGAGTAGAGGGGGGAGAAGGGAGAAGCAAAACAAAAATGTGGTTTCCTAAAGCCTTCTCAGCAGCCCTAATGAAATGCTCAAGGACCATAAACTGTCGCTGTCAGGAAGCATCTGAAAACCTTTGAAGCAGCAAGGGATGAAGTTAACAGAGTTCAAGAGAACTTGTGCTGCATCTCAGCTGCCTTTTCCCCACTATGTCATGGTCTTGCTCCCTTTTCCCGATATACAACTTTCTCATTCCTCCAGAGCAGCCTGGTACCTGATAGAGAGCACCCCACAGACCTGAGTTCAAGCCCCAAGTCTGCCCTCGACTATCTCTGAACTTGAGGAAAGTCATTCAGTCTCACTCACTATCAAGTTCCTCATCTGGAAAATGGGTCAGTGCTGCCCACTGGGACAGGTGCCAGCTGATATGAAACAGAGCTGGGTTCGTGTACTGAGCACTAACTTGGCTTTTCTGAACTCCCAATTTTCTCTTCTGAACTTTATTTGCCACTAGATGCACAAAACAATTCCAACCTTGATGAGCTTGAAAACCTCCAGACATAAGAGGCATGAAGCGTATCATAGCTGCCTTCGTGAGTTATTCCGCATGTTTTTTGTAAGGTTTGAATAAAGTGATGGACACAATGGTCCATAGCACTCTGCCTAGCACACAGTAGAAGGCATATGTTGTGGACATTGATGTGTCAGAGACCCAGATCACCCCAAAATCTTCAGCACAGAGGGGCGACAGCTGAAAGCTCACAGTTGAGTCTGTCCTGAAACCTGTTCTCAACCAAAGACGACAGCATTGCCCCAGGTCACAGTCCTTACTGGGGGTGGCCTACATCCCATGACTGGTCAGTTGGTGGGACAACCAAGACTTTTGTTGCATCGGAATCACATTCCAACTCTTCCCTCCGCCTGCTCCGGCTTCCTTCCCTTCCACACAGCTGTTGACCCAAAGAGAACTTTCCAGTGACTTGTTTCATGGAAATCTTCTCAGTATGCTTCTTGGGAAATAGTCCTGCAACACTTAAATGATAATTATTTCTTGTGCCTGCACACCCCTGCCTTTCTTCCAGACCTGTAAACTGAGGATAGGGAACAAGGATGGGGACAAAGATACTTGTCTCTTACCACTTCTCTAGGCAAGAATAAAGATAACTGGGACAATAGAAGAATATGTAACACCTCAAAATTACTTACCTCCCCCTTAAGTTGAGATTGTTACTGAACTACCTAGTCCCCAATTTTTTTAAGGCAAATAAATGAGTTAGGGAGGTGAGAGCACTTGAGGAAATAAAATAAATATTCTATAAAAATCTACAGAATTCAGAAATTGCTGCACTGACTGACAGTGGGTTAAAAATTATAAAAGCAGGGGCCCCTGGGTGGCTCAGTGGGTTAAGCCTCTGCCTTCAGCTTGGGTCGTGATCTCAGGGTCCTGGGATGGAGCCCCCAGTCGGGCTCTCTGCTCGGCAGGGAGCCTGCTTCCCCCTCTCTCTCTCTGCCTACTTCTCTGCCTACTTATGATTGCTGTCAAAGAAATAAATAAAATCTTTTTAAAAAATTATAAAAGCAGCTACCATTTCCTGAATATTTAGTATATGCCAGGCACTGTGACAAATATTTTACATGGATGATATCATTTAATCATCACAAAAATCATAAAGGTAAATGCTATTATTATCACCATTTTATAACTGAGTTAACTTGGGCTTAGAGTATTAAATGATTTGCCCAAGGTCATGTAGTCATTAAGTGAATGGGAGGCAGGATTTGCTTCTAGGCAGCCTGAATCCAGAATCAGCACTCTTATCCCCAGATATACTGCCAAACTAGAAGAGAAATAATAACAGGGCAGCTTCTCGATTTCCTTGATGATTAACCCTTCCTTATGCAATAATTCTGATTTTTTAATACCATTACTTAGAGTTCTAGAAATTCTGGTAGAAATGCCAGGAAATCTGAGGGCTTCTGATCAATCTGTGGATTGTGGGTCAGAAGCCACCATATTAAGGGGACAGCTGAGTCTTTCTAATGACATAACGAGACCATCAGGCTAGGACACTTCCATTACACTAACTTCAACTGCCTCTTATGCAGCTTGAAGTCATTTTGCTCAGACCTCATGGAGCCTGGGGGCCCCAGGGCAGGAAGAGAGTCTCCTCCACTCATTTGGAACTTAGGACCTGGCACCTTCCCCAACCATTTCCTCTAAGCCCCCTTAGAACCTTTCAACAGAAAAGCTAAAAACACACGCTGCTGACTTTCTAATTTTCCAAGGGCCAGGCCTGAGAAATGAGGGCATTCCACCCCAGGGAGTCATCAGGAATGAAGTCATAGCAGTGGAATGTTCCCAGGAAGGAGGACACCTGGGAGAAGAAGAAGATGGCAGGTTATTTCCGGTATTTACCACAGCAAAACAAACTGTCCCAAACTTAGCAGCCTAAAACAGGGCCAGTAAACTCTGGTCCATGGGCCAAATTCAGCTTGCCATGCGGTTTTGGGAATAAAGTTTTCTTGGAAGACGACCATATCTATTTTTTTATATATCTCCGTTGGCTGCTTTCAGGCTGTAATGGCAGAGTTGAGTCACCACGAGAGAAACTGTATGAAAGCCTCAAATATTTACTATCTGGCTCTTTTTCTGGGAAAGGCTTGCTGACCACTGACCTATGCTAAGAATTTTCTCCATATCACAATGCTATGGTTTCTGTCATTCTGCTGCCATTCTCCTGGGATCACTCATCTCGAGGATGAACTGGAGGGTGGATTCAGCTGGGATGGTCTTGATAACTGAGCTGCTCTCTCCCTGTGGTCTTTCGTCCTCAAAAAGGCTGGATGACGTCTCCCTCCATGCTGGTAACATCAGCCCCAGTGCACAAATGTTTATCAAGCCTCTGTTTGCATTGTCTTCATTGAAGTTCCCTCAGACAAAACAAGCCACATGAGCGAGCCCAAGGTTGAATGTGCAAGGTCATTACCTATGGTATGAATGCTGGGAAGGATGTTCCCCTGGGACCCCCCCAAGGTAATCATGTATCACATTGGCATTCAATATTTGTTTTTGAATGAATATGTGCAACAGGGCTTGTGGGAGAATAGAGTTTATTCATCTATTCATTGCACAAAGATTTAATGGAACCTAACTGTTGGTCACGCCTGATCTGAGTGATTGCATTGATAATTTGTCTCAAAGTCAGCTGCTGATAATATTATGCACAAAAGCCAAACTTGTGTCAATTCTCTTGTTGTGAAAATATATTGAATGTTGATGTTTTACATGACATGGAGGCATTTTACTGTACCTTACAAATATTTAGCTCAATGTAGATGAAATGTTCCCCCAAAAAGGAACTCAGAATCATTGTACCTTCATTGTGTCCAGTTTACGAAAAGGAAACCACACTGAAGGTGGGAAGGTGGGAGTTTCTCTGCTTGCTTCCACGTGGCATAGTCTGGGTGGAGTTGATCTCAGAACACAAGCTCTCCATAGGTATTTAGTTTCCCTTCTGGTAGTGCTGTCTCCCGGGGGAAGTGTCCCTAAATGGATGGCCAGAGTTCTAGATTCTGATCCTGCTCTGCCAGCCCCTCACTTTGTCTCAAGGTAATGAAGTCCAGATTGCCTTTTCACCAGACATGAACATGGTTCACCAATGTCCAATTTCCCTCTACTCTGGGGCACAAGCAAGGCTTGTACTTCTCTACGCCTCATCGTTAGATAGAGACATACACCTTGCTCTCGCCAATGAAATACCAGAGAAAGTGAGTGTCATTTCGGAGTGGAGGTATTAAATTGGCAGGGCTCAATTCCACTACACTCTTACCCTGCTGCAAGGACTTTTGGCAGCACACGTAGAGAAGGAGTGCAACACTGAGCATTATCTGCAGGGGTCTGCCCTAAAAAGTCACCAAAACCCCCATCTTAGATGATATAGCCAATGACATTCTAATAGTGTTGCATGCTGACACGTGGTACCTACACACGGCATAATGTATAGAGATGGGAACTCACTACATTGTATACCTGAAACTAATGTAACATTGTGAGTCAGCTACACCCAAAAGAAAAAAAAAAATCACCCAAACCCACAAAAGACAACAGGATGGGAAAAAAAATCAGTCTGTCTTGTTTTAAGCCACTGAGATCTCAGAGATCTTTGTTACAACAGCATAGCAAGACCGAGACTAACAAAACCAGGTTTCTTAGTAACGGCACCACCTCTGTTCAGGAAAAATATTGCAATGTGTTCTGGGTGCACAGAAGGAGCATTTATGCCATGCTCAAGCCACAGAAAGAAGCTAAACTCTATGCATGAGATGGGAAAAGAAAGTCTTGCTCTAGAAAGGGAGACACGGGCAAGGAGGAGGAAACTCACAAGACGATGGACCTCTGAGGGCTAACAGCATCCCCTTTGTGACCTCCAAGTCTTCAGTAAAGTGGACTTTAAACATTGATGAATGAAGGTGCTTGTGTGGCTCAGTTAGTTAAGCATCTTCGTTTGGCTCAGGTCATGACCCCAGGGTCCTGAGATCAAGTCCCACATCAGTCTCCCTGCTCAGCGGGGAGTCTGCTTCTTCTTCTGACCCTCCTCTCTCTGGCGTTCTCTCTCTCTTTCAAATAAATAAAATCTTTAAAAAACATTTATGAATGCTTCAGAAGAATGAAATTGTTTTTATCATTTATTAATATGCTTTTGCTTATTGTTCATTTGTTTGCTTGTGGGGCTTTTTTTTGTTGGTTTTTTTTTTTAAGATTTTATTTATTTGTCAGAGAGAAAGAGAGAGTACAGGCAAGCAGAGAGGCAGGCAGGCAGAGAGAGGGGTGGGGGGAAGCAGGCTCCCCATGGAGCAAGGAGCCCGATGCGGGACTCGATCCCAGGACCCTGGGATCATGACCTGAGCTGAAGGCAGCCGCTTAACCGACTGAGCCACCTAGGCATCCTGGTTTGTTTGTTTTGATGAAAGCCAGCGAAGGGCTGAGTTTCAAGACACAGGCTGAGAGAGGGAGGAACACAGACAGCTTGTGCCACCAACGACCTGAACTAGAGTCAGAGAGAGCCATCAAGGAAAAATGCAAGTCCCTGGGAATTCAAAGAACCCTCTGGCACCACAGCAATGATAGCTAACACTTACAAAGTGCTTATCACATGCCAGGCAGTGATGTGAGCATTTTACATTGAATTCATTAAATCTTTATAATCTTACCTTTAAGTTCTGTACTACCATTATCCTCATTTTACAGATGAAGAAAATGAGGCACTGAAAAGTCAAGTAAGTTAGCCATACTAATACCTCCCCCTTTGGACCGCTCTCCAAGCAACTGGCTCCTTCTCATCCTCTAGGCTTATGGCAACTGCTTTGTCCTCACAGAGACTATCCCCTAGCCCCACGTCCACCTATGTCATTCTGTGTCACAGCACCTGTCACGATCTATGGCAATTTTTTTTGTATTTTTAATTTATGAATTGTTTCCCTCCCTTCACCTCTTTTCACCCAGTAGGCCTGTTTTGATTAATGAATGGGGAGCGTGGAGGGAATAGAGATGCACAGTCTCTGCTCCTTCTCTATGAAAGGAAAGCAAACGGAGGGAAGAGGTTTTCTCGTCAGCTTCAGTCAGTTTCTGCAATGGCAAAAAGTGGAGAAGACACAAAACTGCAGAATCTAAGAGCTCAGCCTCTGAAGTCAGATGGACCTGAGTTCAAATCCCGTCTCTGTCACCAATCAAACTGAGCCAGCTTGGAAATTCATGTCACTCCTGACTTCTTTGATATGGCACAGAATTAAGCCTATACTTCCCAAACCAGAAGGGAAAAAGGGAGGGGCACATGCACAGAGAAAATACTTTATACATGGAGTGTCACTTTTGTGATGGCGATGACCATGAATACAGGCAGCAAACGCTGCATCGTCTCAGCTACTCTCCCTCCCTCTCTCACATGCTGTCCACCCTCTGAGACCCTGCAGGGCTGGCAGGCAATCCTAGCGAGGAAAGTGGGACCAGCCCCAGGCTCCACTGCACCTTCATCACTGTTAACTCACAAACTGGTAAGTGTCTTGATGATCAAGAGTAAAAATGCCGTATGATCCAGTAATTCCACTATTGAGTATTTACCCAAAGAAATGAAAACATTATTTCAAAAGGTATCTGTACCATTATGTTTATTACAGCATTATTTGCAAGGGTCAAGATATAGAAGCAGCCCAAGTGTGTGTGTGTGTGTGTATATATATATATATATATATATATATGAATGAATACTCAGCTGTAAAAAATATATACACACATATGTGTATATATGTATATGTATATGTATATATATATGAGCTCTTGCCATTTGTGACAACATGGATGGCCCATGGATCTGGAGGGTATTGTACTTAGTGAAGCAAGTCAGACTGAGAAAGGCAAATGTTATGTGATTTCACTAATATGTGAAATCTAAAAAAAACAAAACAAAGGAATAAACAGAAAGCAGAATCAAACCTATAGCTTCAAAGAACAAACTGATGGTTGCTGAAGGGAAATGGTGGGGTGATGAGCGAAGGGGGTGAAAGGGAGTCAGAGACACAGGCCTCCAGTTATGGAATGAAGAAGGTGTGGGAATAAAGGGCACAACATAGGGACTATGGTCCATGATACTGTGATAGCATTATAGGGTGACAGATGGTAACTCTGCATGTGGTGAGTGCGTACTGTAGAGAGTTGTTGAATTACTAGATTGTACACCTGCAAGTAATGTAACATTATGTGCCAACCATACTCAAATGAAAAAAAAAGTTTTTAAAAATAAACAAAAAAGATGGGGGCACCTGGGTGGCTCAGTCGTTAAGCGTCTGCCTTCGGCTCAGGTCATGATCCCAGGATTCTGGGATCGAGCCCCGCATCAGGCTCCCGGCTTGGTGGGAAGCCTGCTTCTCCCTCTCTCACTCCCCCTGCTTGTGTTCCCTCTCTCGCTGTGGCTCTCTGTCAAATAAATAAATACAATATTTAAAAAAATTAAAAAAATTAAAAAAATAAACAAAAAAGAGACAATAGTGATGAAACATTTTGCCCAGTATAAAGTACATACGAAGCCTTTTATGGAAGGTGCCATGCTTCAGACAAAATGAACTTTCTTTTTTTTTTTTTTTTAAATTTTTTTTTTTTTTTTAAAACAGAGAGAGGGAGATAACACGTGGGGGGGGGGGGGGGCGGAGCAGGCCCCCTGCTGAGCAGAGAGCCCAATGCGGGGCTTAATCCCAGGACCCTGAGATCATGACCTGAGCTGAAGGCAGAGGCTCAACCCACTGAGCCACCCAGGCGCCGCCCCCCCTTCTTTTTTTTTTTTTTTTTTTTTTGGAAGATTTTATCAAAATGAAATTTCTTTAGCTTAAGGAGGAATTCTCAATTGTTTCTTCGAATTTTACAAATGCCTTGTTTAAGAAACTTAGAACCAATTTCCAGAGCTTTTAGCACTTTGCAAAACAAAGTATTCAAATTTAAAGCTTTTTCAAAGGTATGAAATAAGTAATGCCAGCTGTTAATAACTGAGGCATGGGCCCAAATTCCTTAAAATAAAACAAGCAGCTCAACCTCAAAGTACTTTATATCCTTTCAATCTTTGCAACACATTAATGTAGGAATTATTCCTTCTGAAGATAGAAAAAGGAGGCTGAGGGAGTCAAATGAACTGAGTAACTGGCAAAGAAGAGTTAATAATACAAATTGCTTCTGTTAACCTCTCCTGGTCTTACTTAAGCCTCAGTCATTTTATCTGTAAATTGGGGATGCCTGGGGGCATGTCAAAACATGGTACCAGTTATTATTGTTATTAATTATGTTTAGGCCATCACTATGGGCCAGGCTCTGGGAAGCGTGCTCACATCTTAACCTTGCAACAACCCTCTGATGTGGAATAATTTTGATTCCCCTTTCAAGATGGGAACACTAAGGTTTGGAACAGTTTAGTAACTTGCTGAAACTCACGACGGTGAAAATGTGATTGGCCTCCTCTTTTGGGTTTCCAGTCCACTGCTGTTAAGCACATGCAGTGTCTCCCTCTCAACTGCCCCTCTGTAGCAGGGACCGTCCTGCGTAACATAATATGTGGGCCTACTATGCTCCAGTGGGTGGCAGACAGTGGGAGGCTATGAGCTAGCTGACCCTTGGTAGGTTGCTCATTTGGAACTTTTTTCCAGGTAAACAATTCAACTTTTCCTCTGGCTGTTCTCCTGCTCTTGGTTAGTGCTAAGAACTGGGTCTGAGTTCCTGGGCTTTGTGATGCAATGGGTCCCCAACCAATATTTGCAGAATCAAATGGTTAAGCCTTGTGATGGTTAATTTCATGTGACCACTTGACTAGGCCAAAGGATGCCCAGATATTTGGTCAAACTTTATTCTCAGTGTATATGCTAGGGTGTTTTTGAATGAGAGTAACATTTTAACAGCAGAATAAGGCAAATTGCCCTCCACCACATGGGTGGGCCTCGTCTAATCAGTTAAAGGCCTGAACAGAACAACAACAACAACATTAAAAATCCTACCTCCAGTAGGAAACATTCTCTAGCAGACTGCCTTCAGACTGGAACTATACTGCCAGCTTTCCTGAGTCTCTGCCTGCCTGGCAAAACCTCAGAGTTAGATTTGCCAGCCTTCGTAACTGCATGAGCTGACTCCTCATAGCAAATGTCTTTCTATGTGTATGTATTCTATTGTTCCTGTTTGTCTGGAGAACTCTGAGGAATGCAAGCTCACTGCTGTTTTAGAAGAAGGAAGTCAGCTTGGGTTGTCATCTTCCCCATGTTGGGATGGAGAGGAAAGGAACTGCTGACCCTTGATTTGGAGGAAGAAAAGACACTTGTATTGACCCTGCCCTAAAAAGCCTCTTACCCATGGAGCCTGCAGCAGAGCCTCATTCAGGGCTGTCTGACTCCCAAGCATCTGTTCTTAACCCCTTACACTGATTGGGTAGAATGAGGGTCCCTAAAATGACACGTCCACTTCCTAACTCTCAGAACCTGTGCATGTCCCTCTGGTGAGCAACTTGTTGTGACCAAAGATCATTTGTTCTTGAAATATAAATGAATAAGATCTTGCAATGGTACAAGGGAAGGGTGCTTAAATTGACCGGGCACTCATGTGAGCCCAGAACAGTCTACTATTTCATTTACTCTTCTCCGCAACCTTATAGAGTAGGATTCACTGATAAACATGTAAATCTCCCCTGGCTGGGCCCAAACTAGATTCGGAGTATTTGCCTTGATAAAGAACTGCAGGACCCTAGACATGACATAACCCATAGAAGAAATAAACACATTTAACCAGGAGGCAGTGAGGTATACTAGTTAGGGGTCCAGCCATCAGAGCCAGAGTGCCCAGGTGTGAACCCCAAAACCTCAACTCACCAGCTTTGTTATCCTGGGCAGGTATTTAACCTCTCTGTGCCTTGGTTTCTTCATCTCTCTCTCTCTCTTTTTTTTTTTTTTAAGATTTTATTTCTTTATTTGAGAGAGAGAGAGAGAAAAGCAGACTTCCCCCTGATCAGGGAGCCCAACACGGGGCTCAATCCCAGGACTCTGGAATCATGGTCTGAGCTGAAGGTGGATGCTTCACCGACCGAGCCACCCAGGCATCCGATAGCTCCGTCGCTTAAGTGAGCATATGCTGGAAGCTGCCTTACACAAGGTCATTGTAAGTGAAAGCACGCACAGCATTTAGGATGAAGCCTAGCAGGTTGTGGGCCCTTTGTAAGGTCGAGTTAGTTATTGCTGTAGCTCACGTGCTAGTAAGCAACAGTAAACGTTCAATGGATATTTTCTATTGTTATCATCATTAGTTCAATGAAGACCCAGCTAGACCTTAATCTTTCTCTGATATTTCCAGGGAACCATGATCTTTTCTTCTGCTAGAATTAAAAAGACCTCCTTGGAAGACAGAAATTGGATTAAAATAAAAGCTCTCAGAATGTAGGCTCTCAGAAAGTACGAGGCACATAAAGTAATGGCAGGGGAGGGGGGCGGTCCTTTAAGCCTTTCAACATACATTTAGTAGAGAATTAAACCCAATCTCAAAATTACAAAATAAGTAGATTCAAAGGTAGTCACAGCAGTGGAAATGTCACAATTTGTTAGGGTAAATGGCACTGATTGGTAGGTAGGTGAGGGAAGGGGAGGTAAGGAGACAGAGCGAAGGGTTTGCCTAAAAATAAAAGAAAATCATAAACATAAAAGCAGAGTAAAAAATTCCTACTGCCAAGAAATCTATAGGAGCACGTGCCGTACTGTAATAAACTGGTCAGGAAAGTTTGAATTCATTTGTTTATTCCTTAGCTCGTTCCTTCATGTATTGAATGTTTATTGCCCAATAATAAATAGTTCCAGATTTTATTAGCTCGTGATGGTGCATACAAACAACTGCAAACCAGGCTCGAAAGAACTGAGTGTTGTAGAGGAACAATAAAAGGAAAGAGACGTTCACCACAAATTTCTGGGGTAAGTGGTAAATCTGACAGCTGTCCGGAGCTCTTCGCATCCCTGCGAAGCTCATTTCAGACGGGGTCATCAGTCACATACCATAGCGTCAGCCTATGAGAACTTTCGCTTGGCTGTTCGTACTGGATATTGATGTTATTGCTTTGTTGTAAGCCAAATACATTGTATTTGGTTTCTTTCCTTCTACCAGAATGTAAGCTTCATGCCTGCTTAGCCTGGTTGCCTCCTAAAACAGTACCTAGCTCATCGGAAGTGTTCAAAAAATACTTGTGGAACGGTAAGCCAAAAAACAAAAAAACAAAACAAGGCAAAAAAAAAAAAAAAAAAAAAAACCCCACAACCTCTACTCAACCAGGCAATTTGGTAGAATGGAATCCAAACGGCCTTGAAGCATTCTCATTGGTAGAGGATGCACTAGCAACTCTCCCAAAAGGAGATCAACACCCTTCTCATCTCTCCCTTCTCTGGCCCAACCTCCCCCATTGTAACATGGGCCCCTGGAAGTTGTGTTTCCTTTGTATGATGTCGCATTCTTGGTCTTAACGGACTGGACCAAAGCAGATATATGACCTCAGCTGAGCCAATTCCATTCTCTTTGCTGGGACTTAATTTTGCCTTTGTAAGAAGAGAGGGAATTCTACAAAATGACCTCTGAACCCATTCATAGAGCCAATGGCAAAAAGAGAGAATATATGTAAAAATATATAAAACTACAAAACCTGGGGCACCTGGGTGGCTCAGTGGGTTAAAGCCTCTGCCTTCGGCTCAGGTCATGATCCCAGGGGACTGGGATTGAGTCCCGCATTGGACTCTCTGCTCAGCAAGGAACCTGCTTTCTGCTCTCTCTCTCTCTCTCTCTCTGCCTCTCTGCCTACTTGTGATCTCTCTCTTTCTCTCTCTCTGTCAAATAAATAAGTAAATAAAATCTTTTTTAAAAAAAGCTACAAAACCTCTTTTGGAAAAGCTGGACAAGATAGAAAAGCACAAAGAAAGAAATAAAAATCATCCCTTTATCAGTTTGTAATAATGAAAAATGGGAAACAACCTACATGCCCCAAAAGAAATAGATAAACTATGGTCCATCAGTGCTACATACCACTGTCATGGAAAGATCTACAAAACATATGCTGAGTAATCAAAACAAGGCAAAGAACAAAACATGTGATATGCCACTATTTACATATATTTATTTAAAATGATATATTGTATATAAAGATCTATAAGAATATAAACCATCCTGGTCGCCATAGTCATCTCTGGGGAAGAGAGATATGAGCAAGAACTTTTGGATTTTATGTGAAATATTTTTGTAGTATTTGAATGTATTATGACAGTACCCTATTCTTATATTACCTTATTAAATTAAAGGGAAAATCTCCAGGGCACCCAGGTGGCTCAGTCAGTTAAGTGTGTGCCTTTGGCTCAGGTCATGAGCCCAAAGTCCTGAGACTGAGTCCCATGTCAGCCTCCCTGCTCAGCAGGTAGTCTACCTTTCTGTCCTTCCCCTGACTGTGCACTCGTGCTCTCTCTCTCTCCCTCTAATAAATAAATAAAATTCTTAAAAGAGGAAAAGATACTCAGTAAGTAGAGTCAACTGAGTCTGGACACAAGGACACCTTTCAAGAAGCTGTGACCATCACTCAAACGTGAGGCAGGGCGCCTGAACTGGGGCAGAAAGAAAGGTGAGAAAGAGATAAACATGCAATCAATTTCAGGTGTAGAGTCGAGACTTGTGATTGACTGACTGTAGTGGGATGGAAGGGTCCTGGTTCGGGGGTGAGAGACAATATCCTTTCATAGTAAAGAGCATGGGCTTTGGAATTCACCTGCCAAGACTCAAAGCCCAACTGAGCCATTTACCAGCTAAGGGACATTGGGCAACTTAGTTCATATCTCAGTGTTTCAGTTTGCCTGTTTATAAATGGAGGGGATAGTATTTCCTAGCTCATAGAGCTTTTGTGAATCAGTTCATGTAAGAGCTTAGAACATCATCATTGCTCAGTCTATGTTGGTTAGTATTAGAATGACTTCAGTTACTACCACCACTGCCAGCATTACCATCAACATTACCATCATCAGGGCCAGTCCTAGGCCTTAGCTTAGGTGACTAGCTGGAAATAGAGAGAAATAGAAAATGATTTAAAGCATTCTCCAAGAGTGAGAGTCGCAGAAGAATAAGGAAACAAGAAGAGTTCACAGGCCTGATGACGATGGCTTACTAATTAATAGATGGCACCAGGAAGTGAAGGACATGGTGCTGAGTTAAACTCCCTGGAACATTAGATAAGATTAGGGTGGAAGGAGCTTGTCTGATTAACTTACATTTTACAACCGAGGAACACGATTGAATCTTTTTCCTTTTAAAATTTCTGTTTAAAATTTTTGATATGTAAATTATATGGAGACATACAAACACATAGGATGTATATATTAGCATACTCCTGTCGTAATGAATTAAAACATGAACACACACAGACTCACTTCCTGCCCCTGATCCCTTTCTCTACGTTTACACACACACACCTGACACTACATTGAATACCTAACTTGGGGGACGTCATCAAGATACATTTTTATTATTGTCTTCCATGATCTCTTTAAAATTTATTCAGATGGAGTAATCTTATTCTGGCTCTAGGCAGAAATTCTGGCAGATCCACGACTTTTCTGCTCACTTTTAGTTAAAAGACAATCCTCAGTTCAGTTCAGAAATTGAAATGTCCATTCCAACACGTGAACCCAAATTGCAAATTTGATTTGCAATTAGATCGCCTCTGCTCCAGCTGGGGCCTCCTTCCCACCTTGCCCTTCTGCTTCTCATCCCTGACTAAATTTGGAAGGCAGTTTCTGAGCCCTCCCAGGCATAAGGGGAGCAAGAAGAGGGAAGAAATTAGTACATAAGAAGGTTCTTGAACTGTGCAGTCCTCCAGACATTGTCTGGTCTGGTAGAGACCAAGTCTTTCACGTGAGTCACACTGTGGGACGCCCTGAGATTCCAGTTTGCTGTTCTCAATGATCACGTAGTTCCTGCTGCCATTGACTCTTGTCATGGGGCTTTCTCTCTCTCAGGCAGAAAATCCCTGGAGTAAGACTCTGAATGGATCTATCATCTTTCTCTCTGTTGCATGGTCCACCTCTGGCACAAGGAAATCACTCCAACACCTTTGCTCCAGCGAAATCTGGGAATGCAGGTAGGTCCCAACAGGGCCACCTCTGCTCTCCTGCCCCAGGAAACTCAAACTTCTTCAGCATTCATTAGACACCAGTCTTTTGTAGTCTCCCAATAGGCACCATATTTTGGACTCTGCAGAATGGACCGAAGCTTGAGGGCAGGAGATGATGACTGCCCTATGCTACTCACATCTCTAAGCACATTTCTCTCAGAAACAAAACAAAACCTCACCAATTCCTTTCCTTCTGCTCCCTAATCCTTTTTAATATTCTTAATCTGACCAAGGAGTACAAGAGCCAGGGAACTGTTTTGTGACTATTGCCTGTACATATTCGGCATAAACTGATCTGACTTTGAAATTTATCATCTACAATAGCTTAACGTTTCAACCCTGAAACTCTTCCACCCCTCATTCTGTTTATCTCCGGTTAAGATCACTTTTCTAGACAATGGGAGGGGTTTTTTTTCTTGTTGTTGTTTGTTGTTTGTTGTTGTTGTTTTTAAGATTTTACTTATTTGACAGCGAGAGACAGCGAGAGAAGGAACACAAGTAGGGGGAGTGGGAGATGGGAGAAGCTGGCTTTCTGCAGAGCAGAGAGAGCCCAAGGCGTGGGGCTCGATTCCACGACTCCTGGGATGGACCTGAGCCGAAGGCGGACGCTTAACGACTGAGCCCCCCAGGCGTCCCAATGGGAGATCTTTGAAGAGCAGAAACGCAGTCATCTTGGCAGTTTCCTCCACCCCCACCGAGAGCTCCTTCCCAGACACAATCCTTCAAAGGAGCCTGAGAGAATTTAATCAAATTAAATCTTTGTAGCTTTTTGCACAGCCAAGCGTTAGAGGGCGCTAGAACCCCAGGGGGGGGGTGCATGGGCTGTCAATGAAGGCCGCTCCCAACGCGCACGTCTTTACGTAAACGTTGGGGGCGGAGCCGCTCGGAGCGCGGTGACTGGCGGCGGCACTGGCGGCAGCTGGAGGCGTAATAGTGCGGATCGCGGGCTTGGAGAACTTTAGAGGCGGCGGTGGCGCCGGCGACGAAGACGACAGCAGGAGCGGGCCCTGGGCTTGTCGCTCACCATGCCGACCGTGGAGGAGCTTTATCGCAACTATGGCATCTTAGCCGATGCTACGGAGCAAGTGGGCCAGGTAAGTCCCCGAGCGGCCTGCAGGGCCCGGCGCTCCGCGGCCTCTCGAAAGCGCTCCCCGGGCCGGGCGGGGGCTGCTGCTTCGTCCTCCAGCGGGCTCCCAGCGTCCCCGGCTGTTTCGTCGGGGTGGGCTCCTCTCGGAGTGTAGACTCTGGCTTCACCAGGGAGAGCGCGGGTCCCGGTCCCAGGCTCCTCCGCCTCCCTTTTCTCACCGTGGGGTTTTCTAACTCAGCCTCGTCTGCCTCTCCCCCCGCCCCCCCGTTAATTCTCATCCCGAGTCTTGCCCTGCAGATGGTTCTTAAGTCTTTCTCCTTTCCGATGGACCTCAGCCCATCGGAAGATGAAACAGAGTTTTCAAGAGGTTAAAAATGTCTTTGTCGAGGCGAAAAATCTATTAATTTAGGAAGAGTGTTTAGCTCGCAAAAGTTTGTGAAAAACAGAAGAGGGGCCCTTTTCCCAGATTTTAAGGAGGGCCTACGATTTCATTTATTCAGTACGGTTTGGGACGCCTACTACACACAACGGGCGCTGTGCCGGGCCCTGAAAGTACAGGATAGAAAGTTACCCGTGCTCTCCCCGAATGTATCTTTCGTGAGGGAAACTAGCGAGAAGTAAGAAAGCTGGGTACCCGCCTTGGAAAGCGTTGTGGAGAAAATATAACGGGACCGTGCAGTGGCAGGGGGGAGGGGGAGAGTGCAGCTTTAAATAGAGTTGTCTGGCAAGAGCTCTCCGCAGTGTTTGCCCCAAGACACACAGTTTCAGCAGTGTTGAGTTGCCATACCGGCTTCTTTGTGAGTTTTCAAGCCCTGGAGTACATTGAACTGAAGTATATTGGGCTTAAGGAGTTGGGATGTGTGTGTATATGTTTCCGTGGGAGAAGAACCAGGCTCTCCCAGGTAATCTTGATCATTGTTGTTAGAAATTCTATGCCATATCGTTTCAGTGCTTAGAACTTTGTGTGATTCTTCTGCTTGTCTCTTGCATGGAGTAGGAAGTAGAAGATCCTGTAGTTTGCTACTAACATTAGCAAGGCTGTGTGGCACTGTCCCCCTCAGCCCCTTTTTCTGGGGCTGTGTAATTCAGGTAGATTCTTGGAAAAACTGTGATCGGTCATATTTTGATTTTGTTACTGTTCCTAGAAAGATTTAGAAGTAAAGATACCCTTTTTTTTTTTTAAGATTTTATTTATTTATTTGAAAGAGATCACAAGTAGGCAGAGAGGCAGGCAGAGAAGAGGGGGAAGCAGGATCCCTGCTGAGCAGAGAGCCCGATGCGGGGCTCCATCCCAGGACCCTGAGATCATGACCTGAGCCGAAAGCAGAGGCTTGACCCATTGAGCCACCCAGGTGACCCAGAAGTGAAGATATTCTTATTCATTGTGACAGATTTGAGGAATATTGTAGCAGATTGTTCTACCTAAAATTGACTTTGTTGCAGATCAGCAGAGGAGATGGGGTAGAAACCAGGAGAGTGATCCTCAGTTTGTAGATGGTGCCCTCCCAAAGAGGTAGATCAGAAATTTTTTAGGGAAACTTAGAAACTGTGTACCTAGTCATGTCCCATACCCCCACCCTCATTCTTTAATGGATACCAAAAAGGTTGACAGCCACCTGCTTAGAGTCTGTTAGGGCAAATAGAATCCAGACTAGAATTTACATATATGTTGTGAAGAATTAAGAATTGCTCACATTTTCCTTTTAATGTCATCTTTAATCTTAAGTACCAGGTAAGGTTGAGAGTTCTCCCTCAAGAGGTCAAAAATGTCTTTGTCAAGGCAAAAAATCTGCTTTTAATTTCGAAAGAGCTCTTAGGAGACAGAAGTTTGTGAAAACAGAAGAGGAGCTTTTTCATTCAGGCTTCAGTAAGGGTTATTCAGTACATTTTTTGATTGCCTACCATGTGCCACACACTGTGTCAGTTGCTAAAATTTTAGCACAATTTCTTGACATGATGTGAGATCGATACCTTCATGACACTCTAATGACAGCTGGCAGGCAGCTCTCTGATGCAAAAAGACCTGTGCATAATGAAGTGCAGTGATTGTCTCAGGCTCAGTGAATTCTGGGAGGTCTGAAGCAGGACGAATCCACAATGGCTACTCATTCTGCTCTATTGTGTAATAACTTTTCCCCTTTTAGAAAAAGGTCCTGAAACTGCTTACCAAAAAAGATAGTAGGTTTCAAGATACTACATATGAATTTTAACTAAAAGCAGGAGCCAACTTACTGGAAGGAACACCACTGATGATTTTTAAAAATTTTTTATTTACTTATTTGACAGAGATCACAAGTAGGCAGAGAGGCAGGCAGAGAGAGAGGGAAGCAGGCTCCCTGCTGAGCAGAGAGCCCAAAGCGGGCCTCGATCCCAGGACCTTGGGATCATGACCTGAGCTGACCTGAGGTGATGGCAGAGGCTCAACCCACTGAACCACCCAGGTGCCCAGCACTGACAATTTTTTTTTTAAGGAGAGAAAGTGTTTACATTCTTCATGTAGCAAAGCCTGATTGTCAGTTAACTTACAAGGTTTACATTCAAGGGTTTAGTTTCCTGGCAGGTACCTTTCTGGACATTTCTGAGACCATATTTGAGTTTTTAGTCTAGAACTTCCTTCTAACATTTATTTTTATTTTTATCTTTTGTCAAAGATCAGAGTACCACAGTTGTTCATGCTGCTGCTGTTGAGGGGAACGCCCTCTTCACTACTGTCAGTACTTCTTTCAGAGTAATGCTCTCTGAATATATTAGGAAAAACACAAGTTCCCTGGGGTTTTCGGCTAATTTTCCTCAGAATTATTCCTCAGAAGATCCTCAGATCATGAGCACCTGGGTGGCTCAGTCAGTTCAGCATCTACCTTCGGCTCAGGTCATGATCCCAGGGTCATAGGATTGAGTCCTGCATCTGCTCCCTGCTCAGTGCGGAGCCTGCGTCTCCCTCTGCCTCTGCTCCTCCCCCTGCTTGTGATCTCTATCAAATAAATAAATAAAATCTTTTAAAAAAAAAACCTCAGACCAGATCTTTCTCTTGATGAACCTCCTTGACACTGCGTATTCATTTATAGTATTCAACATTTATATTTTATTTCATGTGAGGACTTCTCTTATTCCCTTACCAAATTATAAAGTCTTGAGGTTAAGACTCTTTTGTTTCTCTCCTTGCACTGTGCCTTGCCCTTCAGTAGACATTTTTTCTTTACAGTTGAAGAAATACATTCAAAGAGCAGGTATAATTATATTAATAATAAGGTTATACAATTAATATGTTATATAATGATATATCCATGTAATTACTGTGTGTACATGTATATATATATATATATATATGAATGAAGATAAGAACTTTATACTCTCACATCATATATTTAAACCACGAGTGTGTTTTCTAATAAGCAAACCTGGAGTAATAAATTCTAAATAAAGCATTATTTAATGCCTCAAGACCCTCCAGTCTGTCACTATACTTCCTTAATAAAGTGTTAATTCAGTATTTCCTATAAACTAGATTATTGAGTGAAGAGGAAAGTAGTAATATAGCTTAGCCTATCCATTTTGTTTTTATGTCATACTTGAGAAATATGTTTGTTGGAACTATATCATTTCTTCTCTAAAATAAATGTTTAGGGGCGCTTGGGTGGTGCAGTTAAGGGGCTAACTCTTGGTTTTGGCTCTCGTTGTGATCTCGGAGTCATGAGATTGAGCCCTGTGTAGGACTCCGTGCTCAGGCAGTCTGCTTGAGAGCCTTTCTCCCGCTCTCTGCCCTTCCCGCTGCTGCTTTCTCTCTCTACAATTAATAAATCTTAATAAATAAATAAAATTTAAAAATTGTTTATTTCCTAGAAGCTGCATCCTGATCTCAAACATGGCTTTACCTGGCATGTCACTGATCACTTAAATATATTGGTTGTGTTTTGACAATCACTCTCACAAATTTCTTATTGTAGAAGAAATGTGCTGAATGTGGATTTTATTGTAGCTTGACTTTTTACTTGAAAATATTTTAGTGGTTTCTTCAGACTTTGCTTTTTTAATTAGCCATTAAAAGCATACACAAATACATAGTTTCAGAAATGCATTAAAATATTTACAATTAAAACTTCTTGTTAGGATCACAAATCTATTTATCTATCTGAAATATACTGTTGTGTTGGAAGAGGAAAAAAGCAGTGCCGTGTAGTATTTGGAATACTTTATAATGGTTACAGTCTACCTGCCACTAAATCACTGTGATCATTGAAAATATCACTTATATTTTGTTTCCTGCTTGGAAAACCAGAAGTAATAACTGTTTTAGAGAGATTCTGTAAAAAGTCTTGTCCCTATGCTACAGTTAGAAGAAAAAGAACTGGCAAAGAAGAGCATTTTATTTTGCATTATATAAAGGGTAATCAGTGTGAAGTCTGTTAGTAATGTTTATAGAAATTATTTGATAAAATTGATGCTTTGATTTCTAGTTTGAATATGTTAAAGTGCTTAACTTTTCAAAGGAATTGCTGTGTTTGGGATGCTATATCTCAGTGTACATGCCTGTGTAGAGCCTATATTTAGGACTCACATTTTCCCTTTGACAGTCCTAGATCTGGCAAGCTTGCTTTCTCTCTTCCTTTGTTAAGAAAGATCTCAGAACTTAAAGAGGCTTGGTATTAGGCACAGGTCTTGACTTTAGAGCCTGTCAGAACTGTGTTCATGGGGTGCCTGGGTGGCTCAGTGGGTTAAAGCCTCTGCTTTTGGCTCAGGTCATGATCCCAGAGTCCTGGGATCGAGCCTGGCATCAGGCTCTCAGCTCAGCGGGGAGCCTGCTTCCTCCTCTCTGCCTGTCTCTCTGCCTACTTGTGATCTCTGTCAAAATCTTAAAAAAAAAAAAAAAAAAAATGTGTTCAGGTCTGCTATTTGTCTAGCTGTGTAGCTCTGGACAAATTATTTCACTTTCTGAGTCTTGGTTTTCTCATCTGAAAAATAGGGATGGGGTGCCTGGGTGGCTCAGTTGGTTAAGTGTCTGCTTCCGCTTAGATCATGATCCCGGAGTCCTGGGATCCAGCCCTGGATGGGCCCCCTGCTCAGCGGGGAGTCTGCTTCTCCCTCGGCCCCTCACCCCATTTGTGCCTATTTCTGTCACTCTCTGTCTCTCTCAAATTAAAAAATAAAATATTTTTTTAAATAATAAAATAAAAGATAGGGATAGTAGTAACACCTAACTCACAGGATTACTGTGAGGCATGTACATAAGGCATTACTCAGTCCTGGTAGGCTTTCAATAAATGTCGCTAATGATTCCTTTTTATTCTATTCAGATTTGTTTTTTGTTTTGTTTTTTTGTTTTTTAATTCAAATTTTTTTTTTTTCTTGACAATGAATTGTTTGAGGTAGGGATTCTTCATTTAGTTTTAGGCACTGTAAGGAATTTCTTCAAAAGACTTTATAAGTAAAGCTTAGTTTGATTTGAAGGAAGTTGGATTTGATACCCTGCAAAAAGTAAGGGTGTCAGAACTGTTTAAAACTTTGGTTTTTATGAAGCCTGTCTGGAAGACATGAGGCAAAACACAGGAATGTACAGTGGTAGAGAAGTTAGCCATAGTTTTTCAGACCTTTGCATTAAAAAGTATGTGATATGCTTTTGGGGGTTTTTTTGGGAAACTTTTTTTTTTTTTTTAAGATTTTTATTTGACAGAGAGAGAGATCACAAGTAGTCAGAGAGAGAAAGGGAGAAGCAGGCTCCCCGCCAAGCAGAGAGCCCTTTGCGGATCCTGAGATCATGACCTGAGCTGAAGGCAGAGGCTTAACCCACGGAGCCACCCAGGCACCCAGTGTGTAATATACTTTCGAAGTAGTAACTCCTGAAGATTGATTTTGTGTCTGCACTGCATGAAGAAGCTAACCTAATTCAGAGACATTTTTCTTATTTAGGAGTTGGTGTTATGTTTCAGATATTAAGAGGAGTTGTCAATCAGTTGGTGGAATTTTAGGTTTTTTCGAACTAACTTTTAGAATTTATGTTTTTTTTAGGTAGGTTGGGAGTATTTGAATTTTCAGTCTAGTATTTTGCAGAATTTATTAAAATCTGTACCTTAAAAAGATTTAATTGTGACTAGCCCTTTTGATACTGGAACACTTTATTTCTGATATTAAAATCCTTCATTAAGATCCTACTGTACCTAAATAACTTCGTATTTTGCTTTATTTTTTCCACTTAACATAGTATTGTCCATGGAAAGAGTTATTATGAAACTAAAGTTTGGGCAATTCTATAATCCACTGGATTTTTGTGGGTTATTTTCCTTTTGGTGGCATCGAAGTATCCAAAGCACATATCTAAAGCAGAGCATTGCCTTGAACAGAGTAAACACTATGTTGTGTGCACATTTGGTATCATTATTATAATGTTTAATGTTTTCAGTAATTAGAAATTTTATCCATATGTCCAAACAGAACGTGTATCTACAGTCTGAGGATTTATCATTCCTGGTTGCTAGCTTGATCCTTGTCGTTTAAGAAAAGGACTGGTTTGGAGGCAAGGGTGTAAGTGGGATTGGGGTCTTGTTCACCCTTCACATTATGAGTATCTGAGGGAGATCACTTCTGAAAGTTTTTTTATTTTTTGTTTTTTGTTTTTAAGGAAACAAATGAGGGGCTGATAGGTGGCTCAGTCAGTTAAGCGTCCACCTCTTGATTTCAGCTCAGGTCCTGATCTCAGGGTCATGAGGTCAAGCCCTGTGTTGGGCTCCGTACTGAGCATGGAGTCTGCTGGAGACTCCCTCTTTCCCTCTGTTTCCTCCTCTCCCTCCCCACCCCCCCACCTTGTGTGCTGTCTATCTGTCTCTCAAAAATAAGTAAAAGGAAACAAGTGAGTTTTGAATGTATTCTAATAAAAACTTAAATATGTGACATTAGAATCTATCTTAATCCAAAAGTTGACTATCTAGAAAGTATTCAAGGTCAGGGTCAGTAATCAACAGTACAAGGAAGCTTTGATGTGTCAACAAACCATTGGCTTTCTGCATTTAAAATTCAAGTCATCCTTCTCTCTTCCCCAACTGACAGATAATGCAGGGGCATGGGGCGTGCAAGGGAGAAGATGGTAGGAATATAGGTGTCCGATTTGAACAGTAAAACTCCAAACATAAGCCCTCCTTTTTAGCCTACATAAAACTTTTTTAATTTAAAGCAGACTCGAGTTTGTTTAGCTTCCCATCCTTAAAATTCTTCTTTTCTGCTTTATTCTTTCTTTCAGCATAAAGATGCCTATCAAGTGATACTAGATGGTGTGAAAGGTGGTACAAAAGAAAAAAGATTAGCAGCCCAGTTTATTCCGAAATTCTTTAAACATTTTCCAGAATTGGCTGATTCTGCTATCAATGCACAGTTAGACCTTTGTGAGGATGAAGATGTATCAGTAAGTTTATGATTGATGCTTTCAACAAGCTTGCAGATGTCTCACTTGCCATACTTCCAGTGTGCAGCTAATGTCATTGAAACACCAGTTGTATCCACGCGCAGTGAAATACTGCAATGTCATTTGGCGCGATGCCATACTGAGGCTTAAATGTGTGTTTGAGAAAATGTATTCTCTCTTTCACCACCTTTCAGCTGTGAAAAATGCACAGAATTACAAAATACTTTGTTTTGCTTATCTGTTATTCAATGGTAAAAATGGGTTGTGGCTCACATTTTTTCATAGATTGTTATACATTGTGCACATGAAATTAGACTAATGTTTTCAGTCAGTTTGTACTTGCTTAGATATTTAAAATATTGTTACATCTTATAGTTTCAACACCCCAAAATATTGTGTGTAGCAAAAAAATAATTTATCTCTGTAATTATTACATGTGACTCTAGAAAAAGAAGAAATCGTTTTTGCTTGGAACAGAATTAACTGTCAGCATTCTGGCTTCTGATTCAGGTTCCTAAGAACTTTAAATTATCACCTCCTGGCTTTTCAAATGAAATTAGTGAATCGCCAACATTTCATGCACAATTTGCTAGATATAAGTCCTATCCATTTTTATTTTAAACTAAATAAGCCAGGCCCACAAATTTGGAATTAAGTACACAGAATATATTCACAGATGTTATATTGAATAGTTAATACTGGAAATTCTAAAGTAAATATAGTTATTAGATAGGTCATTGCCATTCTAGCTATTCTTAAGGGCTACTGCAGTATGTGCCCAAAGGTAGTAAAGACCCAACAGTTACATGTAATCAGTGTATAAATTGTTGTTATTGATCTCAAATCTGTCTACTCCAGTCGATAATCGTATTTAACATCCCTTTCTACCACATATTTAATTATTCTGTTAAGCTTGACTTTAATATTGGAACAAATTATTTCTAAAACAGCTAGAAGTCTCATGTTTTATAGTTTGGTGACTCATATGCCCCTAATTATGGTTTCTCTGAGGTTTTAGTTTTCCTTAACTTTGGTTAATTTTTTGTTTAAATTCGTATTCAGATTCGACGGCAGGCAATTAAAGAGCTGCCTCAGTTTGCTGCTGGAGAAAATCTTCCCCGAGTGGCAGATATACTAACCCAACTTCTGCAGACTGGTAAGGAATTTTATTATTACCCTTTTATCTAAATATAACTTCTCTTTGAAAAAGTAACTCTGTTTTCAGCTTTTTTTTTTTTTCTTTATGGCTGAAGGTACTACTTCCAATCAAAATTAAAATTCCTTTTTTTCATTCAGTAGTTTGAAGCTTACTGGATTGTGATTATCTAATTCCTCATGTTTTGCTTTGTTTTTAATTGTTTATAAAGACATACTGATTCTTTTGGGAATTTTGATGTATCATGATTTCCCCCCAATTTGCTGTAGTTTTTTTTAATTGTACATCTTAATGCAGAAGCTTTCCTGCTATGCTAGATCAGGTTCTTTACCTTTATAGGGAAGGTGTATTTTCTTGGTACTTGAGAAGAATGCTTAGTTATGTCTGCTTTCAATGTAGTCTCTGAGAAATTATGCTGAATTTTAGGTTTGAAAATGAAGCAAATATTTTCATTCATTTTATACATTGTACTACTTTTTCTCTATCCAGATGACTCTGCAGAGTTTAACTTAGTGAACAATGCCCTATTAAGTATATTTAAGATGGATGCAAAAGGTAAGGCCTGCTTCTTGTTCTGAATTGTGCTTGATGTGTTAAACAAAAATTGGGCAGCTTGGCGTTATTCGTTAAGGATAAAGTCAGATTCACCCAGAAATCTATTTCATAAAAGTTCTAAGTGTTCTTTAAAAAAGCTGCTTAGCAGGGCCTCCCGGGTGGCTCAGTTGGTTAAGTATCTGCCTTTGTCTCTGGGCATGATCCCAGGGTCATGGGATTAAGCCCTGTATCAGGCTCCCCGCTCAGTGAGAAGCCTGCTTCTCCCTCTCCCTGCTGCTCTGCCTACTTGACCCCACCCCCTTCTCTCTCTCTGTCAAATAAATAAAGAAAATTAAAAAAAAAAAAAAAAAAGGCACAACATCTTAGTGATGCAAAAAAAACAGCAGAAGTAATGGCAAAAACAAATCAAACTTTTCCATTAGTAATCTGTTGAAAGACTCTCCTTGCCACATAAAAGAAATTCTCCAAAATACCTGGGTTTATTTATTATTAATAATGATTAAAGGGGGAAAGTCATGCTCACATTGATTCTGAATCTGATTCTGATTCTGATTCTGAATCCATGAACAAAGCATGTGATTACTGTTATGGTTGGGGCTATAGAAATTTCAGACTAATTTAGCCAGAATCAATGATATTCAGGATGTTTATTAACTCACTGGAAAAGAAATATTGTTAAATGAGTTAAATGGAAAAACTTGATGAAGATATATAATTGACTTGCTACTGTTTTGTTTTGCAGGGACTTTGGGTGGCTTGTTTAGCCAAATACTTCAAGGAGAGGACATTGTTAGAGAACGAGCAATCAAATTCCTTTCTACAAAACTTAAGACTTTACCAGATGAAGTATTAACAAAGGAAGTAGAGGAACTTATACTAACTGAATCCAAAAAGGTAAGCTTTAGATCATTTAACAGGATTTCCCTAAAGTAGAAGAACATATCTGAAATTAGCAGTATGTATGTGGTGCCTGCGTGGCTCAGTTAAGCTTCTGCCTTTGGCTCAGGTCATGATCCCAGGGTCATGGGATTGAACCCTGCATCAGGCTATCCACTCAGCACGGAGTCTGCTTCTCCCTCTACCTCTCCCCATGCCTTGTGCTCTCTCTCGCTTGCTCTCTCTCTCCCAAATAAATAAAATCTTAAAAAAAAAAAAAAGATGAAATTAGCTGTGTATAAAATGATATATTCCATTAAAACCGCCATAGAAGTCATGCTTTTCTTACATGGTATTTTGCATTTTGGTTATCAGTAATGATGAATCAGCCTGTTAATTTAAAGGGATGTGATCACATTTAAATCTTTGTGGTGTTATCCTCAAAATTTATGTATTCTTCAGTACTCTATGCAAATCATTTCCTTCAGGGAGATTTTACCTAATTTCCACTCCTTTCCCCAGTTTTAGGATATTCTCCTTATAGTATTCTGGATCAATTCAAAATGACAAGGAAACAAATTGAAATGCCTCTTCTTTTTTTTTTTCCCCCCCATCTTACCCAATATCATTCTAAGCTCAGGAGACCAAGCTTATCTGTGCTCCCAGCATCTAGCATAGCTAGGCATGCTAATATTTGCAACGTTTGTCACAGCTAACTTTTCACTCATAAAGTGCCAAAGTTGGAAGATCATTGCTTTGATATATATGTTCAGGAAAAATCAGAATTGTACTAACACCACTGACTTGCTTACTGAGGAGATTTCTTCAGTGAGAGCAAAAGGAGCAGCTCTCCAGCTGGGAATATCAACATATTTTACTTATGCCCCAGCTAATAACCTGGCGGAGTATGTCATAATTGCTTGTTTCTTCGATCAGTGAATAGAAAGGCTTAGGCCTACTCATGTGGACTTGTATGGTCTCCTATTTTGTATACAATTGCCTAATTAATTTGAATTAATAAACTAAATAATTTATTGTTGCTTTTATTTTTAAGTTTTATTTTTTTTAAGTAATCTCTATACCTAATGCGGGCCTTGAATTTACAACCCCAAGATCAAGGGTCACATACTCTACTGACTGAGCCAGGCAGGCGGCCCAAGCTGCTTTTACATATAGGAAACTTAATCTGATTTGACAGTCGACTATAGAATTCTACTTTTTTTTGCTCTCACCACCCCTCCAAAGAGCCTTCTTAGTCTGTTTTTTCTTAGCTATTCTCCTGTGAAATTTTAATGCCACAGATACACTGTATCTGTTTATGCACTCTTTGTGTATCTGTACTTTATACATAAAAGAAGTACATTTCATAAGAACCAGGTTTTGCATCTTTGGAGACCATATTTCGCCCCACTGAGAATGCATGGTGTACTGTAAAGCTAAACTGACTGAAGCCATGTCCTCTCAACAGTGTTTCAGAAATACGAACAACAACCTGACTTTAATAAGGGAAATAACTTGGTTAACACCGTTTTAGTATTGCTCTTTTTCACTCAAGTGATAACAGTACTATAATTCTGAATTGTCTTTTCTAGGTCCTGGAAGATGTGACTGGTGAAGAATTTGTCCTGTTCATGAAGATACTCTCTGGGTTAAAAAGCTTGCAGACAGTGAGTGGAAGGCAGCAACTCGTAGAACTGGTGGCTGAACAGGCCGACCTGGAACAAACCTTCAATCCCTCGGATCCCGACTGTGTGGACAGGCTCTTACAATGCACTCGGCAGGCGGTACCCCTCTTCTCTGTGAGCTCTTTGTTTTATCTAGTTGCTATTTTGATTACTCTGCTGAAGCTTACATTTCTGTAGATACTCACTTGAACATTCTCCTCAAGCTTTTGCATGAAATAGTAACACAGTGGAGTGAATATTACTTTATGGAACCCTTGGTGGGGTTGATGAGAGCCCAAAGCAGCAAGAAATTTCTTTTTAAAGTCTTGCTTAGAGATTTTTTTTAAAGTCTAGAAAATTTTGCATCAACATTTTGTGGTTTTGGCTGAGTTTTTAAACCATTTGGTTCAGTAATTTAGCTTTTTTCTGTAAATTTTCTAGGAGATCGTTGTTTTAGGTAAATATACTCTTTTCCTCTGGCTTTGTGATTCCTCTGGCCATGAGTCTTCTTGGATGTGCATAAAATAGTTTGAAAAACACTGTGTAAAGGACTCCTCCCTTTTGAAAAATGTACAGAATTCAACACTAAAATATCCCTAAAAGTTTGACATGAGATTTGAGGAAGAGTTTGAAAATTTATAGAGGTCCAGATGCTCCAGATTACTTTGCAACAAAGTGTATATTGTCTACCAAGGTTATTTCTGGGGTGCCCTGGGGTACGCACTGTGTTGTATTTATAGCCACAGTACTTGATGTCATGCTCAGCATTTATCAGATGGCATTGTTATATTTGAAAGAATATTCCCCCTCCCTTTTTTTGACAACTCACTGTTCTTTGGACTTTTACAGAAAAATGTGCATTCCACAAGGTTTGTGACTTACTTCTGTGAGCAGGTTCTCCCTAACCTCAGTTCCTTGACTACCCCAGTGGAGGGTCTTGATATACAGTTGGAGGTAAGACAAAAACATCTGCTTTTTAGCACTAAAAAGACATTCCCATATTTTAACATAAATAACATAGAGTTCTGATTTCTAAGAGAGTAAAGGTATGATGGCTAGCTAGTAATCTGTCCCAGAATTAACCACATAGGAATGCTTTATGAATTTAATGAAAGTTTGCTGCAGTGGGAAAGCACTGCATAAAGTGTTCATGATACTCTCTCTCTTTGTAGCCTTAATACTTCAAGGTGTTTAATTCATGACTGTTCCTTTCTCTATCCGTAATTGATAAGAACCAGATTTAAACTGGGTTAATACAAAATATCCTTTATCCTTTTTCCAGTTTTCCACTCTCCTCTGTATCTCAGCTGTAATGTACACACACATTTTTTTCACAGCACTTGTAATATCGCTCCACATTTAATTGATTCCTCTCTAGATTCTCAGAATCTAGTGCCAAGCCTGATTCTGAAAGGCACTTAATAATGATTGTTGAATTGGGCTGAAATGTGGACATGTGTGTGCCATTTCCCTCATAGGTTTTTTTGTGATAGAGAAGAGTCCTACTGTGTACTGATGCTGTCATTTGCTTCAGATGTCCTGGGTTTGACTTATTAGACTGGACTGAGTAAAGGAGAGTTGAACCTCGAGAATAGTAGCAACTACAAATACTTTGAGTTAGTGTCCAGAGACTAAATTTAATACCAAATGAAGCCCATCTAAATGTTAATAAATAATTCTTTGCTGTTAAGAATTCTTCCTAAGTATCTCTTCGTAGTACAGTATTAAGCTGTTGCAGAAAGCAACCTTAAAAGTTACCTAGAATCATTCTTATTTTACAGCCCTCACCTATTCAAAAAAAAAAAAAAAACCTAATAATGAATTATTTGTTTTAGGTATTGAAACTATTGGCAGAGATGAGTTCATTTTGTGGTGACATGGAAAAGCTAGAAACAAATTTAAGGAAACTATTTGACAAGTTACTGGTAAGAACTTTTTTCTTTTCTTAATGGCATAGTCAGTATGTAATCCCAGAGTCTAATAGTGTGGTGTAATTTGTAGAGAACCAACTTTAGAAATCCAAATTAGATAGAATAATTCTAGCAAGTATTTTTAGTTGTTCAGGCCACATGTTGTCTACTTTTAAAAGAAAATCTTTGGCATTTCTTCTGTTTTTGATGGTTTGCATAGAAGATAGTACAGGATTTTTATAGTAAGTTTTTCTGCTATTTCTTTATCAAAATACTTTTCACATTTGCTCCAGGTCACCTTCCAGGTTGCTGCCTAAGGCCAAGTAGTAGCTAGAGCAGCCAGCAAATAAAATCATTTAAGTCATAATTGGGAGAAAGTAGGCCATCTGATAAAATCATTATCAGCATCACCAAGTGCTTTTCTTGTTGGATGTAAACACTTGTGTAACTGACACAGTGCGTGATAAGCACTAGACCTGTAGTATGAATTGAGTCATGTAACATCTGGAGCTCATCCAGACCTGTACACCTTCCCCGGGGTGTGATAGCACTCATACTGAATGCCTTTGGAAGTACTTGGACTGTAAGGAGAGTCAAACAGTGTGGGAAAATGTTCAGAAAAGATTTTTGGTTTAGCATAATAAAGTGATTAAAAGCATCAGCTTTTGATGGCAAACCAAGATTGAATCCTGATTCTTCATCACGGACTTTTTCACCATAGAAAAATTACCTCAGAATTTCATTCCTTCATTTGTATAAGTGTACCTAATAAATGTTACTAGTGGGGCGCTTAGGTGGCTCAGTGGGTTAAAGCCTCTGCCTTCGGCTCAGGTCATGATCCCAGGGTCCTGGGATCGAGCCCCGCATCGGGCTCTCTGCTCAGCAGGGAGCTTGCTTCCCTTCCCTTTTAATCTCTGTCTGTCAAATAAATAAGTAAAATCTTTAAAAAAAATAAAAAATAAATGTTACTAGCTTCTTCACTGTCAGGAGTAGTAGTAGCAGTGGTGGAGGTAGCAGCAGCTACAACAGAGGTTAATATAGAGGGGTTGACAGGCTGGGTCATTGATCTGATGGGTAAAAGGGATATCTTACCTAAATTTCTGATTTTGGTAGTTTTTAATGCTTCATGCCCTAAAAGCCTGCTCTGTAGTCACTTCACTGTTTGTTTATAATTAGAGCATTTATGGCAGATTGCAAATATCTCTATATTTTCATCTCTTAGGAATATATGCCTCTTCCTCCAGAAGAAGCAGAAAATGGGGAGAATGCCGGTAATGAAGAACCCAAGTTGCAGTTCAGCTACGTGGAGTGTTTGTTGTACAGCTTTCACCAGTTGGGCCGAAAACTTCCAGATTTCTTAACGGCCAAACTGAATGCCGAAAAACTGAAAGATTTTAAAATTAGGTGATGTATGATTGAAGGTCCAATCCTTGACAAAGATGATGGCTATCTTGATACGCCCTTGATTTTCTTCTCCTTTTATAAGAGCTGTGTCCCCACCCTGCCTTACCTGGTGGGTTAAAATGGAAGATCCACAAAACAGGAATGTATATAAAAGTGTGGCATAAAAACCCATGTGGGGGAGAGAACTTTTTCAAAAACAAACTCACTCTTCCCACTTGTTTTATGATCTTGAGCTTCCCAACCTCTCTACTAACCCCCTGATTTTCCTCAGCAGTTACTTTAAATGAGAACAGCAGCTGCCTCGTAGAGTTGTGAGAATCAGACAGTGAATAGAAAGCTTTGAGCACTGTGCCTGGCACATAATGGGTACTCTGTAAATTGGAGTTGCTGTTATTAAGGTCTTAGAGTATTCTAGGGGAGCAGCACTGGAGAAATCATAAGTTGTTTTCACGAACACACTTGTATGGAATCATTTTATTAACAACTTCACACCTTAAAATTTGAAATGCTTAGCCACTGTATCATCTGTTACTGTCCTCTATTGTTTGGTAAGGCTTAATACTTGGTGAAACATTTGATCGGAAGCAACACGTTAAGGGCACCTGGGTGGCTCACTGGATTGAGCCTCTGCTTTCGGCTCCGGTTGTGATCTCAGAGTCCTGGGATCAAGCCCCGCATCGGGCTCTCTGCCCGGCGGGGAGCCTGTTTCTCCCTCTCTCTCTGCCTGACGCTCTGCCTGCTTGTGATCTCTCTCTCTGTCAAATTAATAAATAAAATCTTAAAAAAAAAAAAAGCAACAAGTTAAGAAATTCCTGCAAAAATTAAAAAATGATGCCAGGTTATTAAGCAGAGTTCTAGAAGTCAGCAGGATGGGGCTATATACTGCCTTTCTTTCATATATTATCTGGGAACAAACTTGAAAGGGGTATTTCTTTGAACCCTTAGAGATTTATATGCATTTATAATAAATTCTCAGATCAGCAGTTTTATTTTTAACTAGACCTTGACAATCAAACACTGTCCATTGTCAGCAGATAAATATGTAGAGGTTACGTGATTTGTGTAAGGTCACTTGACCTTCAGTTGGTCATTGAAAGAGAAGAACTCAGGCCATCGATTCTGATCTGTGGTTCCTGAATGGTTCACTCTGACTGTGCCTTACGGGTTAACATATCAAGCACAGTGTTACAGATCTTTCCCTTGCCAGATTTAGTATGGACTTATTCCCGTTTTTGGTAAAGGAAAACTTTTTATTTTGCTTATTTATGTATCTCTTGGGATCATATATTGATAATAAAAAAAGTTCCTCAAAAAAAATGACCTTTATTAGTTAAGAACTTTTAGCTATAGTAGAAGATTCTCTGAATTTAAAAACAAAATTGAAGTGGTGATTTGCTAACCAACTAATACTTCTTTATTTAGGCTGCAATACTTTGCACGGGGACTGCAGGTTTATATCCGACAACTTCGCTTGGCTCTGCAGGGAAAAACAGGCGAAGCCTTAAAAACAGAAGAGGTAAGAATACTGGGTCACATCTTGTAAGGAAATTTTTTATAATAGCCAACATGTACTGTAAATTCAGTCTCAATTCGTATGTCGAAATGTAACATTTGACGTCATTTGAACTGGTAATACAAGTCTGTGTTGAAGATACAATAAGATATTAGAAGATTGCCTAGTTATTTGCTAAGTTATATTTTTATCCTCATTGAAATATTTCGAATATGTCCAAGTTTGTGAGCAGTGTTACAAACTTAGATACATACCAGTCTTTCACTAGGGTCTCATTAGCACATTTTGTTCAAATATTTGATTGACGATGTGATATTTTAATTTTTACCTTTTGGAAAAATAGCAATTTACATTGAGAAAAGGATTAAATTGCCAATTCTAAACCAAACTGTATGTGTGTTTGTGTTGGGATTTTTGGATTTCTCTCATCTCAGCTATTGTGATCAATCTTCATCACACTTCCCATGAAATATTTTAAGTTTTCATTAGGTCTTCCTATAACTTAAGCTAATGAGTTTTAAAACAACTCATATATACGTAAGACCAGTCTTTCACTCATTTTTTCAGATAAGTGGTAGATAACACTTTAATATTCTAACCTGTCAAGAGAACATAAAGATTATTTTCTTTCTTTGCCATTTCTACACTGGTTTAGAGTCAAGAAGTGGGAATAAGCAGAAATGACTCTGAAAGAAAAGTATAATTATTCCAGTTCTATATGGGAATGGGATATGCATCATAAAAGTTATTGGCACTTTTGTTTTCCTTTTGCAGAACAAGATTAAAGTTGTTGCACTGAAAATAACAAATAATATTAATGTTTTAATCAAGGTAAGTGTTCTTTCTTACCCAGTCCTTCCAGCTAGCTAGAAAGTTTGTGCAAGAGGTTATCCATGTGTCTTTAGATCTGTAATGGTACCATTGTATTCCAGGCATTCGGCCTTTTAAGGCTTTATGCTTTCTGTAATACCAAGTGCCATTTCTGTAGCTATCATAAAGTCATTTAAAAGTTATTGCAGGGCGCCTGGGTGGCTCAGTGGGTTAAGCCGCTGCCTTCGGCTCAGGTCATGATCTCAGGGTCCTGGGATCGAGTCCCACATCGGGCTCTCTGCTCAGCAGGGAGCCTGCTTCCCTCTCTCTCTCTTCCTGCCTCTCTGTCTACTTGTGATCTCTCTCTGTCAAATAAATAAATAAAATCTTTAAAAAAAAAATAAATAAAATAAAAGTTATTGCAGAAGATACTGCAGTCAAAGGGAGGCATGCAGATTTTCTCTGACCCAAAGCATTGGAACAAATACATTTAGACTCAGAAATTTCACGGACTTAAGTTCTGCTGGTCTGTTGGGTCCTTTCAAATGGCCAGTAAAACCCCACTTTGCTTACATTAAGGATGAACAAGCCTGTGTGGCCCTTGAAATGTTTCCCTATAGTCTCTTCTGTTAACTTGTCTATATAATAAATTTAGAGCTTTCTGTACTGTAGGCTAAGCTGTACCTTACCATCAAACCATAAATACACTCCAGTTCTCTTTACCCTCCCCAGGTAAACATTAATCTGAACAGAAGACAATCTGAGAGGGGAAAAACAAAAAGAATCACAACAAAGTAACCATCACTTGTTTCTATAAGTCAACAGTATTGTAGCCAGGTGGAAAAAGCAATGAGTTTTCTAAAACCTAGAGCACAAAGCCTGATAATAACAAAATTAGGACTGGTGGTATACTCCTAACTCGAATCTGGTAACTTTCCCATGGAATCATTACTTTTTATCAGAAGAGAGGGAAACTTTTCAGAGAAAGCAACAGTGAGACATTAAGGAATGAGTATCATGGAAAGAGAAGAGGTGCGAGTACTCCCATCTCCTAAGAAAATCTTATAATTTTACTCCTTTTATTTATTTATTTTTTAATTTAAATTCAAGTCAGTTAATGTAAGTGTAGTCGTGGCTTCAGGAGTAGAATTTAGTGACCCATCACTTACATATAACAGCCAGTGCTCATCCCAACAAATGCCTTCTTTATACCCACCACCCATTTAACCCATTCCCCACAACCTCTCCTCCAGCACCCCTCTGTATGGCCTCCCTCTGTTTTTATCTTTTTTCTTTTTTTAAGATTTTATTTATTTATTTATTTATTTAGAGAGTATGAGAGGGGAGAAGGTCAGAGGGAGAAGCAGACTCCCCACTGAGCAGGGATCCTGATGTGGGACTTGATCCCGGAACTCCAGGATCATGACCCAAGCCGAAGGCAGTCGTCTAACCAGCTGAGCCACCCAGATGCCCCCTCTGTTTTTATCTTATTTTTCTTTCCCTTCTCCTGTGTTCCATCTGTTTTGTTTCTTAAATTCCACGTATGAGTGAAATCATGATCGTTCTTTGACTTATTTCACTTAGCATAATACACTTCTGTTCCATCCCTATTGTTACAAATGGCCAGCTTTCATTCTTTTTGATGGCTGAGTAATATTCTAATATATATGTATGTATAAACATGCACACCCACAAACACACGCCACATTTTTTTTATCCATTCATTGGTCAGTGGACATTTGGGCTCTTTCCATAATTTTAGCCACTACTTATTTCAAACCTTAAAAATAATAATTTCAAACAGTGAATTCATATATCAAAATGTGATTTTTTTGAGAAATAATTTATACATATCATTGTTATCAGTTTAAAGTATATACGATTAACATACATATACAATGAAATTATTACTACCACAAATAGATTCAGCCAACATCCATTTTCTCATATATAGATACAGTAAAATTCCTTTCTTTAGTAACATTATCATATGTTAAATGAGTCTAGTTAGAAACCTCAAGCATTTTTGATCCAAAGGACTTTACCGCTAATTTCCTGCATTTATCTGGCACAGTAGACTTGTTTCATATTGTGATGGTTTTTATTAATGTTTAACTGCAGAAAGAACAGTTTAATCAAATTTTACTGATATATAAAAATCAGAGTGGGCTGCCTTAGTGTCTTAGTCGGTTGGGTGTCTTACTCTTGGTTTCAGCTCAGGTCATAATCTCACAGTCCTGGGATTGAGCCCCATTTTTGGCTCTGCACCAATATAGAGTCTGCTTCAGATTCTTTCCCCCCATCTGTCCCACTCACTCTTTCTCTAATAGATACATGAAATCTTTTTTAAAAATCAAAAGCTGATAAGAAATGTTAGGTAAAAAACTAATAATAAATATGTTTAGAAATCCATCTAAATTTTGAGGATATCATGAGGTTAGATTATTTTAGTTACTTTAACATTTAAATTGAGCAAACATTTGCATTACCATATACTAATAACTTGGTATTTAAGTCTTGTGGGTTTTTCCTTTATTGGTAACTTATAGATATTTGAGAAGAAGAAAAATACTAACCAGGCCTTTAGTTTTCTAGTTTTGTTCTAATTTTGAAACACTTAAAAATCTGCAAAAGCAAATATAGTTTGCACCATTCTTTTTCCCTTAAGGCACCTCAGTGACTGCATCTGTGCAAAAGAAATATTTAAGACTTCGTTTTATTACAGTTGATATATTTTATCCTGGAATTCTAAACGATCATCATTTAGAAAAAAGTTAGCTAGGGATGCCTGGGTGGCTCATTTGGTTAAGCAACTGCTTTTGGCTTAGGTCATGATCCCAGGGTCCTGGGGTCAAGCCCCATGTCAGGCTTCTTCCTCAGCGAGTGGGGGTCTGCTTCTCCCTCTCCCTTTGCCCCACACCTCGTGCTGGAGCTCATGTGCTCTCTTTCTCTCTCTCTCAAATAAATGAATAAAACAAAACAATAAAAAAAAAAACTTTACTACAGTTTCTGAAGTGATACATACAAAATGACATTAATGAAGTGTAATAGATATAATTTGTAAACAAAATCATCTGTTTGTTTTTTCTCTTGCAACTTTTTTTTAGGTGAACAAGGATAGATAAGAACTTATTCTCTCCTAAACTTTAAGATGTCTCCATGTTTCTTACCCTCACCACCATTCTCCATACCACCAGATATATTAGAAATCTTGTCTTCATTTTGTCTTTTTAGGATCTCTTCCACATTCCTCCTTCTTATAAAAGCACAGTAACATTATCCTGGAAACCTGTACAGAAGGTTGAAATTGGGTAAGATATATTTAAAAGAATTGTAAGTGTTCTAATAGTTATGATTTATAAATATGAAAATCTGAATTTAGATGTTATATTTACTATACAGAAGAGTATCTTACCAGTTAAATAGTCTTAATAAGATGTTAAAATATGAGTATTAGAAGCATGACTTAAAATATAAAGTCTAATTGCAGTGTATATCAAATAAGTAGGTACAGAATAACCCTGGCATTTTCAGGGTTGTCTGTACTTCTGTGGCATAGACTTTTGACAAATTTTACAAACTAAGTCATTTGCCCTTAAAATTTTGTAGTCACATATTCCAGATTATTTTCAAGCCTTGTAAATCCCCTCTGGCATTGTGTGGATTACGAAGGCACAGTTAATTTGATGACCTCAGAATGTTATTTCCTTTTTTCTGATGTAACTATCATCTTTGGGATGTCTTTTGTAACTGATACGCTAAATTACAAGGGTTTTAATGGCCTCTGGTAATAGAATTTTTTTATTGCCATTCTTCTTACCATTATAGGCAGAAGAGAGCCAATGAAGATACAACTTCTGGTTCACCACCCAAGAAATCTTCAGCTGGACCAAAAAGGGATGCCAGGCAGATATATAATCCTCCTAGTGGGAAATATAGCAGCAATTTGAGCAACTTTAATTATGGTGAGCGTTTCCGTTTGGGTACAAGCAATATGAGAAATTAGGCAGAAATTGTGTAACAGTTGATTTTAATTATTAATTATATATAGTCACATATATAATACTTTTTTCCACTGACTTCTGAGGTAGCTTGGGAAATGAGAGCTATTGGGGAAACAAGTTACCCCATTTCTTTCTAACCCTTCCTTATGGGCTCACTAAATAGAGCATGCAGTACTTAGAAAAGAACTTAGAAAAGATAATATGCCTCTTGTATTCAGAGGAAGGAACAAAACGAAGGAAGTTGGCATGAACCATCCATTCCTGGTTTTCCCTGTTGTAACTTCAAGGCAAGACATTCTGTGCATTCTCCCTCAGGAGTAGTTACAGCTTCTGGCAGATGTGAGGATATCAGTAATCTTCTTGGACCTTTTCTGCCTCCTGCTTGTCTTCCATCTTCTTAACTAGTTGAAAAGGAAAAGTCCTAGAAGTGGAGTCAGATGTTTAAAGTATCATCTGGCAAGGAAGGTGTGTCCCATTGCAGTCTGTCTCCACTGCCCAGGTGCAGTCTCCCTGTCAGTGTTAGCCATTGGTGCCAGGAGAGCTTCCCACTAGTCCATTGTCTCCCAGTGCTGTGAAGAAGTGAAGTTTATTTCATTTGACTTAGAGTCTGATGGATTCTTTCAAAGAAGAAAGGATGAAATATCACTGAATCAGCTCCTTAATCTTGCTTAAGAAGACAAAGCTTAGGGGAGTTTGGGGGGCTCAGTTGTTAGGCGGCTGCCTTTGGCTCAGGTCATGATCCCAAGGTGGTGGGATCGAGCCCCGAGTCAGGCTCCCTGCCCAGAGGGAAGCCTGCTTCTCCCTCTCCCACTACCCCTGCTTGTGTTCCCTCTCTCGCTGTGTCTTTCTCTGTCAAATAAATAAATAAGATCTTTAAAAAGAAGAAAAAGATAAATTTAGTAATATTTGCAACTGAAAATACTTATTATGGCTGGTCTTATTTACTGGTCTGAACTAATTCTTCAGTAATTATTCTTAAAACACATTCTGAAACATAGACTGTCTATAATCATTTCCAGGGTGAGGTAATCGTGACATTAAAGTCATCCTACAATAGCTAGATTCCTTTAATATCTGAGCAAACATTGTAGAAAAGCAGTTTTTAGATTGTGAAATGACCCCTCTACTCCAGTCAGGTTTGGAAGCAAATTAGTGTAGGAAAGATCACTGGAATCATTTCCTTAATATGTAAATATACATTTCTTAGCCTCTTTTCTTAACTTGAAAAATAGGGACAACATAGCACTCTTAAAAATTTCAAATAAGGGGAAAAAAACAGTATTTGTGAAAACATTTTATAAATTGAAAGGATTCTGCTACCTCATTGCAACAAAGATAGTCTTCTGTCACTTGTATCATGTAATGTGTCTATGAGAATTATTCTTAAAATCCAATTATTAACTCAAATACTATCTTCATTTTGCTTAAATGTAAAGTAATTGAAAGCAATGACAATGCATAGAGAATTGTATTCCTTGTCACTTGGACAAGTGAGTTACTCCTGAGTTTCCAGGAGGATTCTGCCATGTGAACTCACTGGCTGCCTGATGGTGAGAATCAGATGATACAATGCATGTGGAAAAGAGATGTGAAAAATACAAAGCCTTAGTGGTGATTGTTTTTCACTGTCGGTAGAAAATCTGAGTCCCTTATAACTACAGTTGTTTATAGTCCTCAAAGTAACAAAGGCAGAACAAGCTTGCCTGTTAATTGTTTTTTTTGTGTCTGATATTACAGTACTTTAATATTCCTAAAGGGGTCAACCTTGTCCTTGGGGTGCTAGTCATAAACAGAATTACAAAGCAAACTAAACTCTGACTCTTTTTATTGGAAAGTGGCAGCAAAATTTCTGCTAGCATTTTACATTTTGGAGTTGAATGTTAACAGGTCATAGGTATTTTCACAGTAGCAATTTTAAGAGTTCTTGGCTTTCTTTTACACATTCAGTTGAAAACAGTTCTTGATACTACAGATGGGATTTGGAAGACCTATCTACATCAAATTTTTCTCCACCTTTTTTGTGTCCTTTCCTTAGGGAACTGACAGTGTGTCCAGAAGAAAGAAGCACATTGCTTTTTTTTTTCCCTGGGATATCAGTGTTGCCTCAAAATTGGAGAGGAGAACATGTTTTAATGTCACTTAGTAGATAGATTTTCTTAACCACATTTGGCAAAATCATTGTAATTCCACTTTTCTTTGTCAGTCAAGCTCACGTTTTATTTTATCTATCTTTCCAAAAACTGGTTGGATTTTTTTTTTAAGATCATGTATGCTGAGGGGTTAGGAAATTGACTCTTTTTGGTTATTAGAGAATCAGGTAGTATTAATGTACAGTCTTATTACAGTGAAATAAACAGACTGTTCCAGTTTCATAGGCTGGAACTTATTCATCATAGAAGAGCCATATTTGTGATTGTTTTTTGAATCCAGGCAGGCTTATGTAGACTTTTTTTTTCCTTATCCAAGTTTATCACTTTACTATTCAAGGTCTTTTATTTGCTTTATATATATGTAGTCAGTTTGGCTTCCTGGTACATTTTCAGTTGAAGTATTTACAAACACCTGCTCATGTTTGGTTTTCCTTCCTGCATACAGAATTGCCCAGTAATCCAGAAATACTGAACATGCTATATGTTGTGACTTGTATCCTTCATCTTTTACCTTTTTAGACTGTAAAAATAAAGTATAATTTTAACTGGGAGCAGTGGTTTTTCAAGTTAGTAATGTAAGCTTGAAACCACTGAAAAGATCCAAAAGTGCAGACTGGTCCCTCAGGATGGAGCCCTTCAAAGAAAGAAAATTTGGAGACTTCCTGAACTGTAGAAATGGCTACATCCATTGCAGAGCAAAAAGAAATAGCCAGTATAGGAAAGATAACCATATCGAACAATATCTTCATACAGTGTATGTAATATTGATATAGTTGAACAGTTGAGGGGTGCCTGGGTAGCTGAATCTAAGTGTCTGCCTTCAGCTCAGGTCATGATCCCAGAGTCCTGGGTTGGAGCCTCAAATTGGACTCCCTGCTCAGCAGGGAGCCTGCTTCTCCCTCTGCCTCTACCCTCCCCTCCAGCTTGTGTGTGTGTGTGTGTACATGTACGTGTGTGTATGTACACGCACTCTCACTCTCTCATGAGTAAATAAAATCTTAAAAACAATTGAAAGGGTGTATTTTAGTAGTCACTTAGCTAATAGGTAATAATGATTCCTATGAAGATGTTAATTTGTTTTAAAAAAAGATGTTAATTTGTTAAGTGTGTTGTTAACTGAAAAATGGAAGGTTTTATAATGAGTACAGTAGGGGGAAATGTGCTGACATCTGCATAGATAAGGCCAAGTCTTAAACAGTCAAAAATGCAAGAGTTACAGCCTACATAAGGGTTGCTATGCTCCCTGTTACAGTCACTGCAAAATTACGGGGAGCATCTTACCCTTAGACCACCTCTGATTTTCTGAGAATGTTCAAGGGGTAATAAACATGGTGGTGTCATTTAAAAGGCTTTCAAATGGATCAACTGAGAAAAATGTTCCATGACATGAACGATGACTTTGAATCAGATCCCATTCTATTAAACATAAATATTGGCTAAGTTGGGGAAAGGTCGAGTTAGTTTTCTAACTCATGGTTGCTGGGCGGGGGTGGTAAAAACATTACCCAAATAAAGTAATTATATTTCTAGCCATAATGTCAAAAAAAGGGTTGCAATATGGACTTAATAGGAATTTTTCAACCATTCAACATTACGGATCCAAAACAGCAACGCCAGGTGGTTTTTATTGCTCCTAACAGGATTGTTGCAATGAGGAAGTTTAAAAGTTCAATGAAGAGATTTGACCTCTGGAATTAGAAGTTTGAGGCTCTTATTTATGTATGATGAAAAGTCCAACCTGTCTGATAACGTCAATCAGTTTTCTTCACTGGAAAGACTCCTTAAAGGAATATTTCTCTGGAGCGATAAAAGAGAGTAACCAGTGAATGAATCAAAGACTCATTCTACTGTATGACACAAGTGACTTGATTTTTCAGCAAAAGATATACTTACTGTACATCAGTAATCTAAGCACTCTGTACATAATCACCTTTTTGGCAGTGCTCTGAGCAGCTCATGTAGCTGATAAAGCAGTGAGAAAAGCTGTTGGCTTTATACCCACATTTTTGTGAGTCTAGGTGCTTGAAATATTGTGACCAAAACAGATTGCCTATTCACTGCATTTGAAAGGTATGCTTTTCAGTCTAGCATAATTTTTCAAAATTGATCAGTGATAATTCAAGATATTTTGCATTCATGGCACTAGCTTTTGAAGGCCAGTGGCTTTTTGTTAATTCCATATCAAGTATAGAAATTTTTATAGTGTAATTATCTTTAGTAGTGATAGCCATCAAAATAAAGAACGAAGAAATGTACTTATAACATTGTCACCTTTAAATATCTTGTGTGTTTTAATTGAGTACCTACTCTGAATATATTTGACATCTTGCCATATGTGCTTTAGTGTAGGTGTTGCCCTGGTTTTATGTACAGATTGAGTTTACAGACTAACAGAATGCTAGCGCTACTTTCATAGAGCCGGCTGCTACACGCTCAAAGCTATGAGTTACGCTTCTGTGTTTGCTGTACCGTGAAGTCCTGAGCAAGACCTAAACCCTTGTTCGCTTTTTCGTAGAGCAGAGAGGAGCCTTCAGGGGAAGTAGAGGTGGCCGAGGTTGGGGAGCACGAGGAAATCGTAGTCGGGGAAGACTCTACTGAGTAAGACATCACATTCTTCAGCATTGTCATGAGCTTAATAATACTTAAATTCTACTACTCATTGGATTGCCGGGGATGTCCCTTTAAAAGGACTGCTGCCTTCAGCTAAAAACTTAATGTTCTTTATACCTTTGTATGTATGATCTACTTTTGTAACAGACCATGGTTGTGTCCAAGGTAAAAACCACAGTGATATTTTTGGATGCTTTGTCCACAATCTTGACTTGTTTTTGCAATATCATCATTATTCAGACTTCATATTGTGAATCTTTTACTTTTAAACATCTTGGTAATTTGTTATTGAAAGCTATTCGAGTCTAAAATGTAATGAAATTCAGTCTATTTCTGATAACTGGTAAAGATGAAAGTTGAAAGGTTATTGATTTCCTCTACCCTCTCTTTTCCCCCCCAATATATGGAGAAGAGTAATGGTCGATCTTAACATTTTATTTTCATTATTTTTAATAAAGCTGCTAGGCATTTCCTACCTAGTGTTGTAAAAGCAAAATACTTACCAGCTTTCTTAAAATGTAGAAATTACATTACATTTTTAGGAGGAAGTAAGTTGCTTTGCACCCTTTACTTAACTCTTCTCCATATGTTAGATATAAACTTTTGACTATGGGATCTTACTATTTGAATAGAAATGTGTATGTATAATATACATGCATACATAAGCATATATGTGTGTGTGTGTATATATGCGTGCTGTGAAACTTGACTACACAACATAAATCATTTTTTTTTAAATTCCTGGAACGGGTAGTCTTTGACACGGTGATGATCCTTTTTGAGGCTGAATCCATTAACTTGTTACCTAGGTTTTCCTCCCAGTAGTGAGGGATTTTGAGTCAGTTGCACTTACATGATTATTGTTATTTAAAACTAAAAATAAACCAAGGCTGCGTTTTCAAAGATAAATTTGGAGATCCCTGCTGGAGAAATACAGCCAAAATATTGAATCTGATGTACATATAGGTTTCTACAGGATGCGCTAGATTAATTTAGAATTTGGGGATTTAATAACCAGGGCAACCCAGGAAAAGTGACTTGAAAACATTGTGTACCAATAAGCAAGGGATGCTCTCTTGGTTTGCTTTTGCCACTTTCAAGATTTTAACTTCTCAGGTTATTAATCAAAATTATTGTATAAGTTAGCTGATAGAATCTTTAGGTTAAAACAACAGACGGGGGGGTTTGTGGAGTGTTTAATGTCATGGGCATTTTTAGTAGCATAGGCCCTTTTGCTCTGCCTTTTGAATGATTCATATGTTTTTGTTCCACAGTTAATCTTCCCTCCCCAAGTTTGCTATTCAAATTCAATGCCTGAATGACATTTTCTAGTAGTTTGACATATTTTTCGAGGAATAGTTTGTGATTCTAATGCAGGTGTCTACATTACTGTTACCTCTACATTGGGGAAAAAGCGAAACCCCTTTGTTAGAATTACTGCACATGTTTATGGGAAAAATATTTTTAAAGACCAGAATGATACAAGTGAGCAAAAGAAATTGGTCAGCTTGACTATGGAGTGGTGGCAATAATCTCTAAAACATTCCAAAAGAGTATGAGCTGAACCTAAGCTCCCTTGGAATCCGAAAAGACATAGGAACATGGAATTGCCATTTGAAAACTGTGACCAGATAGTCTGGACCTCAGAGGCATCAGCTGGTGGCCTAAAGCCATTTCAAGTACAGCAACTGTATTGGAACTACAGTTATATAAATTTGAACATAAATGTAACTTTTCCTCTTTTTCTTTTTTAAAGCATATTTGTAAAAAAAAAAAAAAAAATGCTGAGCAGAAGTGACTTAACTTTCTCAAGTTTGATACTGAGTTGACTGTGTTCCTTCCTTTACCACCTCATCGTTCCCCTTACCTTTCCAAAGGCAACAGTACACATCTTAGGTTATTTTTGCTTCAAAAATTTGAAAGAAAAACTTCATGCCATGATTTTTTTTTTCCTTTTGCAAGACACCTGTTATCACCTTGTTCAAATGTAAATGTTCCCTTATGCTTTTGAAATAAATTTCCTTTTGTAATTTTGTTTTGTGTCTTGATGTGTTATGATTATGATAACTTAAGATTCCTGGATATCCATTAAACAATATTGGTTGTTTCTGTTGTGCCAAACATGAAAATATAAAGATAGGCAAGTTATTTTTAATTTTCATTTTTGGAGATTTATTTTTTTTTAAGTTAATACACTTCTGAAAAAAATGATTTGGTTATTTTTATTGAAACAAAATATCAGATACATACTTGCCAAATTGTTATGAAATAATTTCCATCTTCAGGTTAATATGTAAAGGAAGTTGGAACTTCTTAATTTGGCTACCAGCCTTTATTAAAAGTCTTCCTGAAGTAGCACCTAGAATGGTTAGGAGTGTTCTAAAGCCAAATTTAAATGGAATGGAACGAGATAACTGCATTCCCCTGGTGATCACATCCAGGCCTACAGCTTTAATGCCACCTATATGCTGAGGACTGTCAAATTTCTATGTCCATCATTTCAGCCTTCTAATGGCTCTCCCTGCTGTTACACTTGACTCATTTATAGCCTGTTCTAAACAGGACAGCAGAGATCCACTCCTACTGAAAGCTATTCAGTGGCTCATTTCAGAGTATAAATCAGAAACATTGCCATGGCTTCCATCCCTGACCTCAGCTGCTATCCTTCCTCTCCATCACTCTGCCCCAGTCTGCTAGCTTCATGCGGCCTAGGCAAAGACACTCCTGCCGTAGGGATTTTGCACTGGCTGTTCCCTCCAGGCACTCTTTCTCTTATATCTCTTGTCTAACTCCATCTCCATGTCCTTCAAATCTTCCAAGATTACCTTCTCAAGGAAAATTAAATACCGCAAGATGCCCAATCCCACTTAACCCTACCACATGCTCCCTAGAGCGTTTGCCGACTTCTAACATACTGTATACTCTACTTGTACATTGTTTTGTCTGCTTCTCCCTGATAGAATGTAATCTGGCTAAAATGCCACAAAAGTAAGGATTTTTGTATTTTACTCCCTGATAATTGCAACTAAAACAGTGCTTGGTACATATTAAGTTTTCAATTAAAAAAAGGCAGTGTTTCAGGCTCTGGGAATATAGTGGTGAGCAACAGAGGCAAACTCTTGGGAGCTTACATTCTATTACACAGGCCTCATAAGCTGATTTCAGAGATTAGTTTTAAAACACATGCATTCTGATGTGACAGCATAGAAAGAACAGTTGGAAAAGTCAATTAATTTGAGCTGAGAACTGGATGATGATTTGGATCCAGCCTAGTGAAGATGTCAGGGAAAAGCATTTGAGATGGAGGCAACAAAACCTGCATAACACTTGACTTTTTTTTTTTTTTTTAAGATTTTATTTATTTGCCAGAGAGCGATCACAAGAGGCAGAGCACCAGAGAGAGAGGGGGAAGCAGGCTCCCTGCTGAGCAGAGAGCTCAATGTGGGGCTCGATCCCAGGACCCTGAGACCATGACCTGAACCAAAGGCAGAGGTTTAACCCACTGAGCCACCCAGGTGCCCCTAACACTTGGCTTTAAGAGCACCAGGCTGTGCTAAAACAAAACAAAAATGGGGGGGGGGGCGCTATCCCAAAACTTGTAGATTCCTAGTTTCAACCCCTGCGATCCTGAATTCCTCTTCTATGATAAGGAACTGCTTTCAATAACTCAGAGGGCACTGCACTCTCTGACACTGAGGCATGTTTCCTCTGCCCAGAAAATTATTACCCCCTATTCTCCACCCCCATTCATCCAGCTAATTTAGGATTCATCCTTCAGGTCACACTAGATTTCACTCTCCCTGGGAAGCCTTTCCTCCCAAGTTGGGTACAGGACCAACCACTTGTGTGCTCCCTTAGCACATGATCATTTTCCCATGTTAGAAACCATAGAAAAAACTCAAAGCAGTTCTGGGCAGGTAGAAAACAGCGAATGAGATTCAAGTCTAACAAGCGTGATGGAAACTAAAATTTAGACTAATGAAACCTAATTTGTCAAAAACCTAAGAAATCGTAAATTCATTCCTAGAAGTTGTACATTTACTCTCTAAAACTAATGCAATCACAAATAAGAAATTCTGGTCATAAAGAGTTGATATTATAAACAAGATCTGAGACAAGGCCTTAGATAGATGAAATACCACATACAGCTCCAGTTGGTATTTCTCAAGAAATACTTAAGTAGAAAAGGACCAAAGAGAGGAAAAAAAAAAAAAAAAGGAAATGGTATTCCTATGAGGAAAAACTAAAATTTAGCTTGCTATATGGTGATGAGGTAAAAAAGCACAAACTAAAAAGATTTGAATAGAATGAATTGGATTCATCATAAAATGAAGATCCTGATACCTGAGTGTATGTGGGAGTAAAAGCTGGGGATGGGAGCAGGTATGACCATTAGCTTCTTACAGAATGAACAGTCACAATAAAATTACTCCCCAAATAAAACTGTCCTCCCCAAATACAGTAACACCTGGAAGACTTTCAATAAATTAATGTCTGGTAAGTCTGTATCAGGAAAATTCTTTTTTGAGGCTGACCATCATGCTACCCTCAGAGCAGCCCTAGTATCACTGTGAACTGGAATCTTGGGCTGACTGGACATTTGGTCTCACCCGTAGTAGTCCTCATGCTTCAAACTGCTTGATTTATTTGGCAAACTGTTTCTAAATGAAATCACTATATTTAGGTATCCTCTGTCTCCTCTTTGAAAATCCTACCCACTCTGCATATAGCTGTTGGGGAGATATACCTCTGCAACCCTTCCAGCCATAACTAGCCTCCTTTCTTAACCACCTTATCAACATCTATCAATTAAAATTCCCTCTAAAGGAATGAACTATATGCAGAGTAGGCTGCCAGTTATTTCCTCCATTTCCGTTTAAACATGGCTGCTTCACTTATGATGATGAATCTATTTCCTTTTCCCTTTGAATCTGAGCTATCCTTATTCCCTTCTTTGACCAGTAGAATGCAGAAGTGACACTGCCAGTTCTGGGGCGGGCCGTCAAGGAGCCTGGCAGCTTCTACCATGTAAGAAGCCTCTATAACTGCCCTGAGAGACAGCACAGCTACCCCTGGTCATTTCAGACACTTCAGCAAATGTACTAGATGTGTGTGGAGACATTTCACGACATTCCGGCCCCAGCTGAGGTCCCAGGCCTATGAGTGACCCAAGCCAACAGCAGGAGAACCACCCAGCTGAGTCCAGCCAATAAACTATGAAATATAATAAATTATGTTTTTTTGAGTGACCCGAGCTGAAGGCAGAGGCTTTAACCCACTGAACCACCCAGGCGCCCCAATAAATTATGTTTTAAAATTAAACATTTAAGCCACTAAAATTTAAGTTGGTTTACCATGAAGCAAAAGATAATTAATAGAATTTAAAACAGAATCTTAACTCTCAGATACATTTATATCTTATATTTTCTCTAAGGAATAAACAGTATGGAGATTCTATGCAACTTTCAGATAAAATGGCTCAAAGGAGGAAACAATCCAGAAAGTCTGTTTTATCATTGTCCAATTCCTAGCTTCAAAAATTCTATACTTTATAGAGATAGTAAGTAAAAGTCAAACTAACCAAGCTTTCTGGAAGATAAAAGTATATTTGTATAGGAAATGCTTCCTGCCATCAGACACTAACAATGTATAACTAATTGAAAAAAAGAATTACTCGGGCACCTGGGTAGCTCAGTGGGTTAAGGCTCTGCCTTCGGCTCAGGTCATAATCTCAGGGTCCTGGGATGAGTCCCTCAATGGGCTCTCCACTCAGCAGGGAGCCTGCTTCCTCCTCTCTCTCTGCCTGCCTCTCTGCCTACTTGTGATCTCTCTCTCTGTCAAATAAATAAATAAAATCTTTAAAAAGAAAAAAAGAATTAATAACATAAGGTACTACCAGAACTAACTACCAAAATACAGGCCAATATCTCTGATGAACAAAGAAGAAAAAAATCCTCAACAAAACATTAGCAAGCTGTATTCAACAATATATTAAAAGGATCATTCACCACAATCAAATGGGATTTATTCCAGGGATAAAAGGACGGTTCAATATTTGTAAACCAATCAATGTGATACTCCACACTGACAGAACAAAAGATAAAAACGATCATCTCAATAAAAACAAAAATTTGACAAAATTTTATATCTGTTCATGATAAAAACTCTCACAATCACCAAAGTCGGTTTAGAGGTGAAATATACCTCAACATAATGAAGGCCATATTATGAAAAACCCACAGTTAACATCATACTCAATGGTGAAAAATCAAGTGTTTCCTCTAGGGGCCCCTGGGTGGCTCAGTGGGTTAAAGCCTTTGCCTTCAGCTCAGGTCATGATCCTGGAGTCCTGGGATCGAGCCCCGCATCGGGCTCTCTGCTCAGCAGGGACCCTGCTTCCCTTCCTCTCTCTCTGCCTGCCTCTCTGTCTGCTTGTGATCTCTGTCTGTCAAATAAATAAATAAAATCTTAAAAAAAAAAAATTCTCTGCCCTTAAAAAAAATTGTTTCCTCTTTAGATCAGAAACAAGAATATCCACTCTTAACACCTTTATTCAACATAGTACTGGAAGTCCTAGTCACAGCAATCAGACAAGAAAAAGAAATGGCATCCAAGTCAGAAAGGACCAAGTTAGGGTGCCTGGGTGGCTCAGTGGGTTAAAGCCTCTGCTTTCGGCTCAGGTCATGATCCCAGGGTCCTGGGATCGAGACCCGCATCAGACTCTCTGCTCAGGAGGGAACCTGCTTCCTCCTCTCTCTCTGCCTGCCTCTCTGCCTACTTGTGATCTCTGTTAAACAAATAAATAAAATCTTAAAAAAAAAAAAAGGAACAAGTTAAATTGTCTTCTATTTGCAGATGACATGATGCTATGCATAGAAAACCCTGAAGACGCCACAAAAAAAAACTATTATAAGTAAAAAATTAATTTAGTTGCAGGATACATAGAAATCATGTTTCTATATGCTAATAATGAAGTAGCAGAAAGAGAAATTTAGAAAACAATTCCATTGATAATTACTCCAAAAGAGAATAAAATACCTAACAATAAGAGCGCCTGGGTGGCTCAGTCAGTTAAGCGTCTGTCTTTGGCTCAGGTCATGATCCCAGGGTCCTGAGATCAAGTCCTGTTGGGCTTCCTGCTAAGCGGGAGCCTGCTTCTCCCTCTGCGCCCCCCTCCCAGTTATGCTTCCTCTTTCTCTAGTGCTCTCTCTCAAATAAATAGATAAATCTTTTTAAAAAATACCTAAGAATAAACTTAATCAAGGAAGTGAAAGACCTATACTCTGAAAACTATGAAACACTGATGAAAGAAATTTAAAGTGATATAAACAGATAGACATTCCATGCTCATGGACCGGAAGAACAAATACTATTAAAATGTCTGGACTACTCAAGGTAATCTATATAGTCAATGCAATCCCTATCAAAACACCAACAATCTTTTTTACAGAACTAAAATAATACTAAAATTTGTACAGAACCATAAAAGACCTCAAAAAGCCAAAGCAATCTTAACAAAGAACAAAGTTGGGGCGCCTGGGTGGCTCTCTGCCTACTTGTGATGTCTGTCAAATAAATAAATAAAATCTTAAAAAAAAAAAAAAAAGAACAAAGTTGGAGGTGTCACAATCCCAAGTTTAAAGGTATAGTACAAAGCTGTAGTAATTGAAACAGTATGATACTGGCACAAAAACAGACACATAGGGGTGCCTGGGTTGCTCAGTGGGTTAAAGCCTCTGCCTTCAGCTCAGGTCGTGATCTGAGGGTCCTGGGATCAAGCCCCACATCGAGCTCTCTGCTCAGCAGGGAGCCTGCTTCCCTCTCTCTCTCTGCCTGCCTCTCTGCCTACTTATGATCTGTCTGTCAAATAAATAAATAAAATCTTAAAAAAAAAAAACCCAGACACATAGGCCAATAGAACAGAATACAGAGCCCAGAAATAAACCCATGCTTTTCTAGTCAATTAATAATCTGCAACAGAGAGGCAAGAATATACAATGGGGAAAAGACAGTCTCTTCAATAATTGGTTCTGGGGAAAATAGACAGCTATAGGCAAAAGACTGAAACAGGACCCTTTTTCTTATACCATACACAGAAACAAACTCAGATTGAATGAAAGGCCTAAATGTGAGACCTGAAACTATAAAATTTCTAGAAGAAAATATAGGCAGTAATATCTTGGACACTGGCCTTAGCAGCATTTTTCTAGATATGTATGTCTCCTAAAGCAAGGACAAAAAGGGAAAAATAAAGTATTGGGACTATACCAAAACAAAACAAAAACAAAAAACAAACAAAAACCAAAAAAATTTAAAAAACCTTTTGCACAGCCAAGGAAACCATCAACAAAAGGGCAGCCTACTGAATGAGAGAAGATATTTGCAAATGCAAATCTGCTAATGCATTAATGCCCAAAATATATAAATAACTTAAAACCAAAAAATAAACAATAAATAATCTGATTTTAAAATGGGCAGAGGAGGATGCCTGGGTGGCTCAGTCAGTTGAGTGTGACTCTTGGTTTCCGCTCAGGTCAGAATCTCAGGGCTGTGGAATGCACTGAGCTCTGCTCTCAGCAGAGTCGGCTTCACCTCTCCCTCTACTCCTCTCCCCTCCACTCGCATGCACACTCTCTCTCAAATAAACAAATAAATCCTTTTTTTAAAAAAGTGGGCAGAGGGCCTGAATAGACAGTTAAAAACAAACAAACAAATTGGGATGCCTGGGTGGCTCAGTCATTTGAGTATCTACCTTTGGCTCAGGTCATGATCCCAGGGTCCTGGGATCAAGTCTCCTGGAATCAAGTCCCCTTGCTCAGCGGGGAGCCTGCTTCTCCCTCTGTCTGCTGCTCCTCCTGCTTGTGCACTCTCTCTCTCTCTAACAACAACAACAACAAAAGACATGCTGATGACCAAAAGACACATAAAAAGATGCTCAACATCACTAATCAGCAGGCAAGTCCAAATCAAAACCATGATGAGGGGGCGCCTGGGTGGCTCAGTGGGTTAAAGCCTCTGCCTTCGGCTCAGGTCATGGTCTCAGGGTCCTGGGATCAAGCCCCGCATCGGGCTCTCTGCTCAGGGGGGAGCCTGCTTCCTCCTCTCTCTCTGCCTGCCTCTCTGCCTACTTGTGATCTCTGTCTGTCAAATAAATAAATAAATAAAATCTTTAAAACAAAACCAAACCAAACCACGATGAGAATCACCTTACACCTGTTGGAAGACTAGAATCGAAAAGACAGGTAACAAGTGTTGACAAGGATACGGAGCAAAAGGAATACTTATGCACTGTTGGTAGGGATGTAAACTGGTGCAGCCATGCAGGGAGGTTCCTCAAAAAATTAAAAATAGAAATATCATACAATCCAGTAATTCCACTATTGGGGAATTACCCAAAGAAAATAAAAACATTAATTTGGAAATACAGATTGCACTGTCCTGTCTCTTGCAGTGTCATTTACAGGAGCCAAGATATGGAAGCAACCCAAATGTGCACTGACAAATTACAAATCAGCCAAATTAGTTGATTTGGGGTTAATCAAGAGAGATTATTCAGACAGACCTTATCTAACCACATGAGCCCTTTAAATCTGGGTCAAGCCATCAGAAATGGAGGAAGTCAGAAACTGAGGCAGTGGAGATTTTCCCCATTTCCCTTGAAGGAATAATTGCCATGCTGAGAAGGCCATGGTAGCAGGGAATGGTGGGGGGAGTTGAGAATGGCCATAGTCAGCAGCCAGCAAGAAAACTGACTACAATGGCAAAGACCTGAATTCTGCCAAGAATTTGAAAGAGGCCCCCAAACCCTGGAGAAAGAAAGCAGCCTTCTATCACCCATGTGAGACACTGAGAACACAGCCAGGCCACGTCAGACTCTTGATCCGTGAAAACACTGAGATTGCAGGTATGTGTTAAGCTGCTAAATTTATGGTAATTTATTACACAACAACAGAAAACTAATACAGGATCTCCAAGGACGTGGGTTATCATCTAGAGAAAGCAGAGGTCTGTGGTATATTAAAGTTACGGAAGCTATGATTCTGCCCTTTTATAGGTTAACTTATGAGTGTGAAAGAAATTGCTGATGGCCAAAATAGGTGATGTTGGGGCTGCTCTCAAATTCCTCACCATCCTTCAGCCATGCTCAGGCTCTAGAGTCAGGTAGATCTGAGTCCAAATCTGAGGTCTGCCACTTATTAGCTATATGATCTTGGCCAAATTACTTAACTAGTCTATGCCCGGTAAGTCAGCAAAGATGACTATGTGAGTACTAGTGCCAGCATGTATTAAAACACTTAACAAATGTTAGACGATGATGACTGCCATTACTTAGCAACCTTTATACAGCGGTAAGAGGATTGATGTCTGTGCCTTAAAATAAAATGCTGAGAACAGGGAGACTCGTTTTCCACTTTTTCATTTCAAAATTGTGGAACACTTCCTATTGTCTGTGTTTAAACTTTTCGGTATGACATACAAGAACCCCTTACAACCTGACAGTTTTCACGTTTTTTCATGTATTGCTTATTCTGCTTGAATCAGCACCTTTGCTTAAAGCCTTTCACCTGGGGGCGCCTGGGTGGCTCAGTGGGTTGAGCCGCTGCCTTCGGCTCAGGTCATGATCTCAGGGTCCTGGGATCGAGCCCCGCATCGCATCGGGCTCTCTGCTCAGCAGGGAGCCTGCTTCCTCCTCTCTCTCTGCCTGCCTCTCTGCCTGCTTGTGAACTCTCTGTCAAATAAATAAATTAAAAAAAAAAAAAGGCTTTCATCTGGTTGGTTGCTCTCTCTTCTACACATGTGCCGTTATACACCCCCATTATCCTGTATTTCAATTGTTAACCTGCCAATATTCCACTGAATTGGCACATTGCTCAGTGGTCAGATTTCCATACCTGCTGTCTAGCAGAGTACTAGGCAAAAAAGTGGGTAAGTCATACATTTTTAGCGAGATGAATGTTCACTACTTCAATCCTCTAAGGAAAGCTACTTTTGAAAGGAACTAAAAACCAGTGCTGTGGTCGTTGCTCCCAGAGTAGGAAGAGATGTTTAAACACTTGGCAATTATTTTTGTTTTCTGACAATACGTCAGCGTAGGAAGGCGGTCAGGCAAAATTCTCAACCTCCTCTTCCCAAAGAGAAAACCAAAAGCATAATGAACCTAAACACAAAATGACACACAAAGCCAGAAGGCAGCCGTGAAATACCTAAAACATTATCTTACTAGAAGCCAGGCTAGTCCCTTGGCCTCCCTACATGATGTTTCACTAGAGAGAAGAGTTCTTGATGTACATACCAGTCACCTGGGACCCTTGCGGAAAGTCTGAATCTGGTGGGGTCGGGTAAGAGAGCCAGGAAGGTGCATTTCTAATAAACTGCCAGGTGATGCCGATGCTATGGGTCTCCTGATCTAGACCTCCAGCCTAGACCCGTGCTGCCCTGTAAGGTAGCCACCAGGCACATGTGGCTCTTAAGCCCTGAAATCCAGCCAGTCTGAATTTATTTTTTTTTTAATTTTTAAAATTTTAAAAATATTTTATGTATTTATTTGCAGAGAGAGAGAAAGCGAGAGAGGGAACACAAGCAGGCCTCCCGCCAACCAGAGAGCCTGATGCGGGGCTTAATCCCAGGACTCTGGGATCATGACCCCAGCGGAAAGCAGATCCTTAACGACTGAGCCACCCAGGCGCACCCCTAGCCAGTCTCAATTTAGACGAGCTGGAAGCCTAAAAGACTTAGTACTAAAAATAAAATAGCTCAGTCATTTGTACAGATTTTATGTTGAACTAATACTGTGTTGTATACAATGGGTTAAATCAAATGCGTTATTTCGCTCTTTTAAAACACTTCTCCGTGGCTCGAGCCTCACATCCTTCTACGGGACAGCGCTGCCCTAGACGGACAATGCGCCCAACTCTGAAGCTTCCACTACTGCGAGGCTTTAAGAACAAAAGAGAATCCATCTCTTCCCTTAAGTCTTTCGAAAGCATACCTTTTATTTTAAAACTATATGACACAACCATAAATAAAAATGAAATAAAATGAAAACCAAGGTTTTATTAAATACATATATATGTAAATATATACAGAGTCCTCTCATATCCGCTCAGGCTCCACCTAGAAGACTCCACCTAGAAGACTCCTTCTATCTCCCTCTGGTTCCCACGCCACGAGATCGAACTGCCTACAGGAAAACAATAACAAAAAAGCTCTCTCCGACCTGAAGCCAAACCCGGCTGTCCGCGCCGCCCAAACCGAGGCTGAGAAAGTCGGTCGTCAGCGGGCAGCGCCTCCGGGGCTGCGCCTCCGGGGCTCCACCTCCTCCAGCTCCGACCTCCCCAAGATGGCGGACGGCGGGGGCCGGCTTCCGCTTCCGGTGTGAACAGTAGGGCCGGGGGGGCAAGATGGCGGCGGCAGTAGGGGTCCGCGGCCGGTGCGAGCTGCCGCCTTGCTCCGGCCCAGGCTGGCTCCTTAGCCTTTCCGCCTTGCTGAGTGTGGCGGCTCGAGAGGCCTTCGCCACCACGCACTGGGTCGTCACGGAGGACGGGAAGATCCAGCAGCAGGTAGCGGCCAGGGCGTCCCTCTCCGCCCGCGCCCGCCCTCGCCCCGGGGGATTCCCAGGTCCGGCCCCTGGCTGTTTGGCTCCGCGCGGTCCCGCCCCCAGCCTATCTTCCCACGGTCCCGGCGCTGCGGCCGGAGCGACCCCATTACTCAGAGCTGGCGTCGCTCCCTCCCCGTTTGTCCTCTGGCCCTCGCCTCAGCCTCCTGCAAGTTCTCAGCCTTCCACCCCTGAGGCAGCGTGCCGCGTGGGAAGTGTCGCCCGGCCGTGGGGGCGGGGGGGGGGGGTCGGGCTCTGGGGACATTTTGTTGTGCTTGGGCTTTAGAAACCGCGGATTCATTATCCTTGCCTCCGTTCCTCTCGGGCCCACCACGCGTCACCAGCCCTCCCCGAAGAAGTAGAAAGCAGGTGGCAATGCCGTGGTGTGCGCGAGTCCCACGGCGGTGACAGCTTCGGCACCCCTAGGCAGTGGGTCATCTAATGCTTCTTCCCCAGTCTCCTCTTCTATGTGCTGGAATTCGTATCGGGGTTTGGTGGTTTCAGCTTGTACCGTTACCCAGGTCAACAGGGGTTCTTTAGAGGCAACACACACTTTCCTTCTTAAGGAATGCTTGAAGATGCCTCTGGCGGCGTTGCCTGCATCTTCTAGCTGTAACTGCCCTCGTTTCCCAGTGTACTTTGCATTGTTTCTTTACCTAGTTCCCGTGACCCAGCCCCGCAAGGAGGATACGCGATTTCCTGGATTCTTGTATGCCCGAACTAATTGCTCAGAGGAGAGATTGCTTTCCTTACATAACTTTATGATTGCCTACATTTTGTGAATGCTGCTGATCCCGAAGCAGTACGTGTGTGTGCTCTGCTGTTGGTAAACTTAATGACTTCCAGCACTTGAGAGCAATCCTGAAAAGTCCAGCAAACATTTAGGTAGTGAATTGTGTGCCCCATGCAGTTTCGCTCACTGATCTCAAATGTATCAATCATTATTGTGTGGAACTGTGGACCTTTGGGTTGTGTGTAATGAATGATGATAACATAATGCAAGGTTTACTTTTGTATAAAGTGAAGTTCACCTGATGGCGAATTTTACCTCAAGTATAATGAATTAAACAGTTTAAAAATCGGGTTGGTATTGGTGAGTGGTTTTCACTGTGTGTGAGAAAAGAGATTGGCTTCTTATTGGATGGCATTTTCTATCTACCTTACTTTAGAAGAAATTTCCTCTTTGAGGTTTAAAAGATAGATGCGTGTTTCAGAAACCCTAGAAAACACTGCTACTTCTTTCCTTAACAAAAGGTTAGAAATCTTATGTGAGTCCTGGCTGCTTCCGCCTCCCCCTTTCTTTTGTTTCTTGATGATAGTTTTCCCTGAGGCCCTCATGAAGGGCTACATGGAATTAAGTCACTCTTGCTGCAATTTGGGGAGCCCTTCTCTTATTGACTCTTCTGTAATATTGTTTTTGGCCACAGCTATTTATACACTATGACATTGACTTCTCCTTCCCATTTTGGTATCCTGCCACTCAGCCCAGGAAGTAGCCCATCTAAAAAGTGAAAGCTGGTGGAATTGTATTATTATGCTGAACGTTGCAATGGGAAAGCAGAACCTGATTTGTTTGAAAAACAAAACCAAGCCAAAAACAAATTCTTTCCGCCCCCCCCCCCCACACTGGATACTTATGTTTTAGTGGGGGAAAGGTAGGGGTTACTGGTAACTTGCCTCAGAAAGGGAGAAATCTGAAAAATCTTTTGGAAGTCTGCCAAGTCACCCCTGCAGTAAGTAGTTAGGCTTAAAGTTAGGAAAGAAAGATTTCTTTACTACAAGCTTTTAACAGTTAACTTTTTCAGTGAATTTTCTAGTACTTTGCTATGTAGCATTTACAATGTTAAGTTCAGAGAACCACAGAATTTTGTATCAGAAGAAATAAAGTTGGTGTCTACAACGTAACAAGAGTCTGGGGGGTGCCTGGATGGCTTAGTTGGTTAAGCAGGCCACTCTTGTTTTTGGCTCAGATCATGATCTCTGAGCTTAGCATGAAGTCACTTGTTCCTCTCCCTCCGCCCACCCCACCCACCTCCCCTATGCCTGTGTGTGCACTCTCTCTCTCCCTCAAATAAATAAAATAAAAACAAAAACAAAACAAGAGGAGGCCAGGAAGGAAAGTTGGATTTAATCTGAGGGAAAAGCAACATTTATAAAGAGAGTTGAATACATGATCAGCTTCTGAGTGCCACTGTGGTAGTTGTGCATACATTACCCACGCTGCCCTTCCTGACAATAACTTGAACTCAGGCAGGATCCAAACCTCAATTTTGATTGTGATTATCACATTTATATATGTCTATTAAAGAATTGAAAGATCCCTTTAGTATATGGATTTGGGTATACTGCAGATCTATTCATATGTTCAGAATCAATTAATTAAAAGCTATATATATATAGGAGATATATATATATGGTATATTGTATATATATAATGATAACTGACATACCATATGCCTTGCTACTTGTTAATAATATCTGAATGAAAACAGAAGGTTGATTTTAGTTTTAAAGTGCTCTAATATCAGGGAGAGGGCTAATGGCAAACTGAAATGGCAATCTTAGAATATCAGAGTGGCAAATACCTTTGCCTGATACTTAAACCTGTCCAAATTAGATCTAATAGGTAATTGTTTTCCATAGTGAACTTGGAGAAGTACTTATGAATTAAAAATCTGAATTGCCCAAAATACAGACTTACACAGGGATAGTTAACATCACTATAAAGTTTTTTTTTTTTAAGATTTTATTTATTTATTTGACAGAGAGAGATCACAAGTAGACAGAGAGGCAGGCAGAGAGAGAGAGAGAGAGGGAAGCAGGCTCCCTGCCGAGCAGAGAGCCCGATGCGGGACTCGATCCCAGGACCCTGAGATCATGACCTGAGCCGAAGGCAGCGGCTTAACCCACTGAGCCACCCAGGCGCCCCTAAAGTTTTAACTACATTAAGCAGTTCTTCCCAGGAGAAGAACTGGTTTGGCTTTATGCTTGGTTTTTCTATTTCAGGCCTTAGCGAATGATAAAGATAGGTACCCACAAGTTACGGACTGCAGGCTTGTGACCATGGAAATGTGTCGGAAGACCTAGATCTTTGAGGGGGTTGAAATGGGGCTTCAGTCAGAGCAGGAAGCGGCCATTCCTCCAGGCAGCCTCCTCACTGTCAGAGCTATGGTTGCTTCTGCCAGTAGCAAGCGGTGAGCACTGGCCATGGCAGCTCAGGGAATTGTTCCTTTCCACAGTCCCTGCCTGAGCTGGAAAGCATGTTTTTAGGTCCCGTCTTTACTGAGCTGCCACTGAACTCCCCAGAGCATTGGCCAGGGAACCCTGGAGGTGGGATGTGAAGAGAATGCTCTGGTCTCTAAGTTCCTGTCCCACTGGAGTCAGGGGACAACTAAGAAAAGGTGCTCCTCTTCAGCTTTATGCTTTTCTCCCAGCTTTGGGCTTTGGCATACCTCTGATCGCCTCATGCCCCCTGTGCCTTAAATAAAGCCAGGATCCTTGGGGTCCATGGACCTAAGTAATGGAGCCATTATAATCTGGACACTAGGAGGATCTGTGTGTGATCAGGTCAATGGATTAGGTGGTTGGCTTCATTGTGAAGAACAGGCTTTAAGATAATTTTGTGGTTTCTTTCGTTTCCTTTTTCTCTTTTTTCCTTCATTACTAGTATGGCAACATTTATTTTCCATTTTTACCAAAACAGTCTGGAGAGTCACTTGAGTGGAAGGTTGAATGAACTTTTGTGAATTAGCCTAAGAGGCTAACCATTATGTATCACTTCATTTCTGTGGAAAAAATGTTCCATGTTCTAAATTAGCAGCTAACAGATGAATTCCTGAAATGTTACCAGTTTGTCTTGGACTTCTTGAATTCAAAAGTAGTACTTCTAGTCCTGGGTTCATTTCCTCTGGATAGTCTGTTTCTTCCTAAGTGGAGGTCTAAAACTTGAAGTAAATAAAGAGTATAATTGTTATCAACTCTGTCACAACATAGTATTTATTTACTTGGCTACTGTTTCCCTCTTCTCTAATCTTAGAACCATAGAACTTTAGATTTGGAAACAATTCTTAAAGGGTATGTATAGTACAACTCAAAGGCGAGCAAGTCGTCCAAAGTCACACAAGTAGTGAGTGGCAGTTAGTGATAGCAGGAAGTAAAACTCTGCAGTAGCATGCAGGCAAGCACCTTGTACTCAGATTGAAATGCTTTCCCCCTCTTTCGTAGTACCTACCAATGAAAGAAGAGAAAGAAAAGGAAAAAGGGAAAATGGGAATAGTGAAGTAAAAGTCTTCTCTTGTCCAGTTTGCTTTACCTCTGCAGAATATTTTGTGGTGACTTTAAAGTTGGGAGTGGGTCGGGGAGGGTCAGAAATAGGTGTGAATTAATTTGGGGTTATTTAATCATTTTTGCCTTCTCTCAAGCAAATGTGTTAAAAGTACAGATCCTTTGAACTGCTTAGAACAAATGAGGTTTCTAACAAAACCAATGCTCTGGAGCCTAGCAGCCTTGGCATAAAAGTGTTCGATAGGCGGTTAGTTCAGCAACTGTGATTTGAGCAAGAGCTATCAGATTTAGTTGGATACACAGGCTAAATCGTTATCTCTTGGTCTTTAATAGTTTATAAGTGAAGGAGTGGTTTAATTTGTGTCTGATATTAAGTAACTGCTTCATCTGGGAGAGGGCATCCAGATGACACTATGAAGCTGACAGCTTTCTCTCAGTGCTTTTCAAAACAGCTTCTCGGGGCGCCTGGGTGGCTCAGTGGGTTAAAGCCTCTGCCTTCAGCTTGGGTCGTGATCCCAGGGTCCTGTGATTGAGCCCCGCATCGGGCTCGCTGCTCAGCGGGGAGCCTGCTTCCTCCTCTCTCTCTGCCTGCCTCTCTGCCTACTTGTGATCTCTGTCTGTCAAATAAATAAATAAATAAAACCTTTTAAAAAAAAAGTTTATTAAAAAAAAACAAAACTAAGCTTCTTTTTTTTTTTTTTTAAAGATTTTACTTATTTATTTGACAGATAGAGATCACAAGTAGGCAGAGAGGGAGACAGAGAGAGAGGGGGAAGCAGGCTCCCTGCCGAGCAGAGAGCCCGATGCGGAACTCGATCCCAGGACTCTGGGCTCATGAACCTGAGCCAAAGGCAGAGGCTTTAACCCACTGAGCCACCCAGGCGCCCCAAAACTGAGCTTCTTTTTGTCATAAAGTGTTGTTTCTATGTTTATACACTTGAGGGATTTACTTGGTCCTGAGAGGTCATGGTGATTTAATCACTAACTTGCTAAACCTATGCAATTTGTCCTGGACGTTGGCATCAAAACGATTATCATTCGATCCATTTTTTTCAGACTTCCCACTATTATCTTTTTTCTTATAAATCACCCAGGTGTTAACTTTGTTTATACTTACAGTAGTTAATAGGAGCTTTTAAGTATACAGAGGTAAATTATAACATTAAATACTTTTTCCAGTTATTTATTGAACAAATATTTATTGACTGCTTATTTTTCACCAGCCCACTGTGCTTTGATGAATATGCACTTTTCCAGTGGTTACTGTGACACGAAATTCTCATTTTTCCTTGAGGGTGAGCAGAGCACAAGTCCTTCTTAACCTCCCCCCCCCTTTTTTTCTTTTCCCTGGCTCTTCATTCATCTTCTAGATGCACAAAAATAATCTGGGGTGCTTGCTTAAAATACAGATTCCCAGGCCACTAGAGTGTGTGATTCAGTAGTTTGGTGGTAAAGCCAAGAATTCTACATTTTTATCAAACTCCTCGGGAGATTATGATACAGATGGGTCACAGATCATTCTGAGAAATTCAGTTTTATATACTGCTCTGCCTCCAACTTCTGTTCCAGCCTTCTGCTTTTACTCTTTACATATACCTGGGCAATCTCATCTTTTCTCAGACTTAAATTACCATATATATGCAGAGAATAATCACACTTCTATAACTCACATTTTTTTCTCCAGGGTTATAGATTCAGGACTTCTATAAACTTTTAATTCCACGTGAATGTCCTCTAGATACTTAAACCTTAATATGACCAACTCTAAACTCATTTTACCCTACCTATATCTGTGTCATGCCCTGTTTTCCCAAATTGAATGGAAGAGCCCACCATTCCCCATCCACCCATTTGCCCAAGTCAGAAATCTAGTTGTCTCCCTTATTCCTTACCAAGATCTTTCCGTTTTACTTTCTAATTACATCTTCTTGCCATTGCCACAACCGTCACTCTAATTCAGGCCACCTGATTCTTGTCACAGCTTCCTAATTGCTCTCCCTGCCCAGGTCTTGTCCTGCTTCCACTCTGTTGTCCTCAGTGCAGTTAGACTACTTTTACAAATTTGAATTACAGAAGCAGTGTGCGGCATTGTAAAAACAAGTGCCTAATGTTATGGGAGTACTTAAAGTAATAAAGCGAAGTCCTTCCACCTCTCCCCATTCTTACTCCCTAAGGAAAACTACCTTGCACAGTTAGTTCGGTGCATATCTCAGGATATGGTCCTTTAACAGTTCTTGTGATCTGGCTCTTCCTTCTCTTTAGCTTTATCTTTGCTCATTCTTGAGGGCCCACCCTCACCTCAGAATACACACATAAACACCTTACCTATATTTAACATAGCTAGTTAGTGTCACCATAGTCCGTGTCCCCAGATATGCTGTGTTCTCACTTGCCTCTGGGCTTTTGCACATGTTCTTCCCCCAAAATGTCCCCACCTGACTAACTTATTACTCTTCACAACTTAAACATCACTTTCAGAGATGCTTCTAATGCCCAAGTTTGTATAAGCTGTTCTTTCTATGTGCTTTCATGGTATCCTGTATTCCCTTAAAAAAGACATTTACCATGCCATATTGTGTCAATTTACTTATGTAAATGCCCTCCTAGACTACTACATGCTCCATGAAGGGAGAGGCCGTATCCATCTTCTCTGCACCTCCTGCATCTTTCGTGCTTAATCCCTTAGGCTGCAGTAGTTATCTGTTGAATGGATGATACAGAGAAATGTGGGAACCACTTCCTGCCATTCAGGGATTTACCATTGTGTGAGGTGCAGTACTCACTAATGTGACAGTCATCCTGGAGGCTAGCCTACAGGAGGCTTCAGACTCCTGGAAGATCTGTAAAGCTCCAAGTAACTCCTCGTGAGTCAGCCATTAGGCCTTCATAAAAGGTGCAGTATGCATGCGAGAAGAGCCATACTTTCAGGGATAGCTCCTGGACTAGCTAATGTGGTCACATTGTGCATGCAAAGGAAGTCATCCTTTGTCACTGAGGATATATCTAAAAGGTCGTCTTTATTGCTCAGGCATTGAAACATATGAAGAGGAGACAAGAGATAAGGAAAAAAAAGAAAAAAAAAAAACAAGAAGAAAAAAACCCCATCAGAAAAGGCAGAGGCAAGATGGAGGAGAAATGGCAGCTGCATTGTTGAGGGGGGATTAGGATCAGCTGTGGGGTTCAGCAGTTGTTGCAAGTTCAGAAGCAACATTGGTGGAAATGAACAGAAGGCGCTCTGACAGTGAGAAATTAAGAGGGCTTGCCAGCAGGTCAGGTCAAAAATTAGAACAGCTTTGGGGCGCCTGGGTGGCTCAGTGGGTTAAGCCGCTGCCTTCGGCTCAGGTCATGATCTCAGAGTCCTGGGATCGAGCCCCGCATCGGGCTCTCTGCTCTCTAGGGGAGCCTGCTTCCTCCTCTCTCTCTGCCTGCTTGTGATCTCTCTGTCAAATAAATAAATAAAATCTTTAAAAAAAAAAAAAAAAATTAGAACAGCTTTGCACTCCGGAGTGTGGAGAGCGGGATGAACCCTTACCTTCATCTCAGTTAGACTCCATGGTGGCCAAAGCAAGGGGAATTCCTCTGTTGGGTGGCTCTTGACAGCCAGGCACCTCAAGAGAGTTGTTTGTGCTCATGGGCTCTCTTCCCTCTCTTTGTATAATCTCTTTTAAAGCCACTCCAGTCAGTCCTTCATCCATAGATCCTCCATGCGACTCTTGTCAAGACATCCCAGGGCTGGCCTTATTGCCAGATTCCGTGCTCTGCTCTCAGTTCTCTCTCTTAACCTCTTAGCTCCCCAGCCAGCACTTGTCCTCAGACCTTATTGATCTATTTTCTTCCATGGCTTCTGAGACATACACTCCTAGCTTTCTTCAGTATCCCTGGTCATGACTTTTCATTCTCTTCTGCTGAATTCCTCTTTTCTTGGTGAATCTTACATACTGATGTGCTCACCAGGTACATACCTTTGATGATATGCTCAAAGAACTTGGAGATTGTGGCATTATTTAAATTATTGAATATTATATAAATAAACTGTCGAATACTTTATAGGTAAGTCATTTAACATTAATATAAACATGTACATAGAAACATTTTTTAATAAATAAATTTTTAATAAGTCTGTACTGTCATGACAGTTTTACATAAGCTAAAGTACATATTTGTTTTCAATACCTACTACGAGAAATTTACACTGGACAGATCAGATTATGCTTTCCATATTTATTTAACCACTTAATGAGTATGACTTTTGAAAAGAACTCATTTATGTATTTTTTTTTTTTTTAGATTTTATTTATTTATTTGACAGACAGAGATCACAAGCAGGCAGAGAGGCAGGCAGAGAGGCAGGCAGAGAGGCAGGCAGAGAGACAGGAGGAAGCAGGCTCCCTGCTGAGCAGAGAGCCCGATGCGGGACACGATCCCAGGACTCCGAGATCATGACCTGAGCCGAAGGCAGCGGCTTAACCCACTGAGCCACCCAGGCGCCCCTCATTTATGTATTTTTTACTAACATCTTACTTAGTCTTCACTTACCAGTGAGGCACTTTTAAGTTGAAATCAGGGGACCGGCAAGAGAGAGTGCTCTCTCTCTCTCTCTCTCTCACACACACACACACACACACACACACACATCCTCCCACTCCACCCAGCAGCCCTTTCTACCTTGAGTCTAATTGCTTGGTAGGGAGTTGAGATGGGTAGTAATCTTTAGTAAAACTCAAGAGAATGATACTTGCCAAACGTGGTCCGATGGAGGCAGGAGCGTTTTTATTTGGGGAAGTATTTGCTGGGAGCTTTTTGTGCGCGGTTACGTTTGGCAGGCTTAGCTAGCTCATTAAACACATACTGGAATGCTTTCTGTGTTGGGTAGGTGGAATTACAGCTGTGAGGGAGATACAGTACCTGCCTTCACAGAGTTTGCATTTTATACAGTCACACATGGAGGGCGCTCTAATTTAGGATAAAGTAAACTTTTTTCCTGTTTTTATTTTTTTTTTATTTATTTTTTTTTAAAGATTTTATTTATTTATTTGACAGAGAGAGATCATAAGCAGGCAGAGAGGCAGGTAGAGAGAGAGGAGGAAGCAGGCTCCCCGCTGAGCAGAGAGCCCGATGCGGGGCTCAATCCCAGGACCCTGGGATCATGACCTGAGCCGAAGGCAGCGGCTTAACCCACTGAGCCACCCAGGCGCCCCGCCTGTTTTTATTTTTATTTGCATTTTTTCTATGCAGAATTTACTCCCAGGCCATAAGTTTTTATTTCTTCAGTTTCTTCTGGGATATTTTTTTCTTCTGTGCCACCTCCTCTTCTGTCTTAGGAACAATTTGCTCTTTTGCAGTGAGGATCATCTCGGTGTGGCGGGGAGAGCTCATGTGTGGGTTAATCCGACCACGAGCCCTGTACTAGTTCTACGCCGCGTCTTGGGGCCTTTGTTCACCTGGATTTTCTCAGTGACCAGAGGATCTACATCTAAACCCTCAGGTTTAGCATTACTCTCTGCATTTTTAAGCATGTGCAGTAACAATTCAGCACTCTTCTTGATCTACTGACCCTGTGTGCAGCCCCAGTGTTTGGCCTGGGCACACCTACCATCTCCACCATTGTAGCGACAGAATGGCACACATTGTTTCTGCGAAGTGACCTCTTGCAGATACTTGGTGGCTTTTCGGATATGCATACCCTTGATGGCCTGGACAGTTTCATGTGTGTTCTTAAAAGTGAACATGGGGGCACCTGGGTGGCTCAGTCAGTTAAGCAGCTGCCTTCGGCTCGGGTCATTATCCCAGGCTTCTGGGATTGAGCCCCACGTCGGGCTCACCGCTCAGGTGGAAGCCGGCTTATCTCTCTCCCAATCCTCCTGCTTATGTTCCTTCTCTCGTTGTGCCTCTCTGTGTCAAATAAATAAATAATCTTAAAAAAAAAAGTGAACGTGAAGATTTGAACCTCTTGATTTGCATGATTTTGTAGGCTTTTCTGGGTCAAACAAATAGCGAACCATTTTCAGAGGCCACCTCAGGCCGCTTAGGGGAAGAGAACGGGTAACTTTTATAGGAATAAAATTTTATGTCTATTTCACTGAACACTTTACTAAGGGTTTTCATATTCATATCTCATTGTCCTATAGACTCAGTATGATGTGGATATTGATCTCTCTATTAAATCCAGAAATTTAGGCTAAGTATGGTTAAACTCCTTGCCCAAGGCCATGAAGGTAGGAAATGGCAATGTGTAAACTTAAGTTCAGATCCCATTCTAAGCTCTGTTCTCTGTATTGCTAAGCATTACTACTAGTATAAAGAAAAATATTTCTATAGTTTTATCTATAAGACACCGATGTATTTTTTAATTTTATAGTTGAATTTAAAACTAAAATATGTGATCATAGTTCAAAACATTTTTTTCAAGCTACTTATGATGCAAAATGAAAAGTGAAAGTTTCATAACCACTCACAGTCCTTCTTCCTGGAAGTAATCACATAATTATTTGTGTATTCTTCCAAAAAGTTCCCATGCATTTGCAAATCCTCATATAGATTTTTAAATTTTTTAATTTTTTTTTAAGATTTTACTTATTTGAGAGAGTGTGTGCACAAGCAGTGGAAGCTGCAGAGGGAGAGGGAGAAGCAGGCTCCCTGCCAAGCAGGGAACCCAGTGCAGGGCTCTATCCCAGGACCCCATGATCATGACCTGAGCCGAAGGCAGTCGCTTAACCAATTTAGCCACCCAGACGGCCCCTCATACAGATTTTTTAAAAACCACAACTGGGAACATTTTGTCTCATGACTAGTTTTTATTTACTTAATAAGAGGCAAACATCTATCAGAAATGAAAAGCTACTCTCTTTACCCTTAAAAATGCATAGTATTTGGTTATATGGCTATTCTATAATTTATTTAACCAGTTCCCTAATGATAGCCATTTAGATGGTTTCCAGGCTTTTCCTATCAAACAATATTGCCGTGAGTGAACGTGCTCCTTCATAGGTCTCTGTGTCCTTCTGTGAGTGTATTTGTAAGATGAATCCTTTGAGATGGAATTTCCTGGTTTGAGGAATGCGTATTTAATTTTCTTAGATATTGCCGAATCCTCCTTTTAAAGGACCGCATCAGGAGTGTTTGAAGATGCCCAGCAGTGTTTGGGATGTGTCAGATCTTTGTTTATATAATCTGATTCTAGTGAAAGACCCCTTATCCCATCCATTGCCCTAGTGAAACAGTGTGTGCCCATCTGTGGAAGTATGAACAAAAAGGAACCTTCAGTTTGGTTTGGTTATCTTCATAGAAAATTGAACCTTTGTCATTAATACTTACTTCACACTTGTTGGGATTGCAGAAAAGAAATTAGTCAAGCTGACCTCCCCATGTTAATACTACTGTTTGATGAATAACAAGTTGAACTTTATTCAGTAGTGTCTTACAGCAATGATTTCTAGCATGAATAGCAAAGTAATTTCCTGACTTGAGTTTGCCATCACCTGGGTAATGATAAAATTAAGGTTCAATTTCTGGCACTCATTTTAGTGTCCCTTTTCCAATATTTGATTAACAAATCTTACTTTGGCTGTCATAACAAAATCCCATAAACTGAGTGACTTAAGCAACAGAAGTTTATTTTCTTGGAGTCCAGAATTTTGGAGTCCAGAAGTCCAAGATCAGAGTGCCAGAGTGATCAGGATCTGGTGAGACTTCTCTTTCTGACTTGCAGACCAGCTGCATTCTTGCTGTGTTCTCATATGGCAGAGAGAAAGAGAAGGCTAGCTTTAATGTCTCCTCTTATAAGGGCACCAATCTTGTCATAAGGCCTAACCTCATGACCTCATCTAAACCTAATTACCTTCAAAAGGTCCAGTCTCCAGTTACTGTCACATTGGAGGTTACAGCTTCAACATATGATTTTGAGGAGACACAGTTCAATCCATAGTATCCATCTAAGAATTTGCAAGCTCACACATGTTTTATTTATCATATTAAGACTGGCATTAAGCCAGAACTTAGTGGGTGCTTGTATTAATTTTCTATTTGCTGCTGTTAAAAATTACCACAGAGTTAGTGGCTTAAAACAACACAAATCTATCATCTTACAGTTCTGTAGGTTAGAAGTCCAACCCATGTTTCCTTGGGCTAAAATCAAGGGGACAGGGGTGCCTGGGTGGCTCAGTGGGTTGGAGCCTCTGCTTTTGGCTCAGCTCATGATCTCAGGGTCCTGGGATCAGGCCCTTCGTTGGGCTCTCTGCTCAGCGGGGAGCCTGTTCCTCCTCTCTCTCTGCCTGCTTGTCTGCCTACTTGTGATCTCCTTCCGTCAAATAAAATCTTTAAAGAAAAAACAAAAACAAAACAAACAAAGATAAATAAAATAAAATCAAGGGGACAGTATGCTGCCTGTCTTTCAGGAGGTTCTAGGGGAGTGTCCATTTCCTCACCTTTTCTAGTTTCCAGAAACCACCCACATTCCTTGGCTCTTGGCCCCCTTCTTTGACCTTTCTTCCTTATCCACATCTCTCTTTCACCTGCCTATTTCACTTTTAAGGATAAGGATAAACCTGGATAATCAGGTTATACTCTCTGTCTTAATTAAAATAATCTGAATAGCAACCTTAACTCTATCTGCTACTTTAACTTCTGCCATGCATCCTAACTAGCCCCAGGTTCTGGGATTAGGACAGGGACATCTTTGTTGGGCCCTTATTCTGTGTTTGATAAGCTTTGGCTGCTGAAATGAGAGTCACTTCTGAGTTCAATATAAAATAGCTTTAACTGCATTGACATTTTTCTGTATACGTTTATAAGAATATCATAAATACACAAATGAGAAGTATCTGTGACTCTTGAGTCCTGATCCAGCATTTCATTTTCTTTCCTTGTAAAGTTGTGAATTGTCTACTTGCTTCATTTTGTTATTTGTATGTTTCCTGGTGACACAAATCGAAACATGTAGACTGGTAGCACTTTTTAAAAGAAGTCTTCATTTGTTGTTCATGTTGAAAATGGTTATTAACTTGCTTTCTGTTAGGACATGGTGATTGTGTGATATGAATGTTCTCATAAAATTGGCTGCAACAGGGACACCCGGGTGGGTCAGTCGGTTTAGTGTCCTTGATTTTGGCTCAGGTAATGATCTCAGGGTGGTGAGATTGAGCCTCATGTTAGGCTCCATGCTCAGCGTGGAATCTGGTTGAGATTCCCTCTCTTCTCTCTCCCAGTTGTGCTTGTTCACTTGCTCACTCTCTCTCCCTCCCTCCCTCTAAATAAATAAATAAATAAATAGTGTTTAAAAAATTGGCTGCAACACTGTACATGGTCCAATCTAGATTATAGCTATATAATATACTTCAAATACCTAGGTTGTTTTAAGTGCACTTAAGCATTTACAACTTTGTCTTCCAAGAACTGTGAAAATGAGAAGAAGGTAAAATCTGAGGGTAAAACTTTAGAAAGTAGAGATATAAGGCTGTAAAAATTCATGTGCTGGTCAAGATTCAGTATTTTTGTTTCTTTATATTAGTTTCGATAACCTGATTTCTGATGCAAAATTGAGGCATGTTCTAAAATTTTTTTATTAAAATTCCATATTGTACAAGTACCTAATGGCAAAAAAAGGTCATCTTTGACAAAAATATTTGCCAATCCTGACAGTTCATAATGATAGTGTTTTATTGATCTGATAGTATATCTAGTAAAATATCTGCTCCTGTATTAAAGTTTTGAAAATCATAGCCAAGGGACGCCTGGGTGGCTCAGTTGGTTAAGCAGCTGCCTTCGGCTCAGGTCATGATCCCAGTGTCCTGGGATCGAGTCCCACATCGGGCTCCTTGTTCTGTGGGGAGCCTGCTTCTCCCTCTGCCTCTGCCTGCCACTCTGTCTGCCTGTGCTCGCTCTCTCTCTCTCTGACAAATAAATTAAAAAAAAAAAAAAAAGAAAATCATAGCCAAGAACCCATGTAAGTCCCTCTCAAGAGGCGAGGCTAGACTGGTATTGTGTTTGTGAGCTTGCGTTTCTCTGAACCTGGAGGAAGGTACATACAGGTCTGTGATGGTTAGACTTGGATCCTGAAGAAAAAATTGCATGACGAGTCAGGCAACAGACTTTTGTCTCCCTCATTCCATCCCTCTAAACTCATCTTGCTTTGCCCCTGTATTCACCTGACAGGGGTCATAAAGGTGAGGGTTCTTTGGGCAGTCATTCGAAAATGGTAGTGAACTAGATTTGAAATAAGGATAAAAGTCTGAGGAGAGTAAGGTAAGGAACAAGAAAATACCAAAGATGTTAACTTTTTGAAGTGTTTTTGTTGGCCCCACGTATGCAAGAGGAACTTTTTCTCTATGAATATAAAAGGAAAAGCTACAAGACTATTCCTCAGAACTAAGCTTATTTGTCATTACAGTTGTTTTCTCTTTAAAATACATGTTGCATAGCACTCTAAAATTTCATTTTAACAAGATGGGTAGATATCAGTTAAAAAGGAAGAAATAGGTGTTTGTTTTAGAAAAAGTCAGAAACAAGAAGGTAGTCATCTAGAGTAATCATCTAGATAACAGCAGTTGTAAAATTGTGATGTAAACTATCAGATGGATTTAAAGTGAGGCAATGAGGAAGCTTTTTTTTTGGTAAGTACACAAAAGAAGAAATACATATGGCCAACAAAGAGATTAAAATGTATTCACCCTTTCCCTGTGTTCTTCAGAGTGTGTAGAACCTCAGTGACTGTTGTTAGCAATTTAAGTTGATTCAGGTATTCTGGAGAAAAGCTGGCAAAAAATAGACATTTAAAAGTGCAGTCCTTTTAACCTAGCAATTCTATTTTTAGGAAGAAAATAATTAGGCAGCAATCAAAAAAATTTATAAGTACTCATTCAATATTGTTAAAAAGGGAGAATAACTCAAATTTTAATTAGTAGGAAACTGGATAAAAATAATATAATATTAACTAAATAGGATGATGTAGATCTATATTCCTGAGGAAGAAATCTGATAAACTTTAGGAAAGAGTGGAGAAGGGAAGGATACAATATGGTAAATATGATCCTGTTTTTGTAAAAATATTCATCTACATAGCCGTATGTGTGTGTGCGCACACACGCACATGCATGCAGACACAGGCGCACAAGCCTGAAAAGTGATCCTGACATAGTTATCTCGAAAGGTGACATTTTAAGTAATTTTAATTTTCTTCTTTATATTATCCATAATGTGTTTGTTTTTACAGTAACATACGTATTTAGCTTATGATCAGAAGAGATTTTTTTTTTAATTGAACTTTGTTGGAATTAAGTGGCATAAGGACTGGGAGAGCTAATTTTGCCCATGATACAATGAGCGGCCTAATTGCTCAGAAATAAATAGCCACTGCTAATTGGAACCTTAGTTTAATTTGACAAACTGACAGTTTGAAAAGAAGCTTTTAGCTGCAGCTTTGGAGAGTCCCCACCTAGAGTGAGTACAGATTTATCTGGGCTAATTGGAAGAATGATCATTTCATTCATTCGAACATTGTATTACTTCAGTGGTGCATGAGACTTGTAAAAATGTGATGCTTTTATGGTAGTGTTAAGTGTTTTATGAAGGTAGGATATGAAGAGTATAAGGAACTTCGGAAGTCATCGTGCTGGGTCCCCCCAAGTTTATAGATGAGGAAATGGAAGCCTGTGCAGGGAAGGTGATTTGCTTTAGGTCATACAGCTAGTCATAGACCTGTCAAGGACTTATTTTGTCATGATTCCTGGAGGCCTAACCACTTTACCTCCTTTACAGATGGTCAGTCATCACTGAATGATAATGCTGACAGAGATTCTCTAACAGAAGTGACATCAGATAACTTCATCAAGTAATGAACAGTATATTAGGTGTCTGACATATACCTGAAAGCCTATGAAGTACTGAAAGTAGAAAGGGGAATACAAAAAAAAATTTTGGAGAGACAGACATATAATAATTAAACAATGTAATAAACACTATTAGAGCAGCATGTTAGGTGCGTCTGGGTGGCTCAGTGGGTTAAGCCTCTGCCTTCGGCTCAGGTCATGATCTGAGGGTCCTGGGATCAGAGCCTGCATTGGGCTCTCTGCTTGGTGGGGAGCCTGCTTCCCCCTCTCTCTCTGCCTGCCTCTCTGCCTACTTGTGATCTCTCTCTATCAAATAAATAAATAAAATCTTAAAAAAAAAAAAAAAAAGCAGCAGCATGTAAAGAGTACCGTGGGAGCTCGAGAGAAGGATGGCTTCACAAAAGAAATGTCATTTAAGCCCAGTCATTTGGCCTTCACCAAAAGCATAAGGATAGAAGTATGTTCCAAGTAGGAGACTTAGCATATGCAAAGGGACAGGAAGTCTGAAAAGAGCCACAAGAGTAAGAGGATACCCTAGACAGAGGGCCTAAGAAAAGTCAGCACATGTTTAGAAATAGCAGCAAGACTTCTGTATTGAAAATTTTTATTGGAATCTTTGAACAAATTCTAAGTGCTACAGTTTGATCCAGGACTGAAACAGTATAACCATGATAGGTTTGTTCTCTGTCTTCATTTCTCTGTTTCTTTAACCCCATTCTTAGGCGCCTGTGAATACAAGATGACTAGTCCCCATAACTCAAACAAAAGTTCTAGATTACAGTCTCTTCAGTACCAACTGACTACTTGGGTGATGTCCTTTCTCAGAGATCATCACCATGACCAAGGGAAAGGAATCCACTGATTTGGGCTTCCCATGTGGGGAAGGATGCTTCCAGCCAAGCAAGGCAGGTGTTTTTGCCACAAGAAGGGAACTGCAGATACTAGAGAGCAAACACTATAAATACCCACTAAGTGGGATCACTTACAGTAGAGGTAGAATCTTCAAAGCAATGAAGATTTTATGTTTTCCATCATACTATCTCAATAAATCTAAAATTCCGAATAAAAGATTTAAAATATTTCATCCCTAGTTTCTAATTAAGGGGAATTTTTAAAAAATGTGTACAGCAGGGGCGCCTGGGTGGCTCAGTGGATTAAAGCCTCTGCCTTCAGCTCAGGTCATGATCTCAGTGTCCTGGATCAAGCCCCATATCAGGCTCTCTGCTCAGCAGGGAGCCTGCTTCCTCCTCTCTCTCTCTCTGCCTGCCTCTCTGCCTACTTGAGATCTCTGTCAAATAAATAAAATCTTAAAAAAAAAATGTGTACAGCATGATACAAGATTTCAGTAATGCTACTCTCACATACTCATTTGAATACCATTAAGAAATAAGAGGTAAGAATATTTAGCATATGTGAAGAATTAAGTTGCCTGTGAGAGCTGGAGTTATTATAATGGAAATGGTCAATTTCCTGTCATAAAGGACCATTGGAAAGTGATGGACTCACTCATGCTCTTGTAGAACTCAAAAATGTTTAAATACGTAGACTGGTTATTTTAAGTTTAAATTGTTCACCCTTTATTTGATTTGGCAGTGAAGTAATTATCCTTATACAGTGACATTTCCCTCTGTTACCATGTGAAGTTACTGAATTCACAGAGGTAGGGCTCCAGATGAGAAATGTAGGTATTAATGATAGAGACAGCAGCAAATTTTTGAAATATATGAAAACGAACTTGATATGAGTAAAATATTTACTGCTGTTATATAAAATTGGACACATGTGCTTATATAATGTATTCAAAGGAAAATGAAAGTGAATTGAGAACTCTTAGAGAAGGAATCATTCTATATGATATAAGTCCATATAGCTAATTTCCAAATATTTGGTCAATTTTTCCCTGTAGTATAAGCTTTGCTTTAAAATATATTTCGTATTTTTTCACCATCTTAAGTAATTGAAAATCATTCCTTTTACTTTATGATTCAGGTCATTACAAGCATCATTTATTATGCTGTGAAATAACAGAAGTTTGTAGGGGTGCTTGTCCCTTGTGAAAAAGCCGTAAGGTACTTTGAGGTCTTATGTATGCGTCATGTCCTTTTTAACCTACCTCTCTAATTCCTGTCACTTTTTGCTCCTGGGCTGATAGCAGCCTCTTCTAAATGCTAAAGATTTTGAAGGCATTCATGTTGTATATAAAATTGGAGTACATAGGCTTCAAATATTGACATAGTGGGCCTGGTTTGTAGAGACTTAATAAACCTTTATTGATTGAATGGATGTTGTAGTCTTTACAGGCATTACTCTCTTTTGTAACTTAAGGAGGGGAGGTATTCAAAAGGAGAGAAATTCAAGTCAATTGGCATTTGCCAAAGATAATTATAAATTTTAAGAACTTGAGGTTACCTCAAATATATATGTCAGGCTATAAATCTGCAACCAACCCTTATCTGGCAAAGATCCATGCCATTTGCTGCCATGTCAAAAAGAGAAGCACAGCTGTCAGTGAGCTCACTTAGTTCCTTCCGCTAATAATTTTATCTTTATACCTCTTCTAGCTCTTGTATATTTGTTGAACATAAAGCTTTAAGGAAATGAAAAGTACTTCCTCACAACTGAATGTTGGCCGATCCCATGCTATTCAAATATGGTAAAGCCCTGATTAGCTAGTATCCTTTTAATCTAAAACTAAGAATGTGCTTCAGTATTTCTTCAGTGTAAATCTTCATTCATCGCATTGTTTCATTCCTCTTGCAATTCTCCAAATATCAGGTGAACGGATTGCTTAGGTATTTTGGAATTGGAATGTCATACTCCAACATTCCTTCCCCACCTCCTATTTTATTTTTTTATAAAATCCTCATTTAAAAATCCTTATAGAGTCATGTACTAAATAGCTACCTCTTGAAGTTCTGGACAGAGTAGCAAAGTAAGCAGACTTTCTTTGGCCTCCTTATGGAAAGTTCTTTAGCACTCTGACCACTGGCTGTAGCTTTTACATTTTCTTCTATAAAAATTATGAAAAAAAAAAAACTATGGTGTGCTGTAACTTATTACATTGTAAAATAGATCAATGGGCTTTGGAGTTGAATCAGTTCAGATTCAATTCATTATAGTAGCTTTCCCTCCCTACGTGCATTTGAATGTTGGGCATATGTTCAAATACTATGAAAAGACAAGTGAAATTCTCTGTTCTGTATTGAGATAAACATAGCATTTTGCTTGTAGGCTTTTGCTAGCTTTGATTGTTTGATAGAGGAGATTTATAGCTCAGGTTGTCGAGTATTATAGGCCTTGCTATATTGTACTTTTAGTGCCTTTTAAATTCAGAGTCCAATTTTGGTATAGATTCCAATATAGTGGAAAGGCCAGGGGGAGCAATGAAGGGCTCTCATCTTAAAAGCAAGACCATGGGCTATGATAATTATCACAATGATACAATAATAATTATATAGTCCAGATCATTGCAGTGGAAGTATGGAAGTTACTCTGGACTAGCATCTCTTTTTCCTCCGGTGTCTCTGAGATGGTAGGATAAGCAAAGGCAGATGAATTTTATCTGTAGTCACCTAACATTGTGCAATAGAATGCATATTATTATTATTTTTTTAAGATTTTATTTATGTGACAGAGAGAGAAATCACAAGTAGGCGGAGAGGCAGGCAGAGAGAGAAAGAGAGGAGGAAGCAGGCTCCGCACTGAGCAGAGAGCCCGATACAGGGCTCAATCCCAGGACCCTGGGATCATGACCTGAGCTGAAGGCAGAGGCTTTAACCCATTGAGCCACCCAGGTGCCCCTAGAATGCATATTATTAAAGCAGTCATCCAACTTTATTTCATGTTGTTATTATTCCCATTTTTTTAAATCTTTTTTTTAATAGACTCTTATATCACCAACATCTACGCAAGCCTATCTTCTGCACTTAAAAAGCTAGCTGTAGGGTCACGTGTGTGGCTCAGTCGGTTTAGCCGGGTCATGATCCCAGGCTTCTGAGATTGAGCCCTGGGTCAGGCTCTGTGATCAGCGCAGAGTCTGCTGGAGATTCTCTCTCTCCCTCTGCCCCCCCCCCCAACTCGCTCACCTGCACATGCTCTTGCTCTCAAATAAATAAATAAAATCTTTTTTTTTTTTAAAGCTACCTCTAAATTCGATTAGTTGAGCTGATACCAGTTTCTTAGAGGTTATAAAAAGATACTTTTTCCTCAAAGTCGAACTTCCTGAAGGACTCATATATAATTTGACAGCTCCAATCTCGCATCATAGGGTAGCAGGAACTTTAGCTCATCCCTTAGGTACCAAGGCCACTGTCAGATTTTTCTGGTATTCAAACATCGTGTGTGTGTGTGCACCTGTGTTTTTTTTATTATAAATGTATTATGTCTTCATTATATACAGTTTAAAAATAATACAAGTATATAGACATGAGTGTGCCTCTCTTCTTGATCCCACTTCCCCAAAGGAGCCACTGTAAAGTTACTTAGTTTTGTGCATATAGAGACATGTATACATCTTTAAGTATATATATATGTAATTTCTCAAAAATATCATAGTATGCTTATTATTCTTTTAGTTAAATTATGAGGTGTGACTATCCTTCCATGACAGTAGGTCTAGTCTTCTGTATCCCATTTTAGACAATGGATTTCCCTATTCCCTTATTTTTTTGTTTTTAAGTAGGTTCCATGCCCAGTGTAGAGCCCAATGCAGGTCTTGAACTCATGACCCTGAGATTGTGACTGTGAGCTGAGAATAAGAGTCGCACACTTAACCAACTGAGCCACCCAAGCGCCCCTCCCTATTCCCTTATTGATGGACTTAGGTTCTGTCTAATTTTTTTGCAGTTTAAAGTGTCGTAGTAAGCATCCTTTGTGTTTATTTTTGCCTGTTTAAGAATAGTTTCCTAGAGTTAATATTGCCAGATCAGAAGGGATGCACTTTTAACATTTTGATACATGTTATCAAATGACCCTCCAGACAGCAAGAACAAATTTATAAGCCTGCTACTAGCATATGAGGGTTCATTTTTACTACATCTTCAACAACATAGTTACCCATTTATGATCCAGAGAAAACGAGTTGTAAATAATAAATCTCAAGATTATTTTATATTGACTTTGATTTATGGCTTCTACAAATAGCCTTCAAAAATAGGTGCTTTTAGAATTTTCCTTTTATCATTCCAAACCTGTTCAGATATGAAATGTTCTGTCAAGACAAGACAATTCCTTTTTTATTATTACAGGTGTGAATTATCTTTTTAAGGAATTTACTTTTTTATTTGTTGCCAAATACTTCTCCTCTTGAATATTCCTTATGTGACTGACCCAAGTTAGAATATTCATCTCAAAAGCTTACTCTTTAATGTTGGAATTCAGGGAGCAGCTATTGAATATGTAATTCTCTTTGCTGAAATTTTTGTGCTATCACTTTTGAAATACACCTTGAGTTTTACTGAACACCTAATTTTGGTTGTAATGGTGGTTGAACAGTAATTTAAAGCATATTAAGGGAAACTTTATGAATTCAAACAAATGTTGATGAAGTCTGAGCTTTGTTTATTGCTTGCTTGCTTACAGGTGGATTCACCAATGAACTTGAAGCATCCCCATGACTTAGTCATATTAATGAGACAAGAAACAACAGTTAACTACCTCAAAGAATTGGAGGTGAGATGGTGGAAACGTGATATGCAGTTGAAACTTGTTGCATTTCACAGGAGCTCCTGTAATAAAAAAAAAAAAATGAAAGTGTATTATTTCTTAAGCCCAGTTCTTCTCAGTTTCATATATACTTTTAATCACATTTTTTAAAGTAACATCTAATTAGAACGACATTTGAGTGATAGTAAGAGAAACAGACTAACCCGAGTTTTGCCTGATTCTTGACTAATATATAATTGACCAGGGATTCCATGTGTAAGTTTTTCCATCAAGTATGAAAAGGAATGATCTCTGTGCATACACTTGAAAGGAGAGTTTGGGTAAAATACAAAATGATTTCATTACTTATCAAAATGTATTTTTTATTAATTCCCAAGTAGAGTCTTGTTATTGTGTGTTTTTATGGTGAGTTGAAAGCATTAATGACCTTGCACTTTGAAAACTTTGAAATCTATTAGTACTAATAAAGTCTGACCTTTTTGTTTCTATCATTGATTTCCATAAATTGATTTTGCTTTATAACAAACAATATTTGTTATTTGAAAAAGTAGGAATAAGACAATAGGTATATTTATACAGCATTGTGCTTGGAAGCTTTATCTGTTTTTATTAAAAACAGTGTTCCAAAAATGCAGTGGTACAGAAAGTAGTTTTTATTTTCAGATGCATATACACATTGTATATGTTTATTGCCATTCTCTTGTTAAGAGGCAGTAAATGAGGCTATATGAAGGGAGAAAATGGCATTTACCATGTCAATGAAAATGAAAAATGTTGACTCCATCCGTTTTTGATTAAGGTAGTAGGGATTGTGGGGTAAAGGTACAGTCTAGAGATATAAATTTGTTAGTCTTTGAAATACATACTTAAAGTCATGAAACTAAATAATACCATGTGTCTACAAAGTGGTGACAGTGAGATGGACTTCTTAAAGTGCCAGAAGATAGTGGAGGAATAGCCTTACAGTGCTATGGGAAAATCATTCAAACTAGAATTTTATGTTCTTTTAAGCCATCATTCAAGAGTGAGGGCAAAGCAAAGATGTTTTCTGACAGAGTTTACTTACCGTGGACTCGCTTTTTAAAAAAGTCAAAGACGTACTTCTACAAGAAGAAAAATAAACCTAGGAGATATGCAAAGGATGTATAATGATGAGTACAAATACTGATGAAGAAGTTGCTAAACTTATTTAATTTTTTATTTTTTTGCCCTTTGAAAGGTAAAGCTAGGTAAAAATAATACATAGTTGGGTTGAAGCCTGTTCAGTGATTAGTTAAAGCCTGTTAGACTCTTCTGTCATGTTTAAGAGAAGGTAGAACTAACTGAACAAATTAAAATCCTGTTGGAAAATTTATGGGCAAACATACTGATATCTTAAGAGTATTGCTACCTAACAAGTATTTTTGCCAAAAGAAATGTGAATCGAATCCACTTATTTTCCAGTGTCATTTTCAGTATAACTGGTTTCCTTTCTCATTCTACATATGTTATTTTATGTATTTAAAAGATGACTCTCAGAAGGGATCTACAGCTTTCATCAAACTGCCAAAGAAGTCTGTGACACAAAAGAGTTAAGAACCCCTGGATCCTGCTGTCAATATTCAGGAAATACAGAGGACAAAGAAAGGGACATGTTAAATGAACCAAGGAGATGCAGTCAGCAAAATCCTGTAGAATGGCAGACTCCGCAGAACAAATGACTCAACATGTTTAACAAATAAATTACAGGGATTAAAACTATAGATTACATTTCTGTTATTCTAGTGCTTGCCTTATCTTTTTACTTTATTGGGTTTTTTTATCAGTAAATATTTTATTTATGACATTAGGATAGGAAGGATTCCTTAAATGACATAGAAATCACAATTAAGAAAACAGCTGATAGTTTTGACCATCTTAAGACTAAAAGTTTCTCTTTAGCAAGTGACACCATGAACAAAATTAAAACATAAGCTGTAAACTGGGAGAAGATATTTGCAGTACATATCACTGATAAAGACCGAGTTTACAAAATCACTCTTCTAAATTTCTGCAAATCAATTTAAAAAAACTGGAGAAAAATAGGCAGATTTGGAAAGTCAAGTTATAAAATACAAACATATGAAAATATGTTCAATCAGATTAATGATTGCATTAGTTAAGATAGGCTCCATTTTGCAGTATATGACAACTTTTGCAACAGATAGTCCCAAAAATCTCAGTGTTATTTCATGGAGGAAGCTAGAGGTTCAAGGAAGAGTAACCAAACATACGAGCCTGTTTCAAGTTTCTACTTAGAAGTGACGTCATTTCTACTCACATTCCATCGTCTAGATCAAGTCACATGGACAAGCCTGAAGTCATAGGGCAATGTATAGTACAGCCTACCTACAGGGAAAGAGTCGGGAGGGAATGAGTAAGTAGAAACAGATCATTTAGTAACATCCCAATAATCTTCATGGCTTAAAACAATGAGGTCGTATTAAATGTCACTCTGGTCCAAATGCCAGAACCCAGGCTGACAGCACAGCCGCTGTCTGGCATACTGCCATTCTCAGTACTGGAAGGAAAAGAAAGAACATAGTAGGGGCGTGTGGATGGCTCAGTGGGTTAAGCCTCTGCCTTTGGCTCAGGTCATGATCTCAGGGTCCTGGGATCGAGCCCTACATTGGGCTCTCTGCTCAGCAGGGAGCCTGATTCCTCTCTCTTTCTGATTGCCTCTCTGCCTACTTGTGCTCTCTCTCTCTCTCTCTCTCTCTCTCTCGATCAAATAAATAAATAAATCTTAAAAAAAAAAAGAACATAGTAAAGCATACACTGGTTCTAAACATGTTTCTCTTCAGAGGATTCCATTGCACATCTCATGTTATATGTGTCAAGGTGAGTCATACTGGCCACATCTGAGTTCAGCAGAACAGTGATGTGTAGGCTCCTTTGTAAGGAGTTGCAGCAGATTCATTAAGAATAATACAGTCTAGGGGCGCCTGGGTGGCTCAGTGGGTTGAAGCCTCTGCCTTCGGCTCGGGTCGTGGTCCCGGGGTCCTGGGATCGAGTCCCGCGTGGGGCTCTCTGCTCAGCAGGGAGCCTGCTTCCCTTCCTCTCTCTCTGCCTGCCTCTCTGCCTACCTCTCTGCCTACTGGTGATCTCTGTCTGTCAAATAAATAATAAAGAAAATCTTTAAAAAAAAAAAAAAGAATAATACAGTCTACCCCAATAATCATAACATTTAATGCCCATCAAGTTGACATAAATTAAAAATGTGATGTTGGTAAGTTTGTGGGGATATGGGTATTGTCATTATCTGTTGGTAGAATTCTAGTGGTTATACCAACTTTGAAAGGCAGAAAGTACCTAAATCAGAAAATGTGGATCCCATATGACCTCTGCGTCCCATATTTTTACCCCTTCTGGGTCTTTTACACATGTGCAGCAGGAGGCTTTTATAAGAATATCACAGCATTTTTAGTAGCAAAAAGATAAAGAAGCAACCTAAAGGTTTACAGAAAAGTGGATAAAAACATTTTTATATGTTTGTTAAAATGAAAAATTTAGAACTATACTGATCACTGTAGTTAAATCCTAAAAACATGAAGTTAAAAAAATAAGTTGTAGAATGATATGGGATGATCCTGTTAACATAAAGGTTTTAAAGGTAGAAATCAATGTTAGATGTTGATTTGGGACATATATATGGATATATATGCATAATATTTTAAGAGAATAAGTGTAATAAAGTGATATTTTATAAAGATACACACAGAAATGATACGTCAAACAAATTCAGCATAGTGGTAACTTTGGGAAGGGAGAGAGGGATTTTGAAGGCAGTAAAGAATGGTTTCAACTACCTTGTTTTTCCTTTTTAAAAAATCTGAAATGAGTATGGCAAATGTTATCATATGGTAGATGTGGGTGGTGGAAACATAGGTTTTTATGTAATAATTCGATATGTTTAAAAAAAATTGTGAGTAGCAGGAATTTACCTGGAGTACAGGACATTAGGGGAAATTATTCCAGTCCACATTATCAACATGCTGGATATCTTGAAGGACTGAAATACGATGTATGGACAATTCAAAGTAGTTTTAATTTCTGAGCCATTTTGTTCCAGGGAAGTTAGATTGATAGATGCAGCTTTATAGGTAGTCAGAGATCTATTATGAAGGTATTCAGCTGCCATTATTATAAATGTCATATAATATTACTTTCTATATATGGACACCTGTTTAGAGAAGCTTATTTATATCAGCAAATTAATTCCCCCTTATCCACAGTTTTGTGTTCTGTGGTTTCAGTTACCCATGGGTCAGCCTTGGTCCAGAAGCAGATGATCCTCCTTCTGACCTATCCTCAGAAGGTCAATAATAGTCTAACACTGTGTCACAATGCCTGCATCATCCACCTTATTTCATCTTATCATGTAGGCGTTTTATTATCTCATATTACCCCAAGACGGATGAGTACAGTACAATAAGATGCTTTGAGAGAAAGACCACATCACCTAACTTTTATTACAGTATAACGTTGTAATTGTTCTATTTTATTATTAGTTATTGTTAATCTCTTACTGTGCTTAATTTATAAATTAAACTTCATTATAGATATATATGTATAGCAAAAAATACAGTATAGGGACGCCTGGGTGGCTCAGTTGGTTAAGCGGCTGCCTTCGGCTCAGGTCATGATCCCAGCATCCTGGGATCGAGTCCCGCATCGGGTTCCTTGCTTGGCGGGGAGCCTGCTTCTCCCTCTGCCTCTGCCTGCCACTCTGTCTGCCTGTGCTCGCTCTCGCTTCTCTCTCTATGACAAATAAATAAATAAAATGTTTTAAAAAAAATACAGTATATATAGGTTTTATTACTATCTGTGGTTTTGGGTCTCCACTGGGAGTCTTAGAATATACCCCTACAGGTAAGGGGGGACTTCTGTGTTCAGAATCCTTATCTTCCTTCATAGAGGATTTTTCTGACTTCAACACATTAAATTCTCCCTTCTCTTATGTGTTGTCTAGACTGAAATATTAGAAAAATCCATTGTGTTCTCATTGTCTTCTCAACAGAAGCAATTAGTTGCTCAAAAAATTCATATAGAAGAGAATGAGGACAGAGATACTGGACTGGAACAGAGACATAATAAAGAGGATCCAGACTGCATCAAAGCCAAGGTGCCCTTAGGGGACCTGGATCTGTATGATGGCACATACATAACTTTGGAAAGCAAAGACATCAGGTAAAGAAATTCTCTTTCCAGAAATAAAATTAATGTTTTCCTGAATAGACCTTTCTCAGATTGGTAAGAAATTATTTATCAAAGTGGATAAGCTTCAGTCACAGATGAGTTTATTGAAATTTGAAAGTTTAAAATACATGTAGGACTTTTAAATATCAATTAAAAATACTTAATACCACAGAAGATTGAACAACTTATAGGAAAAGAAATACAAATGGCCAACAAACATGTGGAAGATCTGTCTCTCAGTAATGATCAAGTAAGTACAAAATAAACCATTTAGATAGTTTTCACCTCTCAAATTGGAAAAAATATTTAAAAATCAGTAACTAGTAAAAATGTGGAGAGGCTGTCAACAGAAGTGTAAATCGGTTTAACATTTCTGGGAAGAATATTGAAAAACTTTTTAAAAAGTTCATAATCCTGGCATTCTTTGGTCTACCTGCTGTTTTCTCTCTTTTGATTTATCTCCTTTAAGTTAAACTCCTAAAATACTGCCTCCCAACAGTTGCTGTGTGAGAAAGGTTGAATGTGGACTAATACTGGTTGTAAAGATGAGATGCTAGGAGAGTATAGTTCAGTCAGGGAAAAACTAGACATTTTTTCACCTTTCATTGATTTATTGCCCCTGGCTTCTTGATTTTAGCCCTGAAGATTATATAGACACAGAATCTCCTGTCCCTCCAGACCCTGAGCAACCTGATTGTACCAAAATTCTAGAACTTCCATATAGTATACATGCTTTTCAACATCTACGAGTAAGTAGAGAGATTTGGGATTTTTTTTTTTTTTACATTTTTTTCTGTAATTTAGTCTCCTGCTTATAAATATTTTTTCTTTCTTCTCCCCTTCCAAACAGATTTATAATTTTACAAACATCTCCTATTTCTTAAAACTCCTTTAAAATAAGTGCTATAAGATACTGAGTTACTTGTGAGCTTTCGTCTTATGATCTCCTTTTTCTGGGTGTGTGGTTTTTGTTTTGTTTTTTTCATTTTTTTTCTTCTCTTCAGGGTGTACAAGAGAGAGTTAATCTTTCTGCACCTCTATTACCTAAAGAAGATCCAATCTTCACATATTTATCTAAACGACTAGGAAGAAGTATAGATGACATAGGTCACCTCATTCATGAAGGGCTGCAGAAGGTAAGTCATCAGTGATTGAAAGGGCTAGAGATTCTGTGTGCAGACGGTCTTTTTTTCTCAGAAAATAATCTGCCTAGATTATTTTTGTCTAGAGAGTGATTTTAAATATGGTTACATTAATATAAACTATATGGTTCAAAGCTAGGGAGAAACATTGGTAGTCTAGTCCCCTCTACCAGGAAGGGATGCCAAAAGTTTTATTTAAACTAATTCATGAAAAAGCAAATTATAAGCCAACATAAACAACAGGGCTTATAGGCTAGATTATATATTTTGAATGTGAAAGAAAATTTAACATTAGCGTCTTTGAAATATTTACCCAGTACATAGATCATCACTGTTCTCTGGACAAGAAAACAATCACTACCAACAATAAAGTCTTCTGATAATTTTCTTTTAAGGAACCATCTACTTTTAAAAACATGAAATAGAGAATTAAATTACGTAACAGCACACAAGAAATTAAATGTGTCATTCAGCATGACGTGTGGGAATTTAGAAAGCAGGTTTTTTTTTTTAACTCTTCTTGTGTCTGAGTTGTATCATAAAATGTAGGCTAGTGTCTTCCCTCCCTCCATCCCTCTCTCCCTTTCTTTCTTTCCTTTCTTAAAAAAAAAAAAATTATTTATTCATTTATTCAAAAAAGAGTAAGCGAGGGACACCAGGGTGGCTCAGTCAATTAAGCCGCCTTTGGCCCAGGGATCAAGTCCCGCATCGGGTTCCTTGCTCAGTGGGGAGCCTGCTTCTCTCTCTGCCTTTGCCTGCCACTCTGCCGACTTGTGGGCTCTCTCTCTACCCCCCCAGCCCCGATAAATAAATAAATAAATAGTTTTTTTTTGTTTTTTTTTTTTTTTTTAAAGAGAGAGAGAGCAGGCACATAAGAGCCGGGGTAACGGGCAGAGGAGGAGGAAGAGAAAGAGAATCTGAAACAGGCTCCACACCCAGTGTGGAACCTGACGCAGGGCTCAATCCCATGATCCCGAGATCACAACTGGAGCCAAAACCAAGAGCAGAATGCTTAATTGACTGAGCCACCCTGGTGCCCCAAAATGGAGGCTAGTTTTTAAGCAGTATTATAATGGTACTAGGTAAAATGTGAACGGGCAACATTTATATAGAGTTTATTATATGTTTATATGTTTATTCAAATACGACATATATATATATTTTGATGATTTTACAGCCAAGTTACTGTCTTCATCTTGTTTTTCTGAAGGTAATGTAAAACATTGCATCCCCAGAACTTGATGAGTAATAAAAACTACCTAGGAAAACTGGCCTAGGATTTAAAATACCTTCAGAGGATGGTTAGTTGAAAATAGATCATAGTGGTAAGTTCTCTATAGAAAATTAAGGTAGAGGGTAATTGTGTGGCTACTTTAGATTGAACAGTTAGGGTCATCCTCTCTCTAAAGGTGAAATTTAAGCTAATACCTGAATGACAAGAAGGAACCAAAAGTCAGCAGTCAAGGAAGAGCATTCTAAGCCAAGGCAAAGGCTCTGAAGACTTTATGAGCTCAGTAGTGTAGTAGTCTGCTTAGGCTGCCATCATAAAATACCACAGACTGGGTGGCTTAAACAACAGAAACTTCTTTCTCATAGTTGTGAACGTTGGGGAGTCCAGGATAAGGTGCTGGCTGATTCATTCCTGCTGAGGACTTTCTTCCTGCCTTGCAGATGACCACCTTCTCACTGTGTCCTCACATGTCCCCTTCTCTGTGTGTGGGGGGGGGAGAGATCTGATATGTTTTCCTCTTCTTATGAAGGAACTGGCCTTATTGGATTAGGGCCCTACTCTTAGGATCTCATTTAACCTTTAGCACCTCGTTCTAGGCCCAGTCTTCATGTACAGTCACACTGGGGGTTAGGGCTTCCACATGTAAATTGACAGGGTCGGGGGGCAGGGAGAGACACCAAAATTCAGTCTTTAACAGGTGAAGCTCCCTAAGGTTGGAGCCTAGTGAGGAAAGGAGAGGAAAGGAGCCAAAGATGTAGACCAGGGCCAGACTAAGCAGGCCTCTGAAAACTAGAGTAAGGACTCTGTGCGCTGAGACTTGAGTGCTGGGAGGCTAGAGTGGAGGAATGACATAATTCAATTAATTTTTTTTTAAAGATTTTATTTATTTATTTGACAGAGACACACACAGTGAGAGAGGGAACACAAGCAGGGGGAGGGGAGAGGGAGAAGCAGGCTTCCTGCAGGGCAGGGAGCCCGATGTAGGACTGGACCCCAGTACCCTGGGATCATGACCTGAGCCGAAGGCAAACGCTTAACGACTGAGCCACCCAGGTGCCCCGCAATTACTATTTTTAAAAATATACTCTTAAACTTAGTTGGAGAAATGACTGAAGGAACCCAAACTGAAAACAGAGAGACTAGTTCTAAGGCTGTGGGCAGTAATTCATGAGAGAGATGACATAGCTTGGACTAAAATGGTTAGTATTGGAAATGGAGGGACTTAAACTGTTTCAGGAAATGTTTAGAAGTTTAGAAGCTGATGAGTTAGATGTGGGGAATGAAGGGAATAGAGGAATTGAGAATAATTCCTGAAGTCCTGGCATGAACAACTTGAAGGAAGAGCAGTGTTGGGGTAGAGGAACAGAAGATAGAGTCTGCTTTGTCACATTAAATTTTGAAATACCTGGGGCCCCTGGGTGGCTCAGTGGGTTAAAGCCTCTGCCTTCAGCTCAGGTCATGATCCCAGGATCCTGGGATTGAGCCCTGCCTGGGGCTCTCTTCTCAGCAGGGAGTCTGTGTCTGCCTCTTCCTCTGCCCCTCCCACTGTTTGTGCTCTCCTGCGCCTGCTCTCTCTGTCTCAAATAAATAAATAAATCTAAAATAAATAAATAAATAAATATTTTTTAAAAAAAGAAAATGAATCAGGCACTCAGCCTGCTGCCCCCTCTCTCTCTGCCTGCCTCTCTGCCTACTCGTGATCTCTGTCAAATAAATAAATAAAATCTTTTAAAAAAATACCTAGAAGAGACTTGAGCTCCAGGAGGTTCAGAGCTGGATAGATAGATAAAGGATAGTTAAGTAGGGAGTGTTTGTAGCCATGGGACTGGATGAGCTCATCTAGAGGAGAGGGAAGTTTGAGAAGAGGCCACTCTGAGTCCCTGGTCCTTCCATAGTTAGCTGTCAAGCATAGGGGGAGAGTTCAGCAAAAGAGATCCAAAAGGGTATCCAGAAGAATGCGGTCTCCTAAAAGCCAAGGGAAAAGGTGTCCAAGAGGAGAAAGTATTGACGGTGAAATTTTATGAGAAATCTTACAGAAAAATTTCTCCTTTAAAGATGTGTTTTTCTCTTACTTCCAATATATTGTGATTTCTCTTACTTCCAATATATTCCAATATATACTTCATACATATATATATATATATATATATATACACACACACACATACATACATACACACACATGTATAGACCATCATAGTCTACTTATCACAGTGTTTTCACTTATTCCTATAGAATTTGTAATCGATTTTTTTGGTCCCAATTCACAAAGTCTGAATGTAAGAGATAAAAATCAAAGCATTTGTTAATTTGAAAAAAACTTTCTCAAAGGGCTGTCAAAACAGACTGAAACCTAAGTCTTAAGTCAGATCTGAAAGAATGTGGCACATATCCCTTAACAACATACACAAGTGTTATACCCTTATTTGCATCACTTGCAAATTCTATACATTTCTTGAAGAGGGAATACTTAAAGCTGATTAATGCAGAATTATACTTAGTTTTAATATTAAAAATAACTCTTTTTGAAGAAAATAATTTGTCCTTGTGGAAAAAATTCAGACTACATAAATCTAGAAAAGAGAAAATTAAAAAAAAATTCAGAGATCATTACTATCTTACAATGTAATCTTTTTATTTTTATTTTTACACATCTTTATAGTTAAAAGTTATTTTCGTAATTTTTTTTTTTTTTTTTTTTAAGAGAGCGAGAACACAGGGGCGGTAGGCAGGTGATGGGCAGAGAGAGGGATTGTGAGATTCTTTAAGCAGGTTCTGCGCTCCGAGCCTGATGCAGGGCTTCATCTCATTTTCCTGAGGTCATGACCTGAGCCAAATCAAGAGCTGGGCGCTTAACTCACTGAGACACCCAGGTGCCCCTAAAATTTTAATAGTGGAATTGTGGGCATCAAAGTGTAATCATCTTTTAAGGCTTTTTACATAATGTTGCAAACTGTGCCCCAGAAATGTTGCATTCACCTAACATTTCTACGGTTAATATCTGAAGTTAATATACTCACAACTCAAAGTATAGCCCACAATGAGTGGGCATTCTTTTTAATCTTTGCGAATTTATAAAAGGAAAATTTGTATCTTTTTTCTTTATATTCTTCATTAAGTTATACATCATTTTCCTGCTAATTGCCCATTGTTTTGAACTTTTGAATTTGTCTCTGCATGTTTTTGACCCATATTCTCTTGTATTTTGTCTTGTATTCTTGTCTTTCTTTTTTAGAGCTCTTTATGTATTAAAGATAGTAAACAGTAGTTGTCATATATACTTTACCCAATTTATCTTAAATTTTATAACTTTTTTTTTAACTTCATATGACTTCTTTTTGCCATGCCAAATTTGAAATTTCTCTACATGGGCTTAAACGATTTACACTGAGTTTTTGTATGGTCCAGTTCAGTGTTTAGACCTCTGTGTGGTTGAAATTAGTATATGTTATGAATCCAAGCCACAGAAGAAGCAAACCTATCTCAATTTCTGTTTAACTTCACTAAATAATACACTTACTACTCTATACTAAAGACATAATTTTTAACAGTGAAGGTTTGGATTGTGAACACAGATGAAAGAAGAACAAATAAAAATTCATTGTTTACAAAAGGATAAGCCTGCCTTTTGCTTACATATGTACCTTCATTCAGATATTTAAATAAATAGGAAACTTTGTTAACTTGAGGAATTTCATGTTGGAACAACTGGCATTTCTAAGTAGGTTAGGTCCTAACTTCTAAAGTCCTGAAATAGGAATCAACAAGTTTGGGTCACTTGGTGGGCTTTTCAGCTTAATTTCCCTCTTGGAGCAAGAGCTTGAATTTGAGTGGTCTCTCCATGGAGATGACACCTGAAGGCACATACTTGCTCTGCTGGTGATCAGGAGGCTCCTTTGACAGATGTAGTTTCTTGGTACTTTGTCCCCTGCTTATTCATTGGTGTAATGTCTTGTTCTTCAGCTTATATTTCAGAAGAGGCAGAATAGTGAAGGTGCTGATTTTGAACATTCTGAGTCGAAGAAAGTGTGATGAGTTGTGTTGGATTGTTCTCTTATTTGTTTAATCTCTAGAATTCTTCCTCATGGGTACTGTATAATATGGCTTCATTTTATTGGAGAATAAAGAATGAGCCATATCAAGTAGTGGAATGTGCCATGCGAGCACTTCACTTCTCTTCCAGGTAAGTTTTCTCCCTTTCTGGATTTCCTGACTCTCCATATAAATCAAGACTGGTAAAGAAGCAGCACATAAGAAAGCAATATGAAGAAGCATTGTGTTGTACTTAACACTCTCCTCTGTATGTGTTCAAAGAATTTAGTCCCATCACAAAAAAATGACAGATGTCAAAGAGTTTCGTTGTTAATAGCACAGTATCTTTCTGATTTCCGTTAAGGAAAAAATATATAATGTAGAGGCCCTCTGGTTCACTTGAAACTTGACGATAAGGACCTTGCCTGGAGGAATTAGCATAAATTAAATTTTTCTCAAAGCAAATAATGAGCCCTAAATACATTTTACAGCCATAAAGTATCTGCCCAACCTTATTTCTATGGCAAAATTCATAGCTGTCAGATTGAATAAGCACCATCAGTTATATAAAAATGGAACAGTAGGATTTTCTTCAATTATTTTTTCTATCAGTACACTCAAAGTTATTTTTCTAAGTTCAATAACTTCGAATGTAATGTTCTCTTGTTAAATAGTTACACGGAGTCACGGAGCACACGCGTCTCTCCTAACACCGAATTGCACCTCTCCTTCTCTTGTAGGCACAATAAAGACATTGCCCTGGTCAACTTGGCAAATGTGCTGCACAGAGCACACTTCTCTGCAGATGCTGCTGTGGTGGTCCACGCAGCCCTGGATGACAGTGACTTCTTCACCAGCTATTACACTTTGGGAAATATATATGCAGTAAATACAACTTTGTGTTTTCATGAGCTAAACCAGTTGCTATTTCCTTTTCTTTTTAAAAAAATTTTATTTTCAACTAAAAAATTACCTTTTTTCCCTCTTTTGGTCTGAACGAGGAAAAGGGAATGGAAATGAAGAAATTAGGGGGAAAATACCTCAACATAATAATGTATCGTAATGGTCCTAGCCTCTTGACAAAAAAGAAAAATAATTAAATTGATAGGAGTCTTAAATTCCTACAGAGTACCCCTCTGAAGATAGCACTACTTTCTAGTTAAGCAATCTTACAGCATATCTTATGTTGTGGATTTGGTCACTGATCAAAAATAGTGTTCACCAGGGGCACCTGGATGGCTCAGATGGTTAAGCGTCTGCTTTGGCTCAAGTCATGATCTCCAGGACCCAGGATCAAGCCCCACCTTGGGCTCCTACCTTAGTGGGGAGTCTGCTGCTCCCTCTCCCTCTGCCTCTCCCCTGTCCCTCCCCCTGCTAGTGCTCTGTCTCTCTGTCTCTCTCAAATGAATAAATAAATAAAACAAAACAAAATTATTAAAAATAATGTTCACCGTAGAGTGAGATGTAGGTGTGATCTTGTAAGTCGTTAGGGGGCTTGGGCAGGTCCAACCATGCCGTGACTAATGTTTTCCTCCTGTGTGTGTATATGTGTATGTGTGTGTGTGTGTGTGTGTGTGTTTTTGTCTCTTCAGATGCTGGGGGAGTATAACCACTCAGTGCTCTGTTATGACCATGCTTTGCAGGCCAAACCTGGCTTTGAGCAAGCTATAAAGAGGAAGCATGCTGTCCTTTGTCAGCAAAAACTCGAGCAGAAATTGGAAGCTCAACATAGGTAATTGGGAGAGAAAATGTTACTGAAGCCATAGCACTCTAGAACCATAAGCTAGACCCGTGTAGGGTAATGCCCGTGTTAATTTGTTCATAAGAATTAAAAACACCTCTTCACTGCTGCTAGTCCTATCCCTTTTCTTCAGATCCAGGGTGGGTTAGCACAACTCAGAGGTTGTGTAGAGGAATCTTTAATAGTATGAGTTCCAGGAACTAGAGAATATTTGCAGTAAATTCTGTCATTTAGGTCTTTATACTTTGACCATCAGTTACTTTTATGATGGAGTAGGGGCACTGCCAGATAATTAGAAATTCGGTTATGTTTTAGTTTCCACAGAATACATTGTCAGAAAAATAACTTGCACATGCTGTATTTGCTCTTTCTCCCCGTTAGATGCTAGGATTGGACTAATGTTACATTAGTTAAGTGACACTGAGAAACATTATTTGGCCCATATTTTAATCCAATTTCTGTAAATTGTGCAGTGATGAAGTGCTGTTGTACTTGGTCCTTGCAATATACTCAATAAAAATGTATTTGATTCCATAAATAGTAGGGCCAGTTAGGAAACTTCACATAACTTGAAATGAATTATTCTTACGGAATTAGCCTCCATGTTTTGAGGTAGTTTTTGATTATTAGAGAATTAAATGGAGATTTAGAACTCATTAAACTATTGCATTTCCTTATTTTCCAATCATTTTAAAGCATAATGTGGTGAAAAGGAAGGAATGACCACTTACTTGTTTATACTGACTTCTATTACACCTGATCAGAACTTGTCCTGGCTGAGCAAATTGGTTCTCCCGTACACAATCTGTACAGCTCGTAAATCTCCATATGTTATGATGTAGTAGGTAAAAATGATTCTGTGACTGAATATAATCAGGCAGCTGATTTATTGATACCAGGTGGTACACAAAATGTGTTTCTAAGCCGGGTTTGTGTGGTTTTTTTCCAAAAATCCACAAACACAAGGAGCTAGAGGTTAAGAGCAAGGTGCTGTTGGCCCTTTCTCTTAACCTTGTCTTTATGTAGAATCAAAAGAAAAGATGAAAAGGTGGCAGTAGAACTAACACAGACTTTGTGGGGGGAAGTAGAATAGTTGTTGAATATGTCAATATGTATGAATATGAAATAGAATAGTTGTTGAATATGTCAAGATTTATAGTGTGTTGCTATATCTTTTGGGTACCTGAACAGTCCAACACACCATTTAATGTCAAAAGAGCCCTTTGTAAGGGAAGAACTTTGCATCCATCTTTTTGCCACTAACTTTTAATAAAATAATAGATTTATTTTGCCCCCATTATTTTTAAATTTGTGGTGCAGTGGTTGTATGTTAAAAGGAAAAAACTAGCAATTATTGCTGAGGACCAGAAAAAAATCTATACAGTATGTGAGTTTAAAAATTCAGTTTTAGGAGCACCTGGGTGGCTCAGTGGGTTAAGCCTCTGCCTTCAGCTCAGGTCATGATCTTAGAGTCCTGGGATCAAGCCCCGCACCAGGCTCTCTGCTCAGCAGGGAGCCTGCTTCCCCCTCTCTCTGCCTGCCTCTCTGCCTACTTGTAATTTCTGTCTGTCAAATAAATAAATAAATAAATAATTTTTTTAAAAAGTTCTAAAAATTCCATTTTAAAGCTCTATAACTTTTTCCTGGTGTTAAAAAATGTTAAGATCCCTCCAGCGAACACTGAATGAGTTGAAAGAATATCAAAAACAGCATGACCACTACCTGAGACAACAGGAGATCCTAGAAAAACATAAGCTGATTCAGGAAGAGCAAATCTTAAGAAATATCATCCACGAGACACAGATGGCAAAAGAGGCACAGTTAGGTGAGTATTAATTCCAAATAAAGACAGTTTAGGAAGTTTACTTCTAGCATGTTCTACTTTTATAACTTTTGTGTAGCCCTAAAGCAGTATAAAGTTGTGCTTATGACTTCCCTCAGTCTTAAAATCGAGTCTTCATCAAGTTTTTTTTTAATTCACATTTTAAAGTAAAAATTAAATCTTTTCAATCTTAGAAGTCTTAACAACAGTTGTTTGATTTAGTAAGCATGCCGATCTCTTGGAGACCTTGTTAAAATACAGATTCTTCTGAGGTAGGACCTGAGATTCTGAATTTCTAGCAAGCTCCTATTTGATGTCTGTTTTTGCTGGTCTGAAAACACAATGTGAGTAACATGGCCTTATACCAAGTAAACACAAGCCACACACACCCTTGAAACAAACCATCTACTGTCAAGCCAACACTGGCAATAAGGCTGTCTTATTTTTCTTCCTCCCTTAAAAACAAATATTTTATTTTAGAAGTAAGATTTTAGGCTAGAATTTGTCTCAAGCAGGAACTCTTAACTTTGGTCAGTGGATTAATTTCATGAGATTCCGAAATCCTCCCCCAAAATTATATGCTGTAATATGTATGTACACAATTTTTTTTCTGGGAAGAAGGCATATAGCTTTTATTAAAATCTCTCAGAGTCCATGACCCAGAAGTTAGAACCACTGTCTAAGGACACTTGGGTTGACAGGATATCAGCGACTTGGTTATATCCAGAATGTTTCACTTCTAATAAAACCCTAAGGGAGCAGATCTAACAGCTGACACCAAAGAATAAATTAATAGAATATTGATATGGAAGGTCTCTTAAATCTTTGAACCTTAGCTGTGACCATTTAAAGTCCGTTTTATAATCCACGTACTAGGTTTTCTTTACTATTTTGAGTATAAAGAATATGTTCAGTTCTTTGGGTTATTTACTGCTTGCTCTATATTACAATGTAACCAGAGCTCTTGTAATAATTTTGAAACAGAATTATGAAGTATATAAAGCAGATTGTCTCCAGAGAGATGGCAAAAGTCTCTTAAAACAATGTAATTGATAGATTTTACTGTCACAGAATGTAATTACCAGAAGATATTTTGGTGATTTAGTGGAACCCCTTTGTTTTTTATAGTTAGAGAAACTGAGACTTCTTTAGAACGATTTAATTTAGCTAACTATTAATGAGTGTTTCCGTGTATGGTACCCCCTGTGTAAGTACTTTGCCAGGCTCTGGAACGAAGTGACTCAGACCAAAGAAACCATGTTGGCGTTGCTGATGTTTCTCAAAAATTGTAATTTCTTTTCTTATTCCAGGAAATCATCAGATATGCCGTCTGGTCAACCAGCAGCATAGTTTACATTGCCAGTGGGACCAACCTGTGCGCTACCATCGTGGAGATATTTTTGAAAATGTGGACCATGTTCAGGTCTTTTTCTTGCTGTCTTCTAGTTCTTATAACTTTGCATATCTAAGAGTAATACTGCTTAATATCGCTTTTCCCCCTTGATTCCTTGTATATTTGATCCCCAAATTTGTTACTAATTTAAGATTTTGAGTGTGTTTATGAAGTCAGATTTTATAGATAGTACTCAGTTACTTCTTGCATGACATTTCCAGTCCCCCCAAGGACAGGCTGTATATGTCTTTGTTTCTTTTCTCCTTTACCATGAGAGCTAGATTGGGCTGTATTTAACTCAAAGCCTTCATCTCCCTTTTAACTTGCTGGAGTAAGACCAGTAATTTAAAATTTGGGAAAGAGTAGCCATGCTCTTTCCTTGAGTCATCAGTCCAGTTATGTTGCTTCAACTAAAAACATTAACAAAATGATCATTATCAACAGAAAATTTTTATTAAGCACTGTTGCTACATGGCATGGGTATTTTCTCTCTCTTTCTTTCTCTGTGAGTATCCATACATAGACATGTGTGTATACACACACACACACACACACACACACACACACACACATATGCATGAAGTCATATTCATACAATCCTAGGCTAACTAGTTGGGAAGAAATAATACATATATTTAATGATACCAGAGGGCATCTAATTGGACTGATAGCAGATAGTAAGCACAACCAGAGTTCCAAATATCATCCAAAAGGATGTTGGAAATAAAGTGAAGTTTATCATATCCTATTGAAACCTATCATATCTTTAATCATAGATACAGGAATTTCCAGAGATGAGCAGTTAAGATAATTAATAGATCAGAACAGCTTCTATAGGAGGACAAACGATGAAGAATTAGTACTCTTTAGTCTGAAAAAACCCAGAACTCATTGAGAAAAAGAAGCAAAAATTAAGAGGCCGTTTAGGGGAGTATTAATAATGAAGACCAAATGCTTCCCATGATTTTTGTCAACTAGTTCCTAACAGTATCCCATGTTTAGTTTTCAAACACAGTAAAGGGAGATCACACTTACACAGCTGATATTATAGCTGTCTTTTTTTTGTTTTAAGATTATATTTCTTTATTTATGAGAGAGGGCCAGAGATCACGAACAGGGGGAGCAGCAGAGGGAGAGGAAGAAACAGGCTCCCCATGGAGCAGGGAGCCTGATGCAAGGGTCAGTCCCAGGACCTTGGGATCATGACCTGACCCGAAGGCAGATGCTTAACTGACTAAGTCACCCAGCTGCCCCTATAGCTCCCTGTCTTAAATCCAAACATTATTTTAAGGGGGAAAAAGGGAATAATATTTACAGATGACACAGACTGAAACCAAGGTGACTTTTGGTTATCATGATGGTCTCAAGAAGACCATTTGGAAGACTCCCCTGTACTAGTGTAGCTTCAGTATTATATATCCATAAGTTGCATCTCTGTTATATAGTGAATGAATCCATTCTTTTCTACTCCCTCCCATCCTGGTCCCATTCCCTTATCTAACAATGTTTTAGAAATAAACAGGAATTGGGGTATCCCCTAAGAATATCAAGCATTGATTTACCTTGGTTTGGAGGGAGGCTATATTTCTATTGGGAGTTGATTGTATAATGGTTATAATGCCTAAGTCATAGCTATATTAAACTCCTGAGAGCCCTTTTTCAAGTTCCTTGCTTCTCACATAGCACACTAATTCTATAGAGTACCGATCATTTTAGTCTAGACAGGGGAGGGCAATAATGAGCCAAACATCTTAGATAATCAGCTCATGTTTAAACTTAAAAGAGACTAAATCACAGAAGGGAAGTAAAGGGACAGTAAAGAAAGAAAGAATCCATGCCATTTTTCTCATACTCCAATAAAATAGTTGATTAAAAGTTGCTAAACTATGCATTTTCTGAGAGACTAGTGTTGGAGCCTAGTTCTAAAAATGTAAAGCTCTGATTACTTTATTACTGACCTACTTTCAGATTTCCTTCTGGGTTTGAGTATTCACTGAGATTTTGAGTTGGATTAAATCTTAATCACAACTTCTTTTCTGCTTCTAGTTTGATTCAACTTTTCTTTTCATTTTCTAGTTTGGTGAGGATTCATCAACCTCCAGTATGATGTCTGTGAACTTTGATGTTCAGGCAAATCAGAGTGATATCAGTGATTTGGTCAAGTCTTCTCCTGTAGCCCATTCCATTCTCTGGATCTGGGGCAGGGATTCTGATGCATATAGGGTGAGTGAATAAAGGATGATGAAGCATTTTTCTCAGACAAGATTTCTGAAAGCAGTGATGGTCCTTATCACTGTTGAGCTTAGCTCAGCAAACACTTAGTCAACTTCTATTAAACACAAGGCATTCTCCTAGGTAGTAGATTAGCAAGACACAGGGTCTGCCTTGAGGTCTTCCTCCCAATCAAGTGAGGCATATAGACACTCCAATTTTGGTTCAAAACTTTGGGCTCTGAGTATAATTACCAACCCTCAAAAGTTTCTAAACTTGACCTAAGTATATGCTTCTATATACAGTTGACCCTTGAACAACATGGGGGCTAGAGGGTCCGACCCCCCCCCCCACAGTCAGAAATCTGCGTATAACTTTTTTGATTCCCCAAAAACTTAACTACTAATAGCCTACTATTGACCGAAGCCTTACTGAGAACATAAACAGTAGATTAACACTTTTTTTTATGTTGTAGGTATTATGTATTGTATTCTTACAATAAAGTAAGCTAGAGAAAAGAAAATGTTACTAAGAAAGTCATGAGGAAGAAAAAATACATATATAGTACTGCACTGTATTTATAAAAAAAAAAAATCCACGTATAAATGGACCTGCATTGTTCAAAGCTGTGCTTTTCAAGGGCCAGCTATATTTCACTTTTTAATCAGCATTCTTTTATTGAGCTCCTATTTGTGCATCAGGCTGGTACTGTGGATACGGTATGCGAGCTCTTTGCTGGACCTTGTATTCTATCAGATGATACAGATAATAAGTTAATAAGTATGTATTTTTTTTTTTAAGATTTTATTTATTTGAGAGAGAGAGATAGCTCAGGCAGGGGGAGTAGGGGAAGTAGCAGAGGAACAGGGAGAAGAAACAAGTTTCCCACTGAGCAGGGCACCCGAAGTGGGACTTGATCCCAGGGCTGTGGCACTGTGACCTGAGCCAAAGGCAAATGTTTAACCGACTAAGCAATGCAAGCGCCCCAATAAATATGTATTTCTGACTAGCTAAGAAATAATTGTATGTTAGCCCATGGGGATACCAAGGTATGAGGACAGATACCATGTATTTTTTATTCAGTATTAAATTTTTAGAATTTAGTCCAGTTAATATTCTATCAGAATTAATATAGCCACTTAGATTTAATTCTGTGTAAAATAAATTCCCAAAAGTTTGATAACTCCAAGATTTAAGTTTAATAAGCCTCTGATGTATCTTATTTATATTTAGAAAAATGAACATTTTACATATCAAAACAATTGTTAAATTTTGGCATTGGAAAAGAAACCATCTTAGTTCAGGGAAAAGTAGTTTTCTGTGCCAGTTTTTTAAGCTCATATATGTTTTCAGGTACAAATCATAAACTCTACTTTAAACCGGCTTAAAAGAAAATATGCCTCATATTACAGAAAGTCCAGAGATGAGAGCAAGCTTTGGGTTTGGTTGATTAAATGGGCCAGTGATATCATCAGGGACCCGTTTCTTTCCTTTTTTTTTAATTTGCCATCCCCGGTATAGGTTTCATCTTAATGCTTGTCTTCCTCATGGTCATGAGGTAACAGCCTGCAGCAACTTGGAGCAACGTGTTCTTTGTTCCTATGTGGCAAAGGAGACAAAGACTGGCTTTTCTTTCTCAGAAGCCCCAAGCAAGCCTCTCCTTGTATCTCATGGGGCTCAGCCGACTTAGGTCTGCCCAACCCTGAACCAGTCTATGGTAAAGCAGGTAGAATTACTAACATAGACTAACAGTCTTCGGTAGAAGGAACATGATAGAGTCTACAACAGTGTCTACAGGTTTTTTTAAATATGAAATTGTTCAGTTATCTTAATATATTTATATTCTTTTAAAAGTTTATTTAGCATGTCGAAATATTGAATGCAAGGAAATTTATGAGAAATTTTTTCTGTTTATTAGGACAAACAGCATATTCTTTGGCCTAAAAGAGCAGATTGTGCAGAAAGCTATCCTAGAGTCCCTCTTGGCGGGGAATTACCAACGTATTTTCTGCCACCGGAAAACAAAGGACTCAGGCAAGTGCTGATGGATTTGGCAAAGCACCTGATTCTGCATGATTGTCATCTGGCAGTTCTTTGAGAGCACCAACCTTGGACTTGAAAGGTTAAGTCTTTATCTTGAAATCACCCAAACTTTGAAAATAAGAATCTTGTTCCTTTTTCTTGTGCCAGGATCCACGAACTCAACAGTGATGATTATTCTTCAGAAGAAGAGGCCCAAACCCCTGACTGTTCCATAACTGACTTCAGAAAAAGCCAGACTCTGTCCTACTTAGTCAAAGAATTAGAGGTCCGCATGGATCTGAAAGCCAAAATGCCAGATGACCATGCACGAAAAGTAAGGCTCACTTAGGCTGGTGTTCATTGCCGTCCATTCTGGGTGACTTCACAAGCCTCTTAGGTGGAACGAAAACTTGATAGAAGGCAGTTATTGAACGTGAAGTTTTTTTAAAACTGTTAAAGCATTGGTGGAATCATTAAGAAGACTTTCATGCTATTGAAGGAGTGTCAGGGAAATGTGCTTCAGGGCTGCTCACGCAGACCACATGAGCATTCTCTCAAATAAGAGTGCCGCAAAGATGAGCAACACAGAACTCTCTGTTTACTTGATGGGGCTCATCTACTGGGGGCCATTCTGACCCCTTCAGTTTAGCTTTGCATCCTCCAAGTCTCCAGGAGTCTGTATAAATTGAAAGCTTGAAGATTCTCTTTGTGGCCTTTTCAACCCTGTGGCCTTATGTAAGGTCCTTGGAAGTTTGTATGAATTTGTATGAATTTACAGATACTATAGATAAATTCCATTATGCATTGTACCTTAATTCCTGCTAGTTATGTATAACTAAGTGTTGTATTACTGACTAGAAATTCTACATTAGATACCATTCCAGAGATACAAATGAAAGATTAGTTTTTTGCAGAGAAAACAGACCATCACAATAACCTTTTTAAAACTTAATTTTAAAACTGTGAACAGTTACTACTGACGGTCAACAAACATTTACTGAGGCGGAAAACATTATGTACCAGGCACTGTTTGGATTGCTAGGAAAGATAAATAGACCATGATCCCCACCTTAGAGTTACTCACAGTTACACACGTGTTGCAAGAACATAGCATAGTTGCAGATCTAGTGGTTTTCCAGCTAGGAAAGATAGAAGGTTTTTGTTGCCATTGGGTATTACATGCTGTTGTCTTTTGAATAATTTCTCTTTTGATTTTGGATACTTAGGTTGACTTTAAAGGGGTATGTGTATGTGGTATACATCTTGTAACATGTTTTAGTTAGAGGAAACTAGGGCTTTCATGTAAGCAGGTCAACACCTGTTGGTGATGACCTCATGTTTTATATATATAAATACATGATTATAAATGTCTATTCAAATTAGCTGTTCCTGAGGAGCTCAAGACTGCTATCTATAGAATTTTCTCAAATGTCTTCCCTCTTATTTTCAATTGAGTCAGTCTTCCTTTTGATGTTTTCAGATTTTGCTTTCCCGTATTAATAACTATACTATCCCAGAAGAAGAAATTGGGTCATTCTTATTTCATGCTATTAATAAGGTAAGTCTCCTGCTTTAGACAGCTGAAATTTAAATGCTTAGTATTTGTAATTAAAAATTAAAATGCATGCATTAAAAATCCTTGTTGGAACTAGTACTGTATTCTTTCAGCAACTGAGGTATTTTGGGTTTTTCAGCCAAATGCCCCCGTCTGGCTGATACTCAATGAAGCTGGACTCTACTGGAGAGCAGTAGGAAACAGCACTTTTGCTATTGCCTGTCTTCAGAGAGCTTTGAATTTGGCTCCACTTCAATACCAGGACATTCCTCTTGTGAACTTGGCCAACCTTTTGATTCACTATGGTCTCCATCTTGATGCCACTAAACTGCTCCTTCAAGCTTTGGCCATCAATAGCTCTGAGGTGAGGTTTTATGTTTCTCTGTAGCTCCATATACTATGTGGGGGTAACTCAAATTCAGGGTACAATTTGTATTTTTCTGGGGAAGGCATAAAAAAAAGTCTCACGTTTTTATCAGAGTACAGTTTGCATACTTTAGGATGACATAAAGCAAATTTTGTTTTGTCTTATTTTTGATGTGTTTTTTGTATTGATTTATTTTGTACAAATGTAAAATCGTGCTAATCACATTTTTCTGTATCTTCTTGTTTTTATTCCCAGATGTATCTTAGATATATTTAATTTATTTTCTTTAATTTTCATTCCACTTTAGCTAACATACAGTGTTATATTAGTCTCGTGTATAATGCAGTGATTCAACGCTTCCATACATCCCCGGGTGCTCATCACAAGTGCCCTCCTTCATCCCTATCTCCTGTTTCAGGTGCCTCTGCCTTCTGCCCACCTCTGCTCTGGTAACCATCAGTTTGTTCTCTGTAACTAAGAATCTGTTTCTTGGTTTGTCTCTCTCTCTCTCTCTCTCTCTCTCTCTTTTTTTCCTTTGCTGCTTTTGTTTCTTAAATTCCATGTATGAGTGAAATCATAAGGTATTTGTCTTTCTGTGTCTTATTTCACTTAGTACTATACTCTCTAGCTCCCTCCATGTCATTGCAAATGACACGATTTCATTCTTTTTTATGGCTGAATAATACTTCATTTTGTGTGTGTGTGTGTGTGTGTGTGTGTGTGTGTGTGTGTGTGTATACACACCACATCTTTTTTATCCATTCATCTATCGATGAACCATAGAGCTTCTTCTGCATGTTGGCTATTGTAAATAATGCTGCTGTAAACAAAGGGGTGCATTGATCCTTCTGAATTAGTGTTTTTGTCTTCTTTGGATAAATACCCAGTAGTGTGTTTGCTGGATCATAGGGTAGTTCTTTTTTTTTTTTTTTTTTTTTTTTTTTAAGTTTTATTTCTTTATTTGAGAGAGAGAGCATGAGTGGGAGGGGCAGAGGGAAAAGGAGAGAGAGAATCTCAAGCCAACTCTGTGCTGAGCGTGGAGCCTGATGCAGAGCTCAATCTCACTACCCTGAGATCACGACCTGAGCTGAAACCAAAAGTCAGTCACTTAACCAGACTGCCACCCAGGCACCCCAGGAGTTCTATTTTTAATGTTTTTTTTTTTTTTCCAAATTTTTATTTAAGTTCTAATTAGTTAACATACAGTGTAATACTAGTTTTAGGAGTAGAATTTAATCACATTCAGCACAATAGGTATTAAGCCCTCCTTAATACCTATCACCCATTTAGCCCATTCCCCGCCTACCGCCCCTCCATCAACCCTCAGTTTGTTCTCTGTAGTCTCTTTTATGGTTTGCTTCCCTCTCTTTTTTCCCCTTCCCATATGTCATCTGTTTTCTCTCTTTAATTCCACATGAGTGAAATCATATGGTTTTTTTTCTTTCTCTGACTAACTTCACTTAGCGTAATACACTCTAGCTTCATCCATGTCCTTGCAAATGGCAAGACTTCTTTTTGATGGCTGAGTAATATTCCACTGTATTTATGAATTCATCTTCTTTATCCACTTATCAGTCAGTGGACATTTGGGTTCTTTCCTTAATTTGCCTGTCGTTGATAATGCTGCTATAAACGTCAGGGAGCATGTGCCCCTTCGAGTCAGTATGTTTGTAGCCTTTGGGTAAGTACCTAGTAGTACAGTTGCTGGGTTATAGGATAGTTCTATTTTTACCTTTTTGAGAACTTCCATACTGTTTTCCAGAGTGGCTGCACTATTTTGCTTTCCCGCCAACAGAGTGAGGGGTTTCCCTTTCTTTGTATCCTTGCCAGCATCTATTGTCTCCCGTGCTGTTAATTTTAGCCATTCTGACAAGCGTGAGATGGTATCTCATGGTTTTGATTTGTATTTCCCTGATGATGAGTGATGTTGAACATCTTTTCATGTGTCTGTTGGCCATCTAGATGTCTTATTTGGAAAAATAGCTGTTCATGTCTTCTGCCTATTTTGTAATTGTATTTTTTTTTAGTATTGAGTTGTATAGGTTCTTTATATATTTTGAATATTAACCCTTTATCAGATATGTCATTTGCAAATACCTTCTCCCATTCCATAGGTTGACTTTTAATTTTGTTGATTATTTCCTTCACTATACAGAAGCTTTTTATTTTGATGTAGTCCCAGTAGTTTATTTTTGTTTTTAATTCCCTTTGTCCCAGGAGACCTATCTATAAAAACATTGCTATGGCTGATGTCAGAGAAATTACTGCCTTGTTCTCTTCTAGGAATTTTATGTTTTCAGGTCTCACATTTAGGTCTTTAATCCATTTTCAGTTTATTTTTATGTGTGGTGTAAGAAAGTAGTCCAGTTTTATTACCACTTACTGACCAGTTTTTCCAACACCATTTGTTGAAAACTATCTTTTTTCGATTAGATATATTCTGTCCTGATTTAATAAGATTAACCATATAATTGTAGGTTAATTTTTGGGTTTTCTGTTCTGTTCCATTGATCTGTGTATCTGTTTTTGTGCCAGTACCATTCTGTTTTGATTACTACAGTTTTGTACTGTAACTTGACATCCAGAATTGTCATACTTCCAGCTTTGCTTTTCTTTTTCAAAGTTGCTTTGGCTATTCAAGGTTCCATTTGTGGTTCCATATTAATCTTGGGATTTTTTTTGTTCTAGTTCTGCAAAAAATGCTGTTGGTGTTTTGATAAGGATTTTATTCAATGTGTAGATTGCTTTGGGTAGGATAGACATTTTAACAATGTTTTTTCTTCCAACTCACGAATGTGGGATTTCTTTCCATTTGTTTGTGTTCTCTTCAATTTCTTTCATCAGTGTTTTACAGTTTTCAGAGTATAATTCTTTCACCTCTTTGGTTAGGTTTATTCATAGGTCTTATTTTTGGTATGGCTGTAAATGGGATTGTTTTTTCAATTTCTCTTTTTGCTCTTTCATTATTAGTATGTACAAATGCAACAAATTTCTGCACATTGATTTTATATCCTATGATTTTACTCAATTCACTTAACAGTTTTAGTAATTTTTTGGAGTCTTTAGGCTTTTCTATATATGGTATCACATCATCTGCAAATAGTAAAACATTTTACTTCTTCCTTACCGATTTGGATTCCTTGTATTTCTTTTTGTCTGATTGCTGAGACTAAGACTAAGTACTATGTTGAATAAAAGTGGTGAGAGTGGACATCCTGTCTTGTTCCTGATGTTAGGGGAAAAGCTCTGTTTTTCCCCATTGAGGGTGATGTTTATTGTGGGTTTTTCATATATGCCCTTCATTATGTTGAGGTGTGTTCCCTCTAGACCTACTTTGTTGAGGACTTTTATCATGAATGGATGTTGTACTTTGTCAAATGCTTTTTCTGTATTTATTGAAATGATCATACAATTTTTATCCTTTCTCTTAACTGATGTATCACATTGATTGATATGTGAATATTGAATCACCATTGTATCCTGGGAGTAAATCACATTTGATTGTGATGAGTGATTTTTATTAATGTATTGTTGGATTCAGTTTGTTAGTATTTCGTCGAGGATATTTGCACCTATGTTCATCAGAAATACTGGCCTATAGTTCTCTTGTGTCATTTCTTTATTTTAAATGAGTGAAATTTATAATTATGTGCTTAATTTATTTTTAGGAACTTATGTTTAAATAAGAATGACACAGCTGCTAAAAATATACTGCCACTTTTTTATGTCAGTCTGAAACATCTGGTTCTTTATCCTACTCATCACAGTATGCCTGCTGCTTAATATTATATTGTTTTACAACTTTAATTTATAGATATCTTTATATCAACCAAGCCAGAGCATAATTTAAAGGTCGCATTGATAAGAATAGATAGATGGGTTAATATTCATGCCCTGAACCTCCCACATGCAGCCCATGGAGTTAATCACTGCTGTGTAGTTAATTACTCTAGTTCATAATTTCTGAGATGCAGCTTCTCTGAAATAAGGATGCGTGTTACAATTGATGACAACCTAGGTTTGATGAAATACAGTTATAGTAAATATACAATTAAATTGCTCTTATACCTAGTATTTAAATGTTCATAAGTTTTATATCCAAAAAAAATTTATTTATTTTAAAAGATTTTATTTATTTACTTGAGCGAGAGCACAAGCAGGGGGAGAAGCAGAGGCAGAGGGAGAAGGCTCCCCACTGAGAGGGGAGCCCCATGCAGGGCTCCATCCCAGTACCCTGAGATCATGAAGTGAACTAAAGTCAGATGCCCAATGGACTAAGCCACCCAGGTGCCCATCCAAAAAAAAAACTTTTAAAAGAAGTGTGCATGAGTGCTTTAGGTTTGTTTGTGATATTTCAGAACTAATTTTTTAAGTATGAGAAGAAAATATTGCCTGTTGAGAGTTTCCCTTGAAATACACAAATTCACAAGTAGATTTAAGCCAAACTTTACAGTTGCTATACTGTACAACAGGCCTGGTGCCAAAAAAGTATATCAGATATTTACCAAATGTTTTTTTGTGGCCCAAAAGCTGGGGGGCAGGTGCAGGTACAGTGGGAACAGATGCTATATATGGGATGTGATGATTGGGCCCCCAAAGGCTCACCTCAGCTGTGTTCCCCTGATACTTATTTCACTTTCTGTTGTCACCAGCAAAGGCAATGAGGCAGTGTTCCTCTGAAGAAAAAAGAGCTCCTTTAGAAATCAACTGCCTTTCTATATTTGAAAATTACAATAAAATTTCAGTTGTTAAATACTATGGTGCTACAGTAATAGTCAAAAGAGAAATCAGTGGATCAGAATAGATACCACAAAAATGCACCTTAATCAGCAAGCACCCTTCCCTCAACTATCAACATTTGGAAAGTCCTGGAAGTTTTTCTTCTATTCAAATATTTCGTAGTGTTGCAACACTGTTGCACTGGCGATCTTCAAAAGTTACTATATAAAAAAGTTTTATTACCACATAGTTTTTACTAGCCATCATTAATGGCTGCTTTTGAATTTGTATATCACAGCGTACTCCTCAGTTGTTGAATGTTTAGTTTGCTGACAGTGCTTACCTATTACCAATAATGGTTTTCTGCATAAGGTTTTTTCTGCATTCCACGTAATTTTCTTAGGAAAGATGGCTAGCAGTGGAATTACTAAATCAATGAGTATTTTGATGGCTTTGATACAAAATGCCAAACAATTACATTGCCATCATCAAGGTGGGAAAGTATTCATTTCATCTGTAGCTTCCCCAGAATTTGGCAATTGAACTAATTGCTAACTTTTGTTATTGTTTACTAAAGCCAGGCACCATACTGATCCCTTTACATGTGATGACTCATTTAATCCTCACAATAACCCTGCGAGATAGAATTTGCCCATTTGATAGATAAAGAAACGGGCAAAAGGGATTTACCAGAAGTCTCAAAGTTGGATTTATTTGAACTCCGGGAGATTGGCCACAGCACTCACACCCTTTGGCCATGCCACACAGCCTCTGACTTAACATTTGTAAAACAAGTGTACTTAACAAAATATCTCTCCTGTGTTGGAACATAAATTTCTTTATCCTTTAATTGCATTTCTATTTTCTTATTTTAATTTTTTCTGAAGATTTTATTATTTTTTTTAAGTAATCTCTACACTGAAGGTGGGGTTTGAAGCTATAATCCTGAGATAGAGCCACACGCTCACAGACTGAGCCCGCCATGCATCCCTTTAATCGTATTTTTAAAATAAAAGTTTTTGTGTGCACTTTGCCCATTTTGTTCGAATTTAGATTTTTTTATTTTATACAAACTCTTTATACAAAATCTTTAACTCCATCATACATGAAAAATTTTTTCTCTTTGTTTGTCTTCTCTCTCTCTTTTTTTAAGATTTTATTTATTTGACATACAGAGATCACAAATAGGTGGGGGAGCTGGGAGCAGGCTCCCCGCTGTGCAGAGAGCCCACTATGGGGCTCCATCCCAGGACCCTGGGATCATGACCTGAGCCAAAGGCTTTAAACCAAAGGCTTTAACCCACTGAGCCACCCAGGTACCCCGCTTTTGTCTTCTCTTTTAAAAATACCCTTCAATTTGCCCATCTTTTCTCTTTTGATTTTTATTGTTAGATTTAAGGTATCCTCACAAGAAATTTGAAAGCAATTAGTTCTATTTTGTCTTTGCTATTACTTGTCTTTAAATAGCTGACTCAAATACAGTAAAATATTTTCCTATGTTGTCTTTGAGACCATTTGAAGTTTTAGGTTTTACATTTAGGTTTGTGAACCATTTCAAGTTAAATTGTTTTTGTAATACAAAGTGGAGATCAGAGTTCATTCATCAAAGTTCGTATCACATAGACATCCGGTTGTTCCAGCACCACATCTTGAGAACCCTATCATTTCCGTCTTGTGTCACCTGTCAGGTTTGCTCTGAACTGCAGATCCTTTATCCAGCAGCTTACTTGACCGCCATGTGGATATCTAAAACACACTTTAGAACTAAAGGCCAAAACTAAGCTCCTTTACATTGTTCCAGTCTTTTCTTCTCTATCTTTCCCATTTCAGGAAACAGTAAAGCTAGTAGTTCAGGATAAAAACTTGGAGCCGTCCTTCACACCTTTTTTCCTCTCTCAGGGTAAATTCAGTGTATTAACTTACCTTGCTGATATTTTCAAAATATACCCAGAATTGCAGTTTATCTCCACTGCTGTCTGATCCAATATACCATTATCTATTCTGAATTATTTCATTAGTCTCCGGCCTAACTTCTCTGCTTTTGGCATTTGTCCCCCTGTAGTCTATTCATAGCAATCAGTAAGATCCTTATGAAAGGTCATATGTTGTCATTTGTTTAAATCTCCGCAATGGTTCTCCACGTAACTCATAGTAAAAGACAAGAATTTATAATAGTGTAGAAGGGCTTACATGACTTTGTTATTTTTCTGACCTCATCCCCATGAAATCATTCCTTTGCTCATTCTGTTCTAGCCTCACTTACCTCTGCATTTCCTTGAACACACTAGGTATGCTCCCACCTCAGCCTCTTTGAACCTTCTATTTTCTCTGTTTGGATACTTCACTCCACCAAGATTCTTCATAGCTTGCCTCGTCTCCTTGAAATCCTTTAAAATATTAACTACTCAGTAGGTCTTTCCCTTCCTCCAGTATTTAAAATGGCATTCTGTTCCCCACTTTGGTCTATTTAATGTTTCTTCCCAGCTATACTCTTCTCCATCACATTCTTCTCATACTTGTGTGATACCCTCATGTTTTTACGACACTTGACTAAAACATCTACAAAGGCAGGGACTTATCTTTCTTATTTTCTGCTGTATCCCCAGTATATAAAACAGTAGTAAAAACTCAGTTATTTTCTGGATGCACTGATGAAAATTCATTTTTTTCCTAAAATACTAATGAGTTTATCTCAATATAAGATATTTGCACAACCATCATTCTGGTCATAGGAATAAACATTTTGTTTCCTTATGTGAAAATATAAAGACACTTTGAAATCCAAATATGGGATTTAATTGCATCTGGGTATGAACCACAAAGTAAGATTTTAAATGTAATCTGAGAGCTACTTAGATTATGCCTCTGTGATATGGAATATTTTGTATACCTTGGTTTGGTTATAATGAGATATTGTGGATGACCTAACAGCCTGAATCAGGGGCGCCTGGGTGGCTCCGTTGTTAAGCATCTGCCTTCGGCTCAGGTCATGATCCCGGGGTCCTGGCATCGAGCCCTGCATCGGGCTCCTTGCTCAGCAGGAAGCCTGCTTCTCCCTCTCCGACTTCCCCTTCTTGTATTCCCTCTCTTGCTGTCTCTCTCTCTCTCTATGTGAAATAAATCAATAAAATCTTTAAAAAATAAATAAATAAATAACAGCCTGAATCAAAAGCAAGTAGTTAGAAGGGGAAAAAAAAAAAGCAAGTAGTTGCATAAATCATAGGTATTGCTTTTCATAGGGATATACTGTACAGTTTGAAAAATAAAACGTTCTTAGATCCTTTAAAATATTTTTAATGATAAAATAAGTGTAGAAAAAATGGTTTGTACACAAGCAAATACAAATTAACAAGCATAGGTGTATTTCAACTAAAAGGACCTAAACTGAATACATAGGGCTGCTTATAAAAACAGTCTCAACAAACAATTGGAAAATAGAATACAAAAACTATTTATAATAACAAGCAAGATACCTAGAAATAAATTTAAAGAAAGATATAAGAGTTCTATACTGGATTGCAAAATATTGCTAAGACAAAGTAGACCTAAATAGGTGAAGAGACATTATACTCATGCATTGGAGGGTTTCAATATTAAGATGTAAGTTCTCTCCAGAATTGATTTATAGATTTAACCCTGAACTTCCGGTGATTGCATGTATATGTGTGTGTAAATGGATAAATTGATTCTAAAATCTACACAGAAATGGATCTAGAATAGCCAGAAAATTTGTGGGTGAGGGGAAGAAAAAAACAGTGGGAAGGCTTCTATTACTATATTTCAGGACTTGCTGTAATTAGGTCAGTGTGGTATTGGCACAAGGATACTCAAACATATCAATAAAACATAAGAGAAAAATTAGAAGTACCCCCTGTATATATGGTTACTTGATTTATGACAAAGATATACTAGTAGTTCAGGGCAATAGGGACACCTGGTGGTTTTTCAGTAAGTAATGCTGGAATACTTGGATATCCCTGGGGAAAAAGAAATGAACCTTGACTCCTCCCTCACTTCATACACAGAATTAAGTTGAGGTGGATCATGTACCAGAATGTGAAACATGAAATAGTAAAGCTTGATGAAAAAATAAGGGATGGTCTTCATGATGTTATAGTAGGCAAACATTTAAAAAAGCTCTAACTGTAAAATATATATTTTACATATACATATTCATGTATATATCTGTAAACAGAAATTCATCAAAAGTAAGAATGTCTTTTTATCAGAGATACTAGTCAAAGAATAAAAGGCAAACCCCATACTGGGAGAAGATATTTGCAATAAATATTTCCAACAAAGGACCCATATCTGGTACATATATAAAGAGTTCCTTCAAATCAGTAAGGAAAAGACAACCTGTGGTTGTTTTTTTTTTTTTTTTTTTTTAAATGGGGAAAACAACAGGCACTTCAGAAATGAGGATATCCAAATGGCCATAAGCACATGACAAAATATTCAACACCAGTACTAATCAAGGAAATACAAACTGAAACCACATCGAGATGCTACTTCATTATTTCTCTAAAACAGCTAAATTTAAAGAACTGACAGTACTAATAGATTCTCATACTTCCTGGTAAGAGTGTAAATTTGTACATCCCAGGAGTTAGAAAACTCCTTGGTTGTGGGACGCCTCGGTGGCACAGTCAGTTAAGCACCCAACTCTTGGTTTTGGCTCAGGTTGTGATCTCGGGGTTGTGGAATTGAGCCCCACCTTGACTGCACTTTAAAGCCCACACTCAGTTCAGAGTCTTCTTGTCCTTCTCCCTCCCCCTTGCACCTACCCCCATTCATACTCTCTGTCTCAAATAAATAAATAAAAATCTTAAAAAAAAATGGTTATATCTTATAAAACTAAATATATGCCTGCCCTAAGACCCACTGCTGAGTATATATCCAAGGAAAATGAGCAAATATGTCTATCAAAAGGTAGTTGCAAAAATGTTCATAGTAGCTTTATTCATCATAGCCCAAAACTGGAAACAGTCCAAATGCTTATCAGTAGGAGAATGAACAAACTATGTATTCACATGGTAGACATTACACATCAATTAAAAAAAATAATAAACTACTATATACAAAAAACATTCAGTTTTATAAACCTTAGATATTGTATTGAGTAAAAGAATCTACAAAAGTGTACAGATTACATATACATGGAAGGGAACATGCTGTTTGATTGCATTTATATGAGGTTTCAGGACAGGCAGAGTTAATGTATGGTGCTAGAACGTAACGACACTGGTTGCATCTGGGATTTGGGTTGGGTTGCCCAAGGGAATCCTTTGGAGTCTTAGAAACATTCTAAATGTTTTATATCTTGGGATGAGAGGTTGTTACAGGGATATATACACATATAAAAATTCACTGATCTATATACTTTAGTGTATATTACACTTTATTTTTTATTTTAGTAAAAGGGTAAAATTGTAGAATTGGATGATTTAAATAGAATGGACAGTTAGCCATTAACTATTATGGGATAACCTAAAAGAAGCCAAAAGACGTATACTTCAGAAGTTTTGTAACTCTCAGGAAATATTAATTCACTAACATTTTTCTAATTTTGTTTTTCAGCCCCTGACCTTTTTGAGCCTGGGAAATGCTTACCTTGCTCTGAAGAATATCAGTGGGGCACTTGAGGCCTTTAGACAGGCTTTGAAATTAACGACCAAATGCCCAGAATGTGAAAACAGCCTGAAGTTGATACGCTGTATGCAGTTTTATCCTTTTCTGTACAACATCACCTCTTCTGTTTGCAGTGGTAAGCAGCTGTTAAATGCTGGCAAAATAATGAGCTCAACCAGGGTTCCTGTTCTGATCAGCAGAACACAGAAAATGATTTTCTCTGTTTTTCCCAGGGATTTTACATCATTAGTATAATTCTACATACATCAGAAGGAAATTAATTCATTACTTACATATATATGCCTTAGGGTATTGTGTCTAATTCTGTCCTAGAACCCGTTGAAAAAGGCTGACTAAAGTGTATTCAACTGAGATTGATAGATGTGAGAGTTTTTTCTCTCCCCAGAATCTATGATGTTTCTTAATGACTGATATTCATGATAAGGGATATATTTTATATATATCTATATATATATATATATATATAGATATATATATATCTCCATATAGACAACCTGCAATAAGATTTAAAGATCTGATCCTCATTCACTGAAATATACCCCCTTGCTTTTCAGTGAAGATGATCCAGATCTTGACTGCACTTTAAAGTAGTCCCCTGACACTGAGGGGTATCGTCTTGCATACTTCCACTTTCTCCAACAGCCACCAGTATATATATACACACATATACATATACATACACATACACATACACACACACACACACACACATACACACCTGTGCAGAAGTGTATTCATCTGGGTAAAAAATTATTTGTTGAGTCAATAGCTATCTGAACTATTGTAAATTCATCAGTTAGAACTCCTTAAGGATTCCATTATGTTTATTTACTTGTTTAATTTTCACTATAAGAATAAAAAAACCTTTGGCTTGAGCTAGGAGAGGTGAGGTTTACATCTATGTGGACCCTCAGGACCTTGCTGTTGTAGAACACACCATGGGTGCTTTGTTAATGCTCAGATCAGATTGTAATATTCAAGCAGAGCATTATCAGTCCATCTGCTTCACTGAAGGAAAATATACATCCTGCAAATGGTTTTCCATTCACTGTGCTAGACTGCCTTGGGATCTTATTGAAATGATAGGCAGTAAGTAGTGTACATTTTTAAGTATCAGAGCCCAATTTTTTAGTGAAGAAACTAAAAATCTAGTAGCAGCAAAACTCCATTGCTCAGTTGTGGATAAGAACTGAGCACAATCTGGAGTTGCTTGCATGAGTGAGGAAGGCCTAAGTGTGTCAGCAACACAACAGTGCATAGCTGAGCGATGCAACAGAGTCCTGCAGACTCATGTCTGAGCCCTAGCTCCCGTTACGGTGTTTTTGATCCCTGTAAGGTAGCTTCCATCCTCATCTATAAAATGAAAGGGAAAATCTATGCCATAGACCTGTTGGTAGGATTAAATAAGATCCTTATCACATGATAGGTATTGGGTAAAAGTAAGCCATTAGAAATTCATAATAAGTACAAAATAGTTCCACCTTAAAGGTGCGAGTTATGGATCTTTATCTTCTTACTTAATTCCAGAAAATATGTTGTGGTCTCTTAAATTCCCTAGATTACCTAACAATAGCCTTGTAAACAGAATTTCACTTTTTTTCAATGAGCTGCTTTTATTAATAGTATCTCATATTTTTTTACCTGTTTTCATCTCCCTCGCCCCTCTTGATGTCTTTGTTATTGGAAAGAAGAGTTTTGTGTATATATATAGTGACGCTCTTCTAAAAAGCCTTTTTGCTAATATTACTTTACATGCTTTTGCTTAGGATTTCAGTTTCTTGAAATTTATTATTATTTTATGTCAGTCATGTCAAGAGAAGGAATTCAGTTGTCTCAAACTTCTTCCCCAGAGCATAATTTCAACTAGCCCAGGAAACTAATAACCTGAAACCAATCTACGAAGTTGTAGTATCTTAATATTTAGTTGTCCAGGTATCCCACAGATATTATTACTTGATCTAATACAATAAAAGAAAATAATTTGACTTGGGAAGAGGGAATATTTTTTTAGTTGTTTCAGAGAGAGCTCTTGAACAAATTTTTTTTAATTTAGCCCCTTTTATGTTGCGATTAATTACTTTAGAAGAGAATCCACCATCTGCTAACTACTGATACCGCCTGATGGAAATGTATGCTATAGCATTTTCTAAGTTGACAACATCATTGACAATACTGAGTTCATTTCTGTATTCATTTTTTTCTTTGACAGTGTTTTTACATTACTGTTTCCACAGGAATCCTGTACATTTGCATTTACTTTGCTGAGTTCCAGCTTTGAAAAGCTGAAACTTCAAAGCAACAAGTATCTCCTTGAACTTGAACTTCTTGTATTTGAAAACCCAGTTTAATCTCCTTTATCTCTGAGCTTTACTAAATGGTTGAGGACAAAAAAGAGAAAAACCTGTGAATAGTGGTTAGCATTTCTGTACCTTCAGATGATTGTCTGCCTTTTGCTTTTTCACTTTTGCAATATTGAAATAATTTTTAAATATTGAAATAACTTCATAAGTTATCCTACTTGTCTGAGACATTATCTTTCTGAAGTTTTTATTATGACAGTATGAAGTTTTCAAGATATCAACAAAGCTTATGATTCTTTTTCCATATAGTAATCAAGGAATTCATGTTGATTTTTATTAGAGAATTTCAGCTGCCCTTACCCTCACCATCCCAACATAAGTCATTACTTTATGAAAGTCTGTTTGAAAAGCTACCATTTAAGAGGCGTCTGGATGGCTCAGTGGGTTAAAGCCTCTGCCTTCGGCTCGGGTCATGATCCCAGGGTCCTGGGATCGAGCCCCACATCAGGCTCTCTGCTCAGCAGGGAGTCTGCTTCTCCCTCTCTCTCTCTGGCTGTTGCTCTGCCTACTTGTGATCTCTATCAAATAAGTAAATAAAATCTTTAAAAAAAAAAAAGAAAAGCTAACATTAAAAAAAAAGCTACTATTTAAAAGCTTTACAGATAAGCTTTTCTTCAAGATCAAAAATAACTAGTTACTCTTAGAAAACATTTCTTTAATAATTTTCTGACCATTATTGTTAGTCTTTAACAAATTATTTTCTTTAAAGATCCATGTTAGTAACTGTTTTTACAGTCACTATAACATAGTATAATCTCTTGGATGATATGAACTTAATGCTAAAATTGTAGGCATAGGCAGTCTGTTAACATGAGCAAGTATTTTATTGCTTTTCATATGTAATCATGGAATTTTTCACACAGATTTTCAGTGTATGCTTCTTGGAATGTTTGCACAGGTACTTCGTTCAACTTAAAAATACACAATCACTGTGCTTACAAAATGTTTCCACTTGTAAAGGCTTTATAGCCAAAACCTGTGTCAATGCATAATTATTTATCTGACAGTTTTTCTAAACTTCTGTTGACTACCATGTGTTAGGTGTATGTTCTTATATAGAAAGTACTTGACATCATCTCTTTCTCTCTCCTTTGAATAGCTTTTAATAAATTCTTCTCTTTTATAGGTAGTTTTATATCAGTACCCCAGTTTCAACGATGCTGGGAAGGAAAGCTTTAATAGGTTCATTTTTAAATTTTTTTTTTTTTTTTAAAGATTTTATTTATTTATTTGACAGGCAGAGATCACAAGTAGGCAGACAGGCAGGCGGAGAGAGGAAGGGAAGCAGGCTCCCCGCTGAGCAGAGAGCCCGATGCGGGGCTCGATCCCAGGAGCCCGAGACCATGACCTGAGCTGAAGGCAGAGGCTTAACCCACTGAGCCACCCAGGCGCCCCTAAATTTTTTTTTTTAATTTATTTATTTGACAGACAGAGATCACAAGTAGGCAGAGAAGCAGACAGAGAGAGAGGAGGAAGCAGGCTCCCCGCTGAGCAGAGAGCCCGATACGGGGCTCGATTCCAGGACCCTGGGATCATGACCTGAGCTGAAGGCAGAGGCTTTAACCCACTGAGCCACCCAGGTGCCCCAATAGGTTGATTTTTAAATTGTCTACTCTTGAGCTAACTATTAAAAGAGAGGCTAGCACTTTCAGTTTTGATTAAACATTTATTGTGGCAGTTTTGAAATACATACATTTTACCACATTTAATGGTTTGTTATTTCACAGTTTATCTTAAATAGAACTGAATGTGCCACTTTAACAAACCCATTCTTCAATAACAACATACTTGGCCCTTTTTAAAGTAAAATGGAATCTGTAAGTAAACTTGCCGTGCTTTCAAGTGTAAGTAAGTTCTTTTCAGTGCCCAATACTAAAAAAGGACTTTTCTTTTAACTGGAAACAATATAGGTGTCAGAAAGAATGAAACTTTATGAAGTAATGATTATCTTCTCTAAGGACCAAAAATGGAAAATAAATTTTAGTAACAATATAAGCAGAATGATTAAATTTTGAATCTGTCAAGAAGTCCAGAAAAATACACTTAATGGATTTTACTCCAAAATATTTTCTAAGTACTTTTTCCTTCAACTTCATTAATTTGCTAATCAAAAAGTTATATCTAGCAAAGATATTTTTCTACTATTTAAGCAGTCTAGATTATTTTATTATTATGTCTCTGATATGTATGGTTTTACTTTATTTTCAGTATTTTTCATCCAGTATTATTTTTCTTTTGTTAGGAAACATAAGAGCAATGTCCGGTCATATTTATTAGACATCAGTTACATGAGATGCTTACAGATATACCACTGACAATGGCTTTGGTATTTGCTGAATATAATTAAGCATCTAACCCAGAATTTCTCTGGTCTTTTCATAATTCACTAAGACACATGCCCACTTAAAAATACTGACCCAGGGGCACGTGGGTGTCTCAGTTGGGCGACTGCCTTCGGCTTAGGGTCATGATCCTGGAGTCCCTGGATCAATTCCCGCATCAGGCTTCCTGCTCGGCAGGGAGTCTGCTTCTCCCTCTGACCCTCTCCCTTCTCATGCTCTCTCTCTCTCTCTTCCTCATTCTCTCTCTCTCAAATAAATAAATAAAATCTTTAAAAAAAAAACAAAAAACTGACCCAGATCTTAAGAAATGACAGATAAATGTTGTACAGTAGGACTCAGACTTTAATATCTATCTATGCTTAGAATTTTATGCTGGTTTTTCAATAATATGTATTTGAAAGCTTTCACCACTAGAGAAAAAAAAATTTTTTAACCTAATAATTTTATTTACCTAATAATTTTACTTACCTAAATCATATCTCTTTTTATAATTTGGTTCATTACCTATAGTTTTAGTCTATGTTCTTCAACCTAAATTTCTGTAGATTTATAACTTGTGGCTTAAAGCAATTTTACTTGGAGTTTAGATTTTGAAGAAAAAGAAATCTTGCATTTTGCTGCCCTCCTGTGGACTACCCAGGATATGCTACCTGCAATTAAGACTTTGCTTTATGATATTCTTCATAAAAATTAATGAAGATGTCTGCTTTAAAAAACAAGATAAAGTCTTAAAGTTCCAGTTTTTACAGCATTTTTAATATGCTACTAGTTAGCTTCCCTCCATTTATTTCCATAAGAAGAAATAAAACTTTGGTTTAATATGCTACAGATTTCAAAATCCTTAAATGTAAGCATATCCTGCAACAAAGCCGAATGTAACTCTCTTATGTTTTTAAGATTTTCATGTTTCTTTACTAAAAAGGGCTATAATTATTTGGTTTAGAAATTATCCTTTGACAAGGATCTATGTGGTAGAGGGGGAATAGGTAAAGGCCCCTTTTGATGAGTTTAGAAGCAAAGATTATGAGTTACTCAAGTCAAGTGTCACTCAGTGGTAGAGCCGAGATTGAAATCTGAGTCCTCTGCCTTCCAAGGCCACTGTGGTTCCTGTGCATAATTCTGTTACTCCCAATGAGTAATAACTTATTCCACTGCTATGATTGAAATAATTCATTCTTGAGACATTTTTTGTGAAGGTGGTATAATCACTGACTTTTTATGTCATCACTGAAAAGAGTTACTTCCCTGTATAAAGTGTGAACCGGAACTAGATTATGGGGGCAGTCATAACCCTAAAGGCACATCTTAAACAGTCCCTTTCGGTGTAGCTTGTCACCTTTGTCCCTTCTGAATTGATTATACACAGATCTGGCGGCTGTACTTGCTTTTTTTTTTTTTTTTTTTTTTTTTTTAATCTTTTGGGATTCCCAGCATTTAGCTTTCATGAACAAAGTGTTTACCTTTGGTTTTCATAAGAGCTTAGGACAGTAAGTCAAATTCTGATAGCCAGTTGTTTTACACTTCACCCTCTGAAAGACATTAAATATAAAATTATTCGTTTTAGTTTTCAAATACATTCTGGTTTTTGATGTGAACTTTTGAAATTTTTTTTCTTTTGAGGAATGAGCCTGTTGGCCCCTGCCTAAGATCTTTCCACAGTTCTCCTCCAGTTATTATAGATTGTTAACCTGGCCAAATAATATTTAAGAAAAAGTGAAATTTGATATGGATACAACCTTCTAAAGCAACAGAATGTTTTCTTTTAACTAAAGGAAACCGAGTGAAAAACTGCATAGTTTTTCATTCATCCAGTAGTGTCTGCCAGGCACTATTCTAGGAACTGGAAACCAAACAGAAAAAAAATTCCAGGTCTTATGGAGCTTCATTCTACTGGAGAGAAACAGGGAGCAGATGATAGATTAATTTATTTTATTATAATAAAAAATAAACTCTTCTAACATCCTTTAGAAGATAGTGATAAGGAGAAATAGAGCAGGAGGTCAGCTGAGATTCAAACTGGATTGTTCAGAGGCCCCACTGAGAAAGTGATATTTGAGCAAAGTCTTGAAGGAGGTAAGCATTTAGGCCACGCAGACATACAGCATACGAGAGAGAATAGTTGTTGCAAAGGCTTTTGCAAGGAATAGCAAGAAGGCCTGTATGGTTGCAGTGGACCTACAAGAGATGAAAACAGAGGTGAATGGGAGGAGGATATAACCATGTTTTTACTGCCTTGCAGACCATTCTAATAATTTGGGCTTTTATTCCAAGAAAAAGATGTATGATTTGGAAGGTTTTGAGCAGATAAGAAAAATGGTCTGATTTACATATTAGCAGGTTTCCTCTAGCTGCTCTATTGAAAATAGATTGTGACAGGGTAAGGGCACAAGCAGGAAGACCAATTAGGTTGCTGTTGCAAAAATACAGGTGAAAGATAGTATTGGCTTGAACCAGCCAGGTGAAGGGGGAGAAGGTGAAAAGTCATCATTGTATTTGGGTTGCATATTTGAAAACAGAACCAACAAGACACTACCAGAGGGAATGTTGGAAACGAAGGAAAAAGAGGTAATGGATAACTCCTAAATTTGGGACCTGAGCAACTGGTGCTATTTGGTAAGATTTGTAATCACCATTGGTGCTGTTAAATGAGATAGTAAAGTCTGAGGAGGAGCAGGTTTAGGGAGACAAACAAGTTTGGCTTTGTAAATGTTAATATTGGTTTGCTTATTAAATGTTTCAGTGCAAGTGTTAGGGAGGCAGTTAGATATATGAGTGTCATGATCGTCAGGGAAGAGCCCCAGGCTAGAGATGAAAATTTGTGAGCCATGGGCTTAGGCATGGTATTTTAAATCATGAGCTTGGATGAAGTTACCTCAGTGGTTTGTATAAAAAGGAAAGTAGGTCAACAGTGAATTACTAGGATATTCCAGTCAGCATTAGGAGGTTGAGAAGAGAAAGAACACTAAAGGAATAGCCAGCTAGACAGTAGGAACGTCAGGCAAGTATTTTGTCCCAGAAATGAAGAAAATGTTTTTGAGAAGTAGTCTGTTGTATCATTATTGTTGCACCACACAGATGCATCCTAAGAGGTGAGTTGGATGAGGACAGAGAATAAGTCATTGAGTTTAGGAACATGGAGGTCGTTGGCAGTCTTCTAAAAGTTTGTATGAAATGGGTTGTGAAGGGGGTTTTTGGAGATGGCTAGCAACTCTTTCAAGGAGTTTTGCTAAAATGAGAAGAAGAAAATGAGATGGAAGTTAGAAAGGGATGAGGGATTAAGGATAAATTTGGTTTGGATTTTATTCTAAAAATAGAACATTTTGCAGTATGTTTGTATAGGACTGATCCAGTAAGGAAGGAGAAATTAAAGAAGGAGATCCATTAAAGAAGGAGAAATTAAGGATGCAAAAAGAGAGAGAAGCTAATTGTAGAAGCAAAGTTCTTGAATAGATGGGGGGATGGCATCTGAGGCACAAACGTAGGGTAGGGTTTGTCGTGAAATAGGAGTCAGGACAATATATAGGTATACTTGTGGACTTTTGATTGCTTCTCGGTGAAATGAGAGGCCAGTTGTCAGATCAGGGTGAAGAGAGGCAGAGGATGTTGTGGGAAATGTTGAGGTGGGAAAGGCTGAAAACAGTGGACTCAGAATGAGAGTGACCAGAGAAGTTTCTGACTTTGGTATCTGCATAAATGTCAGTGTCATTAATTAAGAGAGAGTATATGGAAAAGAAATAATTTCTGCATTGATATAAGGCTGGAGAATAAGTTCCGCAGTAGACATGTTCTTTTAGAGATGCCTCTGGCTCCCTCAGAGAGAATGTGAAAGGTGAGAAGAAAAGGCCAAGGGTGGAATCCTAGAAAATACTGCCATTTAAGGAGCAGAGCCAGTGAAGGAGTAGAGGAGTATTGGGAAGTCAAGGGGAAGCTATGTCCTCAAGATCAGAAGAACAGAGGGTTTGAGAAGGAAAAAGAAATCAGTAGTAGTCTGTTCCGTGTTAGTTCCCCAAGTATGGGACAGATACCACTAGAGGCACACCAGCTTTCAGGTGTTATTTAGGTTAACATTTTAAAATGGTTTTAGGGGGCGCCTGGGTGGCTCAGTGGGTTAAAGCCTCTGCCTTCAGCTCAGGTCATGATCTCAGGGTCCTGGGATCGAGCCCCGCATCGGGCTCTCTGCTCAGCGGGAAGCCTGCTTCCTCCTCTCTCTCTGTCTGCCTGTCTACTTGTGATTTCTGTCAAATAAATAAAATAAAATCTTTAAAAAAAAATAAAATAGTTTTAGCTCTTTCCACAGTTTGGCGACTATGGCCTTTGCTGCAAAATAGATAAATAAATAAATAGTTTTAGTATTAAAAAATTTTTTTAATAATTTTAGTATTTATGGTTTATTTTGATGGACACTAGGAAGAATGTATAGCACATCAAACCTGTGATTTATGAATAGTGGTACTGATTTCTCATTTTAACATGATCTAAGATTATACAGTGAATCCGTTTAAAGAAAAACATTACATAAGCAGTGGTGCCAGTACCTATGGAAAAATCATGGCAGTAGTTGGCAGATGAAGAGTGTGGAACACCCTGGGTTTAACAGTTTAAGAAGTCATTGGTGACTTCATTTTATCAAAAGTATTTTCTGTAAAATGAGGAGATAGCTACACTAAAACAACAAGAATAAAGCTTAGGATAATAGAAGTGTTAAAATGAGCTCTTACTTTTAGAGCTATTGCCATAGTTTCTAAATTATAACTCATGTTTCAGCCTGTCACTCAGTGACTAAAATAACTTTAAAGCAAGTAGATAATGATACCGAGAAATATTCTTTAGAAACATATTAATAGGATACACATAAGAAAGATTTTTAAAATTCACCTGTTAGAAATATTGAAAAAGTAACTATGTTTGAAATAAAACAGAAAATTTTGCCAGGGGAGTGAAACAAGGGGGCATTTATCAGGAGGGCGTTCAGACCTCAGCATGTAATATCACAGAGCACGTGATTTTCTCTGCTCCCAGTGGTCTGTTGGAACTGAATCAGCACTGCCTTGTCTGTGATGCTCCAGGAGGACGGAGACTGAGGGTAGCAACTGAGCTGTCAGTGTAGACGTTTCCGTAGCACTGCTTGACGTCAGTGGAGGTTGTTACTCGGTTATGGAATACTTTTATTCACTGATCTAAAAATAAATTTATAATATCTCTGAATTGCTGAGCTTAACACTTGAGGTGTGCAAATGGTCTCCACCAGTATTAGGGTTACTATCTTGAGTCCCATATTTTTGGGTACTAAAGTAAGTTTAGAACACAGTTCTGCCTCCTTTCTGCTCTTTGTATAGTTTGAGGATACCCACTGGATGGCATCATTAATCCTATTTTATGATCACTTACCTACAAATAGGGTTGGGAAGTTCTACTTGGACATCTTTCTTTGTATGTAGACTCCATTGTACATCAGGAGCTCACTGTAATTTCCTACACTCAGATCACTATGGACAAAGTGATTGTACACCTATGAGAAGATAGTAAGGATGAGCAAGATGGGGTCTGTTTAATCTAGCCCTTAGTAATGATTGAACAAGGTACTTTTAATATGGTTTGTGACTGCAGTTGTAGATCAGTCTCCTGATAAGAACTGAAGGCAGCTAATTCTGTAAGTTAGGCAAGTTCATTGGTTGCTGTCTTTCTTTTTAAATTTCAGCTTCCATTCATTGTTGGTGATGTTTTTAGAGCTATTTTGCCATCCTATATAGGAAGCATTTGCACGACTCTTCCCCTTCAAAAAGATTATTCTGATTCAGAACTTGTGCACCCACACACGTGCGTATGCACACACACATACACACACACTGGAAGTCCATTCCGCGTTGGTGGAATGAGCTCTTTTTTTTTTTAAGTGATTTGTGCCTCTGTAAGTTCTTTATGAGCCAGCCATTTGAAGTGAATTCCCAGCGTTGAAATTTTTAACATTATTAGCACTAAGTCTTTAAAGCCTTTTACAAATTTAATCATTGAATGATTTCTACTCAGTTTCATGGCCTGATGGAAATAAAGCAGTTAAACCTGATAATCACTACAAAAGAACATTAGTTAGTTTTAAAATACGTATGACTGAGGCTCTCTGGCATATATATGTGTATGTGGAATGCTGGCTTTGATTTTTTTTCCGCCTTTTTTCTTCCAGTGTTGTAATTACTAGTAGTCAGATAGTATTTCATACTAAACTACCATGCTCTTTGACCAAGAAAATTTCAGTAATCTCTTAACTTTTTTTTTTTTATATTTTATTTATTTGTTAGAGAGAGAGAGTACAAGCAGTGAGAGCAGCAGGCAGGAGGAGAAGCAGGCTTCCTGCTGAGCAGGGAGCCCGATGCAGGACTTGATCCCAGGACTCCCGGGATCACGACCCAAGCCGAAGGCAGATGCTTAACCGACTGAGCCACCGAGGCATCCCATCTCTTAACTTTTTCTTAGCAAGGTTTATTTGGTTATGATCTTGAAAATGCAGGAGAAATTTAAATTTCGTAGCTTTGGATTTATCTTCTCATTTAATTGCTTTTTATAATAACAAGCCTATATTTGCCATTAGAAATTTGCCAAACCCAAAGCAATTTAAACCTTTTTAGCTATCAGGCACAGGTTAACAACCCAGTCTCATATCCAAAGTGATTACTATAAAAAAAAATTACAAGCATATCAAATTTCAGGAAAAAGAGCTGGAGGTCCGTGGCAGTTGATAGTGTACCATTTGTTGATCAGATGTTCCTATTCCCGCCACAGGTCTAATAACATAGCCAGGTTTCCCTTGGCAGTGTGAAATATAGCTAGGGAAAAACCTAACATGAACAAAAAAATTAAACAATTCCCTACCTCTTTCACTGCCTAAAAAGCATAAATGTTAAAAATTGGAAAAGTGTAAGGTCTTAGAAACCATGTTATTATGTGCAAAGTGGCCACCAAGGTGAATGCCTTTTGGTGACATAAAGCAAAAGGAAAAAGTGTGATAGCACCATTTATTTCTCCATGTTTTTTACTTGATTTAGTACATTGGTTATATATATATATACTTAGATATGCTCTAATCAAAGTGCTTGTCTTAATCTGATACCCACGAAGTGGTGTCTGCCGTCAGGCAACTAAGGAACTTTGTTTCTTGAAATCCACAAGGCCCTCCTTAAAATATTCCATGGTGGAGGGACTTAAGTGGCCTTTTAAATAAAACAAAACGAAACCAAAAAAACCTTGGTTTAAATATACTCACTACCCATACCAATGAAAAGGACAATTGCTAATGCTCTTCGTTTTCACATATGAGTCCTATGAGATATTACTAGGTTCAAGTCCTTATCGATTCTAGAATAACTAGGGTCTTGAGTTCTCATTTAAAGACATCCTTATGATTCACTTACCCTGAGGAATAAAAAAAGACCAAGTAGCCTTTGAGATTTATTAGGCTTGACCTGGCCTAATACCCTTGCAGTAGGAAAAAGGGCAATCCTGATATGCCCAACAAGTAAGTGCTTCTGATGGTAGGTCCCTTCCCAACTGTGCTCTCTCTCTGGCTCCATTTGTATTTTGAGGAAGAGAACCAGAGTTAAGGTCTGTTGATTTTCCTGCTAGTTTCCTTTCCTCAACACCAGTAGGTGACCATTCACTTGCAGCAGGAGAAGGGAGAGGCAAATGATAAACCCTGAAGGTTGTGGGTAGCCAGGAAATCTAAGCCCCATCCCCTACCACCTATTTGTAGGCTTATTCTGACTATTAAGAATTGAGTGAAATCAACTCAAGTATGTGTGGTTGCCGCAAATAGATGTGCTGGATTTAAGCTCACTGACCACATAAATATTTTAATATCTTTCTGCTTCTGGCAAAGTCAATGGAAATTGTAATCGTAATATAGGAGGATAATACTGTGGATAGCCTGTTTCCTTTACTACACACATCCCACTTCCCTGGATCCAGGGAATCCATGTTTGCTCATGTTTTCTGCAGCTCCTCCTCCTCACCCTCCATCATGTCCTTCCCCTCTACAAAAATCCTAATCTTACCCATCCTTCAAGGTCCAGCTCTGCCATATGCCTTACCCAAGCCCTTAGTTATAAGTATTGTGTAACTAATCATTCTACCTGATCCTCTCCTAAAGCTCCTGTGTCTTGCCATTGTAGTTATTTGTGTATGAGATACAACTCTCCTACCAGGCTTCTTAAGCTCATTGAGAGCAGGGACCAGTCCTTTTCTCGTTTTCATACTCTGGCCCACCATACATTCTGTGCCCCGCCCCCTATTGATTAGCACATAGAATTTACTTAAATGACAAAGTAGCTGGTGATATTTCAAGTTTGAACTACTGAGAATACCTAGTAATAAAGAGTAATTAACTTTTGTCCACCCACCATTTACCCAGAATGCTTTACACCAAACCCCCACTCAATATACATATATAGATACAGATCTTCTTTTAAAGTCTGTGGCTCCCACACCATAGGAGGGAGAAGACGAAAGGAATCATACTGTCTCTCTTGTCCACTGAGAGCTGACATGTCCTAGAGCCTGCATTCTCACTCCCTGTATGCACTGTTTTCGATGAAAGTTACAAACCTATGTACTTGTTGACCCTCATGGGAAAACTATCATCTACGGGTAGATCAGTAAATCAGAGAAAACCTGTTGGGTTTAGAAACCCAGCACACTTGCTTGAAACAAGTTTGCCTCAGCTGAACTAACCCAGAGATTTAAATACTGTGACTAAGACTACTACTAAGATCACCACGACGACGACGACAACTAGCAGCTGTGGCAATTAACTAGCTTTCTTCTTCAGTGTACTCTCTGCATGGGAAAATCTTTCATAGTAAACTTTTGGTGAATGTTTAAATTCCCTTGTTCTAGAGATCGAACCTGATTCTTCCCATTTCTAAAGAAAACAGTAGCTACCAAGAGTTTGGATTCCATCACTGGAGTTATTTCCACAGACCACAGGTTATGGTGTCTGTGTCTCAACTGGCTGCCTTTGCCCTCTATGCCGCAGTCACTTAAGAGGAGGCCACATGGGAAGACAGGCCAGATTTACACCCAGCTCTCATTTTTCTCCTCTAAAGGAAGGTTGGGAATTTAAGTCTACAGAAAGCAGCGCAGACTTGAATCCCTAGGCAAAGCAGACTGCCCTCCCATATGTGGACCAAGTGGTCCCCAGCATAGACTTCAGACCTGTAATGTGTAGTAAAAGGAAAACGCACACACACATACATACACCCCCCCCACACACACACACACACTTGTATTTGAGGTCACAGCCTTTCCTTAGTTTTTCTTTTTTGAACTCGTTTCTGACTCATTCACCTCACCAGGAGGGAAAGCGTGTATAATTCCGAGGTTGCTAATTTCAAGTCTTTAATATGGTTTGTTTTCTATCTGGCATTGCACTTTTAAGGTCAGTCAGTACATAACCATTACTTTAAACCTCCTGCAAAGAATTTCCTTTGGCAGTAATTGCTGAAAGAGAACAAGTCTGAGGAGCCAGTACTTCTGTCGAAATGATTTCTCTTGTCTTAAGTAGAGGGCAGCACAGGGCAAAGGAGGTGAGGCAGCCTCACTGTTGTCTCCAGCGTGGTCATCAGCAAGCTAGGTCTCACCCAGACCCAGGGAGCTCCGAGGCCCCTCTTCCTGGCGGTTTCACTAGTGCTGTGTCCCAGGAGTGCTCTCATTTCAGATAAAGAACCTAGATACAGAAGTAAGTTGATCGGCTCAAGTGTGTACAGAAAGGCTGCCGCTAAGACCAGATTTGAATTATACCGTGGAATGCTCTTCTAGGAACCAGGTCTACAGGACCTCTGTCACAACCTCTGGAAGTGGAAATCTTAAAGATACCTGTTCCCAGAAAGGTTTCGTTCTTCATCAGATAGGCTTATTACTTTGTATGGTACCAAGCCCCACCTAACACCCACAGTTAACATTTCCTGCTAGTATTTTTAAAGTAACTTTGCATAGCATGGTGAGCAACTGAAAGACTTCTGTTCACTTCGTGATTTATTTTACTACCTTTTCTAAAAGATTATCTTACTAGGGAAATATCATGAAGCTTTGAGTTATCTAAAATTATAATAAAACTTTCACGGTGTTACCTATATACGAAAAAAAATGTTATATAGCTGCATAATTTGAGTGGAGTTGAGTAGAAAGATAAGGAGAAAGATAAATACTGTAAAATACTCATGTCTATTAAGGGGACAACCCGGGTATTTTCTACCCAGGTACCTTATATTTAGTTGAATGTACCAGAATGCCTCCTGTAAGGTAACTTTTCTTATAGGCATAAGAAAGGAGACCTTAGAGTATAATATAATCTGGTTAGAACAGGGATAGTAAGGATATCTTTAGAATATTCCACTGTTCAGAAAGGCCATTTTTCTAACATCTGTTACTTTGCCTTCAGCAACATAAAATTCAAATTCAAATTCTAGTTCCTATTATAAATCAGTTTGTTATTTATGCCTTAGGAAAAAGTCATTATATAATAGGAAGCATAGGAGTATTACATTATTTGTTGCGTGGGGGAAAATATGTTCAAGCAAGAAAGATTTGGAAGAAGACTGGTGCCAACCTTTAATATGTCACAATATAACACACATTGTGGGGTGCAGAGAGGTAAGTGTTGATTTAACTGAACAGCAGATCTGTGGTCTCTTTTCATATTGTAAGGCTATAAATTCAGAGAACATAGAGCAGACTGAGGCAAATTTCTAAATGTGCTAAGTATTTTAGGATTCAGATATGCCAAGCAGTTGAATCTGAATTAGTTGTTGTTTTCTTCTAAAAGCCCAGTAGAAGTGAACTCTGTGCTGCCTTCATCATCTCTTACACACGCACCCACGCGCACACACGCACACACATACATTGGCACTGAAATGAGGCAGATCCCCTGATGACTTCTAGAGCCAGTGGCTCATACAGAGATTGAGTTGGGCTATAGCTGGAAGGCCTTGGTGGAAGAGATGACGTTGGGATAATTTATTCCTTTGCACCTTTTCAGAGAGAACAGTAATAGCTCACCATGTGCTAGGCCATGGTCTCACTTCTTAAATTGAATCTTAGCAACTCTGTGAGGTGGGCACTACCATGAAGCTCCATTTACAGATGAAAAAACTGATACACAAAAAGAGTAAAAGTAACTTGCCCTGCTGTGTGCAGCTCGAAAGTAGTAGAAACAGGATTGGAACTCGTTTAGGCTGGCTCATCTGAGCTCTTAGCCACGATGCTCTAGGCTAACAGAACTACATGAGCCTTTATTAGTTCTTCTCGACTAGCTCTAGTTATGTGGCTCTTTCAAAGCTGATTCCTCTCGATTTATTTGTGGCATTTCTTTGTTATAACTAATCCTAAAGGGTCCTAAAAGTACCCAGCCAGGAATGGCTTGCCAACTTAAAAGATTCAGAAGGTAAGCATGTTTTTTAAAGAGTAAGTGGTTACCCAATTCTAGAAAATAAGTATTCTTCTGGGCCCTCTGTAAACAGAATTATGAGAAGATAGAAGATTTCCTCAGCCTTAGTAATGATAGGCGTTCCTGAGAACTTAGTTTACTCTGAAAACCTGTTTAGCCATAGGATAAATTGTGCCTTTGCCTTAGGAGACTTAATGCTTTGACACGATATATTAAATATTTAGTTGTTTTCCAGAACATCCTTGTAGGATAGGTTACTATTAATAATTCAGTTTATGCAGACGATACTCTAGCCACAGAAAAGGATGTTGATATGTCTAAGATCGCATAGCTATTCCAGAATCAGAAATACCCTACCTGGAGTTTTATGCTTAGTTGGTATTGCTGTGTAGTTGCCTACTTCCAAGAAAAACTGAACTATCAGGATTTGAATTAGATGCTAAATGCTTTGCAAGCAAGTATATATAGCACAGCAGTATAGCACAGAAAAGTGCTTCCTTTTTCACTTGGGACCTTGTTATCCAAAGCATTTCATTTAAATCATGTAGTTACTTAGAAAAAAAGAAAGATAGAAAGAAATCCTACCTCACAAGGTTAGTCTAAGACACAAAATCTCATTTCTGCATCAGCAAAAAATAATAGTCATATGCATGGAAGATGACTTGTTACTTTTTAGGTATCTTTCCATTTTTCTTTCGCCAACATTTTCCTGTGTTTCTTTAATGAGGACATCATCTCCACCTCTGCTGGGAAGACAAGTGACAATTTTTCCATATAGGCAACTTTGTTTAGTTCCCCTTTGAGTTAGAGTAGAACTATACTGCAGCCCAAAGAACAGAAACTTTACTTCTTTCTGAAGTGTTTCAGTTCTCCTTCAGACAACCGGAAGGAGCAATTTAAAAAATAGGCAATTTGGCTTTTTATTATTAGTCTAGATAATTATGCAAATCACAACAGAACACTGAACCAGTCTGTCTTTAACTGTCAGCCTAAGGAAATTAATATTAACAGTTCTAACTTGAAAAAGTGAATCCTTAAAGCATATAGCTTTTACCTGATCATTTTGGTTCTGCCTACTTGGAACAAATACTATAACATAAACTTCTTATTCCTTTTTATTCCCAATTCTCCCTAATCCCCTCTTCTGCCCTCCCTCTCGGAGATGTTGGCCCCAATTTCCTGAGTTGGAGGACAAGACATTCTTAGAATGCACAAGGCTTCCTTCAAGAAGGCGTCTGGGTTTGAGGTCATGTAGGACTAATTTTAGCTTCAGGATCTTATGCACATCATATCTTATAAATTACCTATGAGGCATTTTTAAATATTGCAGACATTTTAATAAGATGAAACCAATTAAATTTTCATAATGGGAAGAGAGTGGGAGATAAAAATCAGAGAGGCAGAGGTTGGAGGAGGAAGTCAATTGCAGAAAACACAGAATTTTACTGGGTCCCAGTGTTACAGGTTTGTCCTCTGCTTTTGTAATATTGTTTCTCTCAGCCTGTGTCCAGGTGCAGAATGCTTTAGAGGCAAACTCACCAAAGCTGAAAGCAGAGAACAGTCACTAGGAATAACGTATGTTTGAAAATCATCAACATCTTTGTCATCATTATTTTCTATGTGTCTTTAATCGTCATGCTTATTTATATCCCAGTTAAGAGCTGTCACTAGGAATTGTGATGTTCTTCATAGTCAATTTTAGTTAGTTGGGTGTGTACAATTGTTTCTTGTCACTACTTTATTCTAATGCTCTTATGCTTAGCTTCTCCATACTTACCTGCACATACTCGATGGTAAAGACAGAAGCAGAAACTGATCCTCTACTTCTGTTCTCTCACAGAGGAATTTAAAGAAGGAATGACTGTCATTGATCATGGCATCTTTCCTGTCAACCTTTGATGGGTGCACACAGAGCCCACCACACAACCTTCCATCTCTCAAACTGGTTCTCATCGTTTCCCAAACACAAACGAGAACTCCTGCGCCTGTTGCTTTGCTCAACACATAATTCCTTCCTGCGTACGGTGCCACCTTCTCATTTCTTCTAAAGAGGTGGCATTGACTGTTGGAAAGCCAAGAGGCCTTCTAGTAGGATAGAACTGATTGAAATCTCAGATCTACCACTTATTGCTTCACCTTAGGCAAGTTACTTGATTTCACTGAGACTCAGTTTCCTTATCTGTACAATGAAAATCAGTTAATTCACAAGGCATTTTTGAGGGGTAAGTAGAAGAAAAAATACAAAAAGCACTCAGGAGATCTGGCTCCCTTCCTTGTAATTCCCTGTTTTTAAGTCCTATACTACCTTTTCCTCAAAATTAGGGTTTACCTGCTCAAAGCTTAGTCTCTGAAGCACCTAGTTGGCACAGTATGCTACCTCATTATTGTTTGTTGTCTTGTATTTACTGTCTTCCCAAGTTGCTTGTGAGCTGCTTAAGAGCTAAAGCTCCTCTGAAACAAAAAAATTCCGTTTCTGACGTAACCTTATTAGATATGGTAGCCTCAGATGTGTGAGTGTAGAACTGGAAAATAAAAGTGACTCCTTAAGCGTGCAGTTCCCTTACTGCAAACTCCATAAGTTGGGAAAGGTTTTGAGTCCATTATGTTTTCCTGGCACAATAACAGAAATGGCATAAGAAGTGCTTTCCTCAATTATGAAATCTAAAAGGGAATCTTCAAATCCAGAAAGAGACTTCTTGTACTTCCATTGCTGCAGAGAGAGCTTAATTGGCTACATACATCTCTTTGGGACAATTTTTTATTTAAAATGAACCTGTAGAGCATGTTTGAAGGTTCTGGTAAAGGAAGGAAGTTACTTAGATACTCTTACTGGAAGAATTGTCTGATGAGAGGAGAGATGTGTAGGCTTCCACTGTACATACATGGTTCGTGACAGTGCACATCAAATGTAAGAGGAAGAGGAGTCCTGCTCAGCTGGCAGATCACTGCCACATCAGACACACCAACCTAGTAACACATTCCCCCACCCAGAGAATGGCCATCAGGTGGAGCAGGGCAGTGGCTCTTTATCCACATGAACACACAATCCCTAAGAGGGTCAAGGCTCTTCAACTCAATGGCAAAACTATAATAAGAGGTCAGGCTCCCTGTGCATAGCGGAAAGTAACAGAGAATGCAACAGTTACATTCCAGATGTGACATTTTACACTAAAGTAAATCTTTACATGAACAGAATTCGTTTTCCAAAAGAATAATGCACATCTTTGTGATGTTGCGGTCTTAAACATGGATTCTCGGCCACCACCATCCCTCTTTAAGTCCTTGGTTTTTAATTTATAATCCTTTGCCTTTTGATGTATCTTTCATTTTGAGGCCTCGAGAATGGGTATTGTATTTTGTAATTCGAGAATGGATATTATATTTCTCTGCTATAGTTCATCCATCTCCAGACTTATTCAGGTACTAATTGGTCATTTCTCACCCTTGAGAGACAAACAGAAGGAAACTTACTTTTTTGTGATGTTTCTGACTTTCAAAGAAATATTTCACAGTCATTCATTGTAAATGCAGTGAGATCTTGGGAATTGATCTTTGTTGTCATAATTTTTCCCCCAGACACTTGGTTCTTATGCTGGTCTAGCAGGTGAAACTTGAACTTCAGTGCAAAATCTTGAGTCACAATAAAGATCTGGCTCGTGGTGCTCCAGCTCACTGAGTTTTGAATGCCCTGCAGGAGAAAAACTGACACCATCATCTTTTTGCTCTTCCTGCTGCTTGAAGACCTTGAGCCTTGGGACTACCTAAGAGAGTTGTTTCTAATATGCTGTCTCTGTGTCTCTTGTCCTTGAGGTAATTGTCATGAGAAAACCCTGGACAACAGCCATGACAAACAGAAATATTTTGACAACTCACAATCACTGGATGCTGCCGAAGAAGAGCCCTCTGAGACAGGAACAGAGGAGGAGCCTGTACTCTCTGTTGAGAATTCAGGGAGGGACTCAGATGCCCTTAGACTTGAAAGTAAGTTGATTTGACCTGAGCTGTGCTTCTGGGGTAAAATCAACTCTCAAGCTTTGAGTTTAGGCTTTTCTTTACTCTAAATAGTTTCCTTCTTTTAATAGCCACTCATTATATTTGTAGAATCACAAGGGTGACCCTCAGGTGTGAGGTAGAAGACAGGCTAGCATGTGAAAAAGCTCTTCACACTTCTTTTTTTTTCTCTTTCACCTCCATGTCTTATTTTGCTAGGACAAATTTGATTCATTTATATACGAGTCTTTCTTCTTAATATCAGTAGTCTACTCAGCAAGCCATTGAAAAAAAGCAAGATAACTTATATTTACACTAACCCAGTAATATTTAAAGATTTGGAATAATAGACATACGTACCAGGCCCTCTCCTAAAGGTCCATTCCATGACCACATTTTGAGCTATGCTGTACTGAACAGTTCTTGACATTATCAGTCAATGCATAATTGCTAAAATGAATGACTTTGTAGTACTCATCCTTCTTAACCACTTTGCTGTGTTTGGATCTATGCACAACTCCCCTCTCCTTGAAACTTTTTTCTTCTCCTTTCAGCTTCTGGGGTATCACTTGTTCTTGGCTCTCTTCCTGTCCTCAGGACAGCTTTTTCCATTTCTTTCACTTATTCTTTACTTTGCCTCTTACTTGTTGGGTTACCCAGGATCTTGACCTTGGTCTTTTTTTCCTTATCCCTCTTGTTTAACACTCTGTGTTTTATCTTTTTGTGTCTCAAATACTTTTGAGTATAACAGTGACTCCAAATCTCTTTTCAGCTAGCACATTGTCTACAACACTAGATCTTATTTCCACTTTTCTAGTGGTCTCTATCTCAGTGTGCCATAGGCACCTCAAATCTCACATATCCAAAGTTGAACTTGTCCTCATTTTGACTTCATTTTACTTGACCTGCTTCTAATTCCTATGTCCCTGCTGTTTGTTAATGGCATCACAACTCCCCCAGTCACCACTGCAGTATCCAAGGCCTGTTGCATCCGTTCATCTCTTCATCTATTTCCTTCTGCCACCGCCTGAATTCGGACTTTCTTCATTTCTGCTTGGGGAATTGTAGTAGCTTCATAATTGAATTCCCAATATCCAGTCCTTTACTTCTGTGTGTATGGGAAGAGGGAGAGAGAGAGAGTGTGTGTGTGTTTGCAGGAGAGAGATAATACATGTAATACGTACAAAATTTTAAAAGCAGAAGTAACCCCTATTACCAGTATATTTTGTGTCTGAAGAGTTGTTTCTAAAATCAGATCTGATCAGGCAGGTTGCCTATGTTTAAAATTTTCCATGGCTCTCTGTTACCTATAGGAAGAATCCAGTATCATAGTATAGAATATGTGGCAGTTTGGCCCTTAGTTTTGTCTCCAAGTGCACCATCTACCAGTACTCTACGTAGTAGGATGTATAAACCTTGCACCGTTTCCCTCCATGCCATGCTGTTGGAGCCTCCCATGTCTGCACAGGCTGGGAATGGCCCCTGCGTACTTTTTGCTTTATGTGGACGACTCTTACCCACCTCCAAGCTTAAATGTCACCTCCTCTGTGAAGGAGTCACAAAGGTCTCCAGGCATTTAGTTGCTCCATACACTGTCTCGTCAATACAAGACAAGTTGTCAATACAAGTTGCTCCATACACTTTTTGTCAAAGCACATTTCATACAGTGTGAACGCTTATATGTCTTATTTCCCATCAGACTGTGAACTTCTGATATATCATGTCCTATATAACTTCATTTCTGTGTACAGTAAATATTCGTTAAAAGTAATGAATTGTGGCATTTGTCTTCCTGTGTGGGTTGGATTAGCATATTTAGCAATTAAAAATCTGTGTTTCCTTCTAAGCAGTAGTGTATATTAAAAAATGATGTCGAAGAGAAGCAAGCTAGGCCTCAGAGGGGAAGTTTTGACCTTCACCTTTGCAGGTTTAGAAAATTAGTTTCATCAGTTCTGTCAGAAATCATTGGGCTTTAAGAAAACTAATTTCCGGGGCACCTGGGTGGCTCAGTCATTAAGTGTCTGCCTTCAGCTCAGGTCATGATCCCAGGGTCCTGGGTTCAAGCCCCACATCGGGCTCCCTGCTCAGCGGGAAGCCAGCTTCTCCCTCCCCACTCCACCTGCTTATGTTCCCTCTCTCGCTGTCTCTCTGTCAAATAAATAAAAGAAAAGAAAAGAAAAGAAAAAGAAAAAAAGAAAACTAATTTCCATTTACCATTTCAAAAGAGATGGATTCTTAAACTGGATGGGCAGTTTATTCATTTACGAGGGAGCTACTCCTCTCGAATGCCTAGCAGCCTCTTGTCTCTACCTGGTATCAGGTACCCACACAACCAAGTGGACATCATGAGGTTGCTTGATAAACTCAGGATCACCACAAATGAAACTGAGTAATGATAAGGGGTGTTTCATTCAGTTTATACAAACTGTTCCTATTCCAATATAATACAGCTCCCTCATGACCAGAATACTTATGACTACCAAATTAGATGTTTTTTCTTCTGACAATTCAGATAAAACCCAACCAGAATCTTGATGTTTGTCTCATTTTCCAAATAATATACCATTGTTTGAGATAGATTATAACCTAGTGACTAAGTTAAGTTTCTTTAGTCCCATGTTTCCCATGGAGTTCCATCCATCCCTGTACTGGAAAGGCAATATGGTTGCCTTGGCTGAGATGGGGTCTTTTCCAGGTCCCTTCAGCATCATGCAGACTGTCTCTTAGGGTGGATTCCTTTACAGATTGCTAATTCAATCCATAGTATAATGATGACTCTGACTGGTTTCTCTCTCAAGTAATAACTTTTCTTTGCCATATGTTGAATTCTGGGAGCACCTTCTTCTTTTCCCTAGATACAAACAAGTCCACAGGGACAACATTCATGATATGTTAGTATGTTCATACCAGGAGGCTTCCTGCGGTATGGTTATCAGAGTGAGAAAAACTCCATTTTTAAAATGTAAATAGTGAGTTATAATAAAAATGTGTTATAATAAAAGCCAAGTATAGATATTAAAGAATTTTTGAAAATTCTATTTTTGGAGGAAAATTTAAAGAAATACAAATAGTTAAGCCCTTTCCAGGAACCAATAACTTATGATAATCACTACCTTTCTATAATACTTTACAATTTACAAACATATGTTCACTTCAGTAACATATATATTTTACGAACTTATGAATTATGTGTTAACCATATGAAATAGATACTAGTATCAAGCCCATCTTATAGATGAGAAAATTGAGACTCAGAGAAGTTGGGTTCCTTGCCTGAGATCATCAGTAGGTAGCAGAGCTAAAACTCATCCCATGCATTGTGCCCTTCGGCTCCAGGTCTCAGAAATAGAGACTTTGATGGATTAGAACTTTATTTCTTAATTAGTAAGGTTATTTTTAAAGAAAACTAGCATCTGCTGTTACCATTATTTTATAAAAGCAAAGAAAATTTTAATGTCAAAAAGTACAAAGACAATCTCACAATAAAGGTCAAATCTTTTTCAAAAAATGGACAGTCAGCAACCTTACTCCAAAAATTTGTATCTGGATGTGTGTGTGTGTTGTATGTGCGTATTATAATTTTATATACATATCCTTTTTATGTTTTGCATTTTGCTAAGGATTGGTACAAATTGTGTCACTAATTAACATATGAAAACCACTGCTTTAATACCTCATCATCTAGTACAAAAATCCTCCCCAGTAAATCTTAGATGTAGAAGGAAGAACATAGGCTTTGTAGTTAGAGATCTTGCTACCATGTCCTTTCACCAACACCAACTAGTTGTTAAATCTTGGGCAAGTTACTTATTCTTTCTGAGCTTCCCTTACTTCATTAACTTAAAAACAAACAAACAAAATCCTTCAAGTGATTAGTATTTAAATGAAACATTTCTTTTAGAGCTGGGTACACAGTTGGAGCTCAGTGTTCACTTCTGCACACATGGGCGTGACTCTACTGCTTCCAGATTTAGAGGCTGCTTGTGAGCCAAAGTCCTCACAAATACATACACACAGTATCTGCTCAATAAACATCTGTTCAGTTAAAGGGAACCTTGACATTTCCACAAGAGTTAGAGGAAAGATTACCTGTTTGCTTTTCTGGGTTATCTTCTTGAAAGTCCGTTTTCTCCTGCTGTACTGACCTAGCTAAAACACCAATGGTGCAAATGAAAATTTGATGATTTGTTGTTGTTGTTTTTTTCTGAAAAGTCAGTTTCCCTACCTACCTTAGTCTGACTTTTCATTTAAGCCTTTTGTGCTTTGCAATTACTGGCTTTAAATATTATGCCATTGTTCACTCATGAAATCTTAAGGAAGTCTACTTGACTTCAAAACCAGATCACTGCCTTTTAAAGTAAATACTAGAACTCAAGACAGAATTGCCAAAGGTCCTATGGGGTGGAGTCTTTGTATGAAACCAAATTTGTCTAATTCCACAGTATATTCTTTTTATTTTACGAGCCAGAGGGAGATATATCTCTGTAGTATCATCCTCAGAGGTAGAATGTGCCTTGCTTGCCTTCAGAAACCGTATTCTAGTACTCAAGCCTATTGGTATTAATCATGTAAGACTTTCTGGAGATGTCTTGAGTCAAATTTTGAAGGAAGGTCTTTTTTTTGCTGGTCATCTCTTCAAATGTGTGATCTTTACCTCTTTTTGCTGTCAGTCTGCTCTGTTTTGAAGGTAGAACTCACCTTTTATTTCATTCTCTGCTTCTTAAAACTCTTCTTGATAAAATCTCTCTTCCAAGATTATTAATACCATTTCTTACCCAATAGATTCACTTTCTTTTACTCATCTTCCGGTGTCCCACTCCCTCTCAGGAGCATCCTCAATAAGTCATTGTGTGGCTTTGGCTTCTGCTCCAGGCCAGGGAGCTCAGTCTCCCTTGGTAGCTCATTCCATTTTCTGACCGTTTAAAAGTCTTCCCTTATATTGAGCTAAAATGTGACTTCTTATCTCCGGTCCTGCCCTCTGAAGCTAACGAAGTCAGTCTTGTCTCTCATTAATATCACATTTGAAGATGACACTTCTCCCACCTACCCTACCCCCTATGGTTTTGCTTCCTTAGCTAAATGTCCTTGTTTCCTTGAACAACTCCAGTTACGGCTCTTAGTACCTTCACCAATCTCGAAGTAATCTTTCTAGAATTTTAAAAAAAAATCTTTCCGGGCTCCTGGGTAGCTTGGTCAGTTAAGCGTGTGACTCTTGATTTCTGCTCAGGTCATGATCTCGGGGCCCCAATCTCAGGGTTGTGAGATTAAGCCCCACATCAGGCTCCACACTCAGCCTGGAGTCTGCTTGGAACTCTCTCCGTCTTTCTCTGCCCCTCCCCGCACACTCACACACTCTCTCGCTCTCTCACTCTCTGTCAAAAAATAAAATGTTTTAAAAAAGAAGAAAAAAATATTTCTAGCAAGATATGTTTTAAGCCTGATTTTCGTGTGTGTGTACTATGTCAGCTACTGTTCCTTCCATGGGGTCACTTTGGTTTCCTCAGTCCTTCATTTAATGTGGTTTTGGGCACTTTCACCAAGTCATGTTTCTATCAATGTGTTCTGTTTTGAAAATCCCTTAAACTTCAGCGCCCAGACTTACCGAAGAATCTCCAGGTGTGTCTGGAACATGGCAAGATTATGCAGGACTTCTTTTTCTTTTCCTTCCTCCTCCCCTTCTTCTCTTTTCCTTTCTTTCTTTCTTTTTTTTTTTTTTTCTTTTTGAGGACAACCTATACTTCTCTTGGTCTCTCAACACTTCTCCTAGTTCTTGTGATTTTTTTTTTTAAAGATTTTATTTATTTATTTATTTATTTATTTGAGAGAGACCGTGCGTGCGCAAGCACAAGCAGGGGGAGGGGCAGAGGGAGAAGGAGAAGCAGGCTCCCGGCTGGGCAGGGTCCTTGATCCCAGGACCTTGAAATCATGACCTGAGTTGAAGGTAGACTCTTAACCGACTGAGCCACCCAGGCGCCCCTAGTCCCTGTGATTCTTGACAGACTACCTGACATGGCTCAAACTCATCTATAAGTTTTCCTAGTACCTGAGATAGGATTCATCCAAGTGAAAAAACATGAACTCATCTAAGCTTACTGTGGGTGCTCACAGTCTCTTCACTTCATAATATTTATTTTCCTTTTTCCAGTGTGAAAATGGTACATGTTAAAGAAGTTAAAATAATAGAGATACGGATCTTAGTTTATCTATTTTTAGTTTATGTTATACCATTGGTCCCACAAGTAGCAATCCTAATATTTTACTTTTTCTTCTTGCTTCAAGTGTAATTTAAAACCTTCTGTGATCCAGACCTCTCCAAATCTGAATTCTGTATTTCCAGAATTAGAAAGTGCCTGGAGATATGTTCTTCTCTCCATCCTAACCTAGACCGTAAGCTCCATGCGTGGTTCTATTATGAGAGCCCTCAGCACATTTTTGGGCATGGGCAACAAATGCTTAAATAAATTAATGAGTAAGTGTCTGAAATCCCAACATGATAAGTCCTATTGCCCTCTCCTAATTCCATAATCCTTGTACATAGCATTGTTTTCACTTTCACAGATTCTAAAACTTCATATATTCCCTGTTTCACATTAGGCTTTGAAATCTTGAAATTATCTTTGAACTTACCCTATTCTTTGTCATTTTATCCATTTAACCACCAAACTTTATTTTTGTCCACTGAAATTTCTTCACGTGCCTTTTTCTCCTCCCTTTTCAGAATTCCCCTTTTGCAATCTTCACCCTAGGCCAGCTTCTCTTTAAAGAACTGTAGAGGGACGCCTGGGTGGCTCAGTTGGTTAAGCAGCTGCCTTCAGCTCAGGTCATGATCCCAGCGTCCTGGGATCGAGTCCCGCATTGGGCTCCTTGTTCTGTGGGGAGCCTGCTTCTCCCTCTGCCTCTGCCTGCCATTCTGTCTGCCTATGCTCGCTCGCTCTCTCTCTCTCTCTCTGACAAAAAAATAAATAAAATCTTTAAAAAAAAAAAAGAACTGTAGAGAGACTGCTGAAATACCTTTCTAACTGGTCTCTGTCCTCCGTCTTCCTTCTCCACCTCTCAGTATGCCAGCTGGTTTACCACTCTGGCCTGCACAGGCCACATTATGGCTCTCGTCTTGTTATTCTTCTGTTTAGGAAACAGAAGGCTCCCTTGACAATGAATCTTGCTCCCAACTTTCCCAGACATCCTCATTGTCACCCACCTTCCCTAAGTATCTTATTTGCTGATATCATCTGTATGCATTCTTTGTTCTAGTTCACGTGAAATGAGCAGTGCCTTCACATACTGCCTTCCCTATGTCTACATCAGTGTGTATACATGTGGCTGTGAGAGTATATACTTTCAAGCTCCTCCCTTTCGGCCCTCCCTGGCCCTCTGCCTGTCCAAACCCTGCCTCAGGAGTCTGCCTTCCTCTAGGAAGCATGTTATGACCACATTCAATTATGCTTTTCCTCTAGGGAAAAAAAGTATCTAAATGTAATTATGCTCTGATTATTTTATGTATATAGTTTAGTGTCTCCAACCTGACTATATAGTCGAACCTTGAACAATACAGGTTTGAACTGCATACATCCACCTATGTGCAGATTTTTTTGATAAATATCATATAGTACTTTATCTTCTCTTATTATGTTCTTAACAATGCATTTTAGCTTCCTTTATTCTAAGCGTACAGTATATAATACCTATAACATACAAAATACATGTTAATCGACTGTTTATGTTATCGGTAAGGCTTCCAGTCAGCCAGAGGCTATTAGTAGCTAAGTTTTTGGAGAAACAAAAGCTCTATGTGGATTTTCAACTGTGTGGGGGTCAGTGCCCCTAACCCCCATGCTGTTCAACTGTAATTCCTCAGATTCTTTTTGTTCCCACCTATATGGCTCATAGCATGAAATAGGCACATAGTAGGTTCTAAATAAATAAAGATTGGTTTATTGTTTCTAACTCATAGCACATTAATGATCTCCCCATTCTTCACCTTTATTTAGTGTTGTTCTTTAGGAATTGCTTCTACCCCCACCCCTACAGTCTTTGAAAGGACTAGTGGTTGCCAGCAGCAAAAGCCTGCAGCAAGTTCCATAGTCTCTCTTGACTGGAATACCACTTTCTGTCAATGAAAGGCCCTTTCTCTCAGAACTTTTCAGTAATCATATATATATTTCCATATGGTCTGGGCATAGGGGAGCATTAACCTTTGGAACTGGGCTTGCAGAACTCTTTGCAACTGAACAGCTTTATTTATTTAGAATAGTTGTAGTTACTGAATGGAAATAAGGTTTCCAAACACCACATCCATATGCATGCGGCTCTAACTATACCCTGGGGAATTAGTTACCTGCAGTCTACCTTTGGCCAAAAGCCACTTTTCTTTAAGCCCATACTCTTGGCTGCCACAAATATATCAAAACCCCTTTCCTGTCTCAGGACTAGGTGCAGGAAATCCCATGGTGCCCATAGGAGAAGGAAGGACAGGAAGCTAAAATAACATGAAAAATACTTAGAACTCTGGGGCACCTGGGTGGCTCAGTGGGTTAAGCCTCTGCCTTCGGCTCAGGTCATGATCTCAGGGTCCTGGGATAGAGCCCTGCATTGGGCTCTCTGCTCAGCGGGGAGCCTGCTTCCCCCTCCCCCTTGGCCTGTCTCTCTGCCTGCTTGTGACCTCTCTCTCTGTGTCAAATATATAAAATCTTTAAAAAAAAAAAAAAACTTAGAACTGTGTTGCGGTCCTCCATAGCAACACTGTCCAGGTATTTTCCTTGAGTTAGCTACTGAAAAATTAGTAAGTCATATAGTATGCCAGACATTATGTTAAGGACATGATGCTTGCTTTTAACATGTGACAACCTTAGAGTTTATAAAGTCTTGAATCACCAGCAGGGCAAGGCAACGGCTGGAGCAGCAGATCCTCAAGAACCTCACAAACCAAAATATTCCCCAGTTCCATTAACTCATTCTACAACCGAGCCTCTTACGTGTCACATACAATGTTAGACATTCAGGATATAGTAGTAAACAAGATAGAAATTGAAAATTAGATATACTGTTTGCCACATAATTTAGGCAATAACCATCGTTATCTGAATATTCTAAAGAAAATGCCCTTGTAAACCCCCATTTTACTTTATGCTTATCTCGGAACTTCATTAGTGATAATGATAATAATAAGCAAAAAAAACCCCAGCAGACTGGTTCAAAAAACCTAAAAGAAATTTACTTGAAAGGACCACAGTACATTTCAAAGTCACTTGTTATCAAGTGAAGGAGCCTTATAATTATTTTAAGAAAGAATAACAGATTTCTAACGGTACTCCCAGCCTGACAACAGACCTTCCCACTTTCTGGAATAGAAAGTGGGATGGAAGATAGAGATGCTACCAGAGCCGAGAGAGATACTCTGGGTGTGGGGATCAAAGCTTTATGTTGCCTTTAGCCTTGGTGGTCAGCCACTTTTCTCACCCATGCCTCCCCAGAGACTAATACTGTGCATTTCTAAAGTGAGTTCATACTCACTATGGTTATGGGTCTGGTCAATATGGAAGTGAGATTCCTGACCTCGGCCTTATTAGTACCATGTTTTAAATCACTGAACAAACCAGAATTACCAACTGAAGGTTATTGGGATGACTTAACTAGGATAAGGTAGACTGGCATTTTCTGAGCAATCAACCCCGAGCTCTCAGGTTGTCCAGTAGATATAGTACAAAAGGAGGTATTCCATTGTATTTGTTTTTGTACCCTATCTACATCTGGAAAGTATTGGTGATGACTTTCATGAACACACACTATAAGATTCAGCCGTTAATTCAAAATAGCAAAAGTTAAGTAATAAAGTTTTTTTTCTTTTTAAGGAAGGAAAGCATTCTATTAAGAAACTCAGACAAATTTTTGCCCTAAATGTTCTAGTCATGTAGGCATAGAAGGGAACGTGTAAGGTTATATAACCTTTAATGTATAACAGTAGAAACACTGACTTCTCAAGAGAAAGAATTTTTCTAGGCCATTGTACTGGGAAACATCCATGGAAGTCTTTACATAAGAAACTTGAGCAACATAACAAATAATGTCTTGATAACCATTTTAGGAAAATATTACACTACTCCATCACTATTTCTTTTACACTGGCCATTAGTGAAAATAAGAGCCTGAATGTAGAATTAGGATAATTATCCATTAAACAAGTCGTTGTTCAGGTAAGGCAGTTAGACTATATGGCCTGGACATGCAGCCATGATATTTCATTTGCTATTTGAATAAAACTTCAAGGATCTCACATATTTAATAAATAACATCATAATAAATTTCACCTTTGCCATCCGTGTCTTATATTTAAAGCAAGTGTGTCTTTTTTTTTTTCAGTAATACGTCTATAAAATAGCCATCCCCCTGCTCACTAGTGATACAGTAATCAGTGCCTGCCTGCCACCTTGCTGCTACTGTTGTCCTTATCCAAGTTTTTGACACAGCTACACAGCAAAGAGGACGTTTTATTGTGCATTTTGAGGATGATGAGTGGCATTTTTATGGGTGGTTATCAAATTTGCTCCAAGCAGAGCCAAAGCTGCTCAGACAGCAAGATCGGAGTCATTCAAGTACTGGAGTGAGTACTACGAAATCTTTAATGATATGCGGGCGCTCAAATTTCAGGTACAGTGGTTGAGGAGAGCAATGGTTCCGATGAGATGGAGAATTCAGATGAAACAAAAATGTCTGAAGAGATACTGGCTTTGGTGGATGAATTTCAACAGGCATGGCCCCTGGAAGGCTTTGGGGGAGCCCTGGAGATGAAAGGGCGGCGTCTGGACTTGCAGGGGATACGAGTGCTGAAGAAGGGTCCCCAGGATGGAGTGGCCAGAAGCTCTTGCTACGGAGACTGCAGAAGTGAAGATGATGAAGCCACAGAATGGGTGAGAGTTTGCCAAGTCCGTTCACACCAAACCATAGCCCAGGTCTTGGTGGGGGTGGGGGCTTCCAAGTTCGCAGAGTGTGACATCTCTCTTAGGGGTGTGGCACCACTTTACTCCACCTTCCAGTCAGCCCTCGAATGGGCCTTGTACTGAGGAACATTTCCCTTTACTTCCGTCTGTATCGCTAGCTCTTCCAGGAGGCAGACGAAGGGGGAGGCTGTCCAGCCTGCATGCCTGCAGCTGCCCAACTCAGACATCTTCATTTTCAGTTTCCTCTATACACCCTTCAGGGCTAGACTATTTGTTCATTTTACTAAACGTTTTTCATTTAGACCTGTAAGAATGAAACAGAACTCTAGAATAGGACTGGTTACTCTTTTGTTTTTAGAAAAAGAGAGCTCAAGTCGGGGGTGGGGTGGGGAGGAGGTGGAGAGGGACAGAGGGAGGGAGGGAATCTTAAGCAGGTTCTTTGCTCAGTGTGAAGCCCAGTGCAGGACTCAATCTCACAGCCCTGAGATTCTGTCAGACACTTAACCAGCTGAGCCACCCAGGCGCCCCTAGCACTGGTTACCTTTTTGTTGTTGTTTCGGGGTACAGGTCTGTGAATCATCAGTCTTACACAACTCACAGCACTCACCATAGCACGTACCCTTCCCAGTGTCCATAACCCTGCCACCCCATCCCTCCCACCACTTCTCTTCTCCAGCAACCCTCAGTTTCTCTCTGGAGACCAAGAGTCTCTTAAGGTTTGTCTCCCTCCCTGGTTTCCTTTTTCCCTCCCTTCCCCTATTATCCTCTGTCTTATTTCTCAAATTCCTCAAATCAGTGAGATCATATGATAATTATCCCTCTCTGGTGGACTTCTTTTTTTTTTTTTTTAATTTTATTTATTTATTTGACAGATCACAAGTAGGCAGAGCAGGAGGTGGGGAGGGTGGGGGGAAGCAGGCCCCCCACCGAGCAGAGAGCCTGATGCGGGGCTCGATCCCAGGACCCTGAGATCATGACCCGGGCTGAAGACAGAGGCTCAACCCACTGAGCCACCCTGGTGCCCCGACTTCTTTTGCTTAGCATAGTAACCTCTAGTTCCATCCATGTCATTGCAAATGGCAAGATTCCGGGTTTTTTGATGGCTGCATAGTATTCCATTGTGTATATCTGTATACCACATCTTCTTTATTCATTCCTCTGTTGATAGACATCTAGGCTCTTTCCGTAATTTGGCTGTGGTGGACATTGCTGCTATAAACATTGGGGTGCACATTCCCCTTCGGATCACTACATTTGTATCTTTAGGGTAAATACCCAGTAGTTTGCTGGGTCGGAGGGTAGTTCTATTTTCAACTTTTTGAGGAAACTCCATTCTGTTTTCTAGAGTGGCTGCACCAGTGTGCATTCCCACCAACAGTGTAGGAGGGTTCCCCCTTCTCCACATCCTCGCCAACACCTGTCATTTCCTGACTTGTTAATTTTAGTCATTCTGCCTAGTGTGAGGTGGTATCTCACTGTGGTTTTGATTTGTATTTTCGTGATGCTGAGTGATGTTGAGCACTTTTTCATTTGTCTCTTGGCCATTTGGATGTTTTCTTTGTAGAATTAGGACCGGTTACTCTTAAAACCACCAATATCCACAGCCTTTACAGATTTGATAATTGGTCTAATTTGTCCCTAACATATTTCCATTTTCCAGATCACATTCCAGGTCAAACGTGTAAAGAAACCCAAAGGAGATCATAAGAAAACTCCTGGGAAAAAGGTAGAACAGAATCAAGCAGAAAATGTACATCGTTACCAAGCAAACTTGGAGATCACTGGCCCAAAGGTGGCATCTCCTGGGCCACAAGGTAAATTTGAATGTTTAATATGCCGGTCTCCTTTTTTCAGATTGCACTGTCTCATTTCTTACTAAGGATGAGTTTGTGACTTGAAGGAGATCAGATGAGAGGGTAATGGGGTTTAGTGAATGAGGAAACAGTCGCTGGTATAAAAAGTTTGTTTTGATATTACTTGACTTCTTTACCATTGCCTGTCGGGCTTATATTTTTATCATCGTGAGCTTGAAGTCCTATTAATTCTCGATAGTCTAGTTTAATAGGATCACATGTGTCTTATAGGATGGTTGTGAGAACTCTAAGAATTATACATGTGAAGTACTTTAAAGGAACTGGCCACATAGGACTCAATAAATATTAACACTTAATATTTCATGTGTCGGATATCTCTTTAAGTATTGGATATATGCTTTAGAACTGTGCCCAGGAAAAATGCATACACATCAGAATTTGTCATGTACTTTTAGTGTTCATAGTTGTCCTGAAGTGCTTCTTGGGACTCCAGGTTCAGGGCCATTGCCATGGGCCCAGTTGACTTTCTTTTCTAGCAATGAAATAGTGGTGATCAAATTTCTTTTATAAAGAATCTTTTTTTTTTTTTTTTTTTAAGGATATTTTCAGGGGCACCTGGGTGGCTCAGTGGGTTAAAGCCACTGCCTTCAGCTCAGGTCATGATCTCAGAGTCCTGGGATCGAGCCCCGCATCGGGCTCTCTGCTCAGCAGGGAGCCTGCTTCCCTTCCTCTCTCTCTGCCTGCCTCTCTGCCTACTTGTGATCTATCTGTCAAATCAATAAATAAATAATCTTTAAAAAAAAGAAAGAAAGGATATTTTCACTATCCTAGACTTCAAAAATTAACTTCATGAAAAGATGTCTTATTTAATTTGGTATACTTAAAGCTGAAAGCAGGAGGAACATAATAAAATATGAAGAATGGGGTCAGTTTCGCTAAATCCCAGAGTGAACTGTTACTTGGGAAAAATACAAAGGACACCAAAAAGGACATTTTGTCATGACCAGAGTTGACAGCATGTAGTAGCTGTACTATTTAAGGGTGACATCGTGTGTTAACAGAAAGAAAGCAGCACTTCCTTTACTCGGTCTATCTTCTATAGCAAGGGAAAGGGTGTTCAAAATGTAAAACATCATTATGGAAATGAAAATTCCATTAAATAGTAAATGTAATAAAATCATAAAAGTAGAAAATTTAGATGAATATTTATATAGTTTTCCAATGGAAAAGGACTTTCTAAGGCAGAGAGAAAAAGAAAAAAAAATAATTATGGCATCAGAAGACACCATAAAATAGGCAGAGCACTGAAACAAAGTATTTTTGCAGAATATTTATATTTTTACAGACTCGGTGACAAGCACAAAATAGCAGTATCATTTAAAGAACACCTACAAGGGCTACAGGGCAACCTGGCTGGCTTAAGTCAGTTGAGCACCTGACGTCGGCTCAAGTCATGATCTCAGGGTCCTGGGATCGAGCCCCCCCTTAGGCTCCCTGATCAGTGAGGAGTCTGCTTCTCCCACTCCCGCTGCCCCTCCCTGCTTGTGTGCTCTTCTCTCTTTCTCTCTCTCATATAAACAGATAAAATCTTTAAAAAAAATAAAATAACACCTACAAATCAGTATGAAAACACAGCATTTCAGTGAGTTGTGTCCAAGTACAGAGACAGTCCCCCAAATAACACACATACAGTTGGCCACTGAACATGTGATGAAATGTTCAGCCTCACTAGCAATCAAAGAGACATAAACACAAACAGCGACATGCCTTCTTTGCTCCTCAAACTGTCTTTAAATGTGCAATACACAGAGTTAATGAGATCAATTTGGGGATCATTTGACCATATAGATCAGACAATTTAAAAATATACCAATAATTTTACTTCCAATACTTTACCCTAAGTAAATCATTTTATAGATGCCAGACAGAAGTGGCAAGATTGATCATGGGGCCGCTTATCATAATAAAAAATTATAAACCACCTAAATGCTGGTAATTGCCCAAATAAATTACAGAACATCCATGCCATGTACTGTGCAGCCAAGATGCTTGTAGTCTAGTAAGTGAACCAAAGTGGTTTATAAAATAGCAGATAGAACCCTTCAGTGTTTGTAAGGTAGTAGATATACTGGATTATGACTACACTTGTTCATATTTCTGTATCTGCAGCTGAGGTGTATCTTACAGCTGATGATATTTTAAATAACAATTGGCTGTCTTTTTCTTTCTTATACCATATAAAATAATGTTTAGGACCTCTTAGATTTGATAAAAGAAGCTAAAATAAACAAGTACGTAGAAACAAGTATAGAAGAGAATATACCAAAATGTAAGCGGTCATTTCTGGGTACTGATAGAGATATGGGTAATTTTTAATTTTCTTTTACATGCTTTTCCATTTTCTAAATATTTTATAATAAGCCTATATTGTTTTTACAAACAAAAAACTAAAAATTTCTTGTAAAAGTGAAAATTAAAGCTTGGTGTGGTTGAGATGACAGGAAAGCACTTAAGTGGTTTTAAATATATTCAAGTGGGTGGGCCCACATAGGGCATTGAGTGTACTTGGCCAATGACATCAGGGAACCTGCTTACTCTCAGTAACATGAAAAGTTCTAAGGCTTGGAAGAGATGACAGGTAGCCAGAGAGGTACAGTATCCTGGGTTTTCAAATAAATCTGCATTCTCTTCACTACTAGGAGATAAGGTTCATGATAAATTCTGACAAAGTTTTAAAGCAAATCCTAAAAAAGATAGTTTGTGAGGCCGTGGGGAAGAGTGGAGATCAATGAGGGACACTGTAAATTTACTAAGAACTAGTAAAACTAATAATGCATAACTAATTTCACTTCCTTTTTTGAAGAGAGCTACCAGACTGGAAGACCAGGGAAATGCTGTAAATACAATGTAACTAGATTTCAGCAAAGCATTTAACAAAGTCTTTTAGGGGGCGCCTGGGTGGCTCAGTCATTAAGTGTCTACCTTTGGCTCAGGTCAGGTCATGGTCCCAGGGTCCTGGGATTGAGCCCCACACAGGCTCCCTGCTCAGTGGGAAGCCCGCTTCTCCCTCTGCCTCTGCCATTCCCCCTGTTTGTGTTCCCTCTCTTGCTGTCTTTCTGTCAAATAAATAAAATCTTAAAAAAATAAGTAAATAAATAAATAGAGTCTGTTAGGATATTCCAGTGAACAAGATGGGGAAATGTGGGCTAAGAGGCTCCCCACTGCCTATAGAATGAAGTCCAAACCTCCTCGTGTGGTGTACAAGCATCCAGACTGTCTGTCCTTCATACTGTTATTTTTCTGAACCAACCATGCTCTTATTTTACCCCCTTACCTTTGCATATGCTGCCCCCTCTGCCTGGCCTGCCCTCCTGCCACATCAGCAGTGCTAAAATATCACTCATCCTTAAACTTCAGATGCCACGTGCCTTCCCTTCCTTGGTACCTTCAGGCAGAATTAGTTGCTCTCACCTCCGTGCCATTGTCCTGTACTTTCACTCTAGCAGTCATCCTTCCGTATCCTAGGATTTGTTCATGTTTACCTTCCTCACTAGACTGTGAACTCAGGGGCAGGCCCCTTCTGTTTTATTCCCCTGACTATTCCTAGTGCCTCAACACAGTTCCCATTTCTTTATGAAAGATGCTCAATAAATGCTTTTCAAGTGAATTTCTTAAACATAACAGAAAAATAAGCTTTATTGTGAAACTTACGGTTTAATTCTTTTAGTTATTCATTTAAACAGGGCTCATTTGAAACTCTTCCAAACTCTTCCATTTTACTTAAATCTAAAGCCCTGCTTATACCTCAGTTTTCTGTTATTGGCAAATTCCCACATTATAAGAAAAAGTTACACAGAACCAAAGATCTCCTTCCTGTCCATTCATTCTATTGTAAGTCTTCCAGAAGTCCCCCATCCCAGACAAGACTTAGTTGGGGACTCAATCTAAGTCAAGGGCCTGTACACAAAAGGTAGTACCTGTGAAGGGTGTCAATTAACAGAACTTTAAAAGCCCAGTATAGCTTTAAATAGCATGCTGATTGGAAGCCTACATGTTGGACTCAGACCAACCTGGATCTGGATCCTAGCTCCGCCGTCCATTAGCCAGGTAACCTTGGGCAAGTCACCTGATCTCTCTGTGCCTCCATTTTCCCACCTAAGAAATAAGCTGTGGATATAAGGCACTTAGCACAGGACCTGAGCACACAGTAAGTGCTCTGGAAATAAATGATACCCTATCATTATCACCGTTATTCCCCATCTGCTGCTTTTCTCTGCAACAGTGGTTCTCTACCAGGAGTGATTTTGTCTTCCCAGGGCACATTTTGGTTGTCCCATCTGTGTGTGTGTGGCGGGGGGGAATGGGGGGTGCTACTGGTTCTATAGGGTAGAAGCCAGGGATGCTCCTAGACATCCTCCAGTACACAGGACAGCCCCACACAAAGCACCCCCCAGCCACAGTCAGTCCTGCGAGAATGGGAAACCATGCTTTAGCCGTACATGCTCCTCCTAAGTTGGAGCTGTCTTTATAAAATCAAGATATAGAGGGGTAAAAATGAAACTTGGTAAGATGTTAACATCGAAGAATATCTTAGCTCTTATCTTCCGTTGATCAGTCTTAAATCCAGTGGACTCATTTATTTTTACTTCATCATCTGTCTTTGAGCCCGAGACTTCACTCAGATAATCTTATTTCCTTTGCTGTGAATGACAAGATTCTAATTCTCTAAATGGTAAAAATCCTAAAGACTAGAAGAATGACTGGCACCTCCAAACACACCAGCCTGGGTTAAGTAAGACACTGCAGGTTCTGTTCCTTTGCAGTCGTGTGCATTGATGTCATACTTTCCTTCTAGGAAAAAAGCGTGACTACCAGAGTCTGGGATGGCCCAGCCCAGACGAGTGCCTCAAACTCCGCTGGGTAGAGCTGACTGCCATCGTGAGTACCTGGCTTGCAGTTTCTTCAAAAAACATTGAGTGAGTATCTTAAACCCCTCACTCCTTTGTGGCATTTATGTACCAGCGAACCTGTTGGGCCTCTGTTGACTTCAGGGATGCCCTTTGTCAGCGGCTGTTAGAGGAGTCGTCCTTTTTAGGCTTAGAGGTTCTGAGGATGACCATCGCTGACCACAGGCCACAGGTAGACGCAGTCCATTGTACTGAAGCAGTGAACGTGCCCTCCCTTCTCAGGGCCTTCCCCCACACTTTGTAAGGTCTGCGAAAGTATGGAACTTACTTAGTTTGAGTTAAAGACTGGATCCCTCTTTATGGAAAAACCTGTGATTCTGACATTGTGTACTTAAAAAGGGAGCCAGAGCACATCTAGATTTACAAACACCTACCAAGACTCAGGCTGAGCCAAGTTGCCCCTCCGGTAACTGCGTTTTCCTCCTTGGATACTCATTCTCTCTTGCTGGCTCCTTCTCTGCCCTTTAAATGTTGGTGTTTCCCAAGATTTACCTCTAAGCCTTCTTACCTTAGAATCACTCCGAGTCAGACTGATGTACTCCCAGAACTTCTGTCACCACCAATATATTGACAGCTCTTGAATTTGGATCTCCGTACCAGATTTTTCTTCAAATCATCTGTCCAATTACCGACTTGGCCTCTCTGCCTAGATATCTCTGAGACCCCTCAACCTCAGGAAAACCAAACTCATTGTTTCCTTGTCCACTCACCTTCCAAAAAATCATTGTTCTGTGTGTTTTCTGTTTCTTATTCTTAGTAGATCGCTCCAGCAGTCCTTAGGCCAGAAACCTGGGAGTCGTCCTTAATGACCCCTTTCCCTTCACCCTCAGATCCGGTCTATTACCCATTTTTTTTTTTTTTTAAAGATTTTTATTTATTTATTTGACAGACAGAGATCACAAGTAGGCAGAGAGGCAGGCAGAGAGAGAGGTGGAGGCAGGCTCCCTGCAGAGCAGAGAGCCCAATGCGGGGCTCGATCCCAGGACCCTGGGATCATGACCTGAGCTGAAAGCAGAGGCTTAACCCACTGAGCTGCCCAGGCGCCCCTCTATTACCCATTCTTACTATTTCCACCCTCTGAGTGTTTTTCTAAGCCGTCAGCTTTTCTCCATCTCCATTTCTGACCCTTAAACCGGATCGCCATCATCTCCACTTCACTCCACTCAGTAGGCGCCTAGCCGGGCCGCATGCTTTATTCACTCTTGACTCTATTCTGCCCCTTATCCCTACAATACTCAGACTCCTTCCTCAAATACAAGTCAAATAATTCTTAAAATGCTCTAATAACTTCTTACTGCTCTTTACCATGGTCCACAAAGCCCTTTGTAATCTGCTGCCATGTGTCTTTCCATCCTCGCCACCCTCCCTCCTGTCGGGCCCTTCACACTGGTGTTCCTTTGCGTGGGGTGATGTTCTCACCACCTTCTTCCCACCTGGTTTATTCACACCCTGGTCTTGACTTAAATCTTGGTTCCTTAGGGAATCCTTCACTAGTCACCTCCTTCCTCCATCAGCAGAGGGGGAAATACATACCTCCCCGTAGTGTACTGACACTGTACCTTGTTTTTGTCTTTTATAACATCTGTAATAACCGAGCCACTCACAAGACCACGAGCACCATAACAGCAGGGATTGGCGATGTCTTGTTAATTATTGTACCTCTGGTGTGTGACACGTAGTAGGCTCTAAATAAATAATGAATGAATGTTTGCCTAATACATATTAATTTTTTTTTAAGATTTTATTTATTTATTTGACAGAGAGAGATCACAAGTAGACGGAGAGGCAGGCAGAGAGAGAGAGAGAGAGAGGGAAGCAGGCTCCCTGCTGAGCAGAGAGCCCGATGCGGGACTCGATCCCAGGACCCTGAGATCATGACCTGAGCCGAAGGCAGCGGCTTAACCCACTGAGCCACCCAGGTGCCCTGCCTAATACATATTAGCTTTAAATAGCTAAAAATAAAATTTGGCCATGCCAGTTTGCCATTTCAGCATATATGAGAGTGTATAACATTTAGCCTGCAGATAGCAGGAAAATGACCACTTTGGGTCTACAAAAGGGAGTTACGTCTTATGCATGGATACATTGAACAGCTGCATCTGTTTAAAATGTACTGTCTAAACTTTGGGTCATTTTTTCTGTGGGGTGGGCTTCTGTGCATAAAGGGAAAATAAAAGATAGGAACCACTTGCGGGTATTTATCACTGAAAAGGGAATTTTACCCTAAAAACAGAAACCCTAGACTAAAGCCTGCCAGGTTCAAAACTTCCCCAGTGAGAAAAAATGGCCAATGGCAGTGACCACACCAGACCCCATGGTGCATAGAAAGGAGGCAGCTTGAGTGGACCGGGAAATCACTGAGTTCAGGACTCTGATTCCAGCGCTGCTCCTTTGACCAGGGCTACGATCTCTGCTCATACGTTCAGCAAACAGTTATGGCCAGGCACTGGATTCTTGCACCTATAAAACGAGAGAGCAGACTCGATCACCTCTGCTGTCTCTTCAGTCTGTGAGTCGTGGTTCCAGACAGTCCTGGTAACATCGCAAAGTTACGATCAGCCGATTATTGATACTCTTGCTCCCCACCCACTCGGGTTTCCCATGGCTAACATGGCAATCTCCATTTTCCAGCATCACAGAACACATCGACTTTGCCACTCCAATACAGCAGCCGGCGATGGAGCCGCTTTGCAACGGCAATCTGCCCACGAGCATGCACACCCTGGACCACCTGCACGGGGTCTCCAACCGGGCCAGCCTGCACTACACGGGCGAGAGTCAGCTGACAGAGGTGAGTGCCCAGCCGTCTTCAGCGCGGCTGTACTTGCTAGCGCCGCAGTGGTGCCGCAGCTGACAGCAGGAAGCCCGGGGGCCGGGCCACATTTCAGAGGGCCTAAATCTAGGTGGCTTTAGGCCAGGCCTGATTTATTTCAGGCCCTGGGATTGAGTTTATGCTTTTCTTTTAAGGGCCAGGAAATTTGAATTCTGATTCACTCCTCAAGGTAGGTAGCACTCTGCTTGCCAGCGGACAGAGGCTCTTGTCAGGATTACTTGAGGCAGCTTATTCTCCTGTTGGCATTCCTTTTTTTTTTTTTTTTTTTAAGATTTTATTTATTTATTTGAGAGAGAGACAGTGAGAGAGAGCATGAGCGAGTAGAAGGTCAGAGAGAGAAGCAGACTCCCCGCGGAGCCGGGAGCCCGATGCGGGACTCGATCCCCGGACTCCAGGATCATGACCTGAGCCGAAGGCAGTCGTTCAACCAACTGAGCCACCCAGGCGTCCCTCCTGTTGGCATTCTTAAGAAGGCAAGGAAGGCGAGCAGACCCAGCATATGCCTAGCAAACAGGTACCGAGAAGGACAATTGAGAAACCACCACAAATGTCCAAGAATAGAGGATTTGTTAAATAAATGTTGTACAGATAGAGGATAGTATACAATGGAGCCCTCAAGAAAGATGTAGTAGAGGGCGCCTGGGTGACTCAGTGGGTTAAGCCGCTGCCTTCGGCTCAGGTCATGATCTCAGAGTCCTGGGATCGAGCCCCGCATCAGGCTCTCTGCTCAGCAGGGAGCCTGCCTCCCTCTCTCTCTCTGCCTGACTCTCTGCCTACTTGTGATCTCTCTCTGTCAAATGAATAAATAAAATCTTTATTAAAAAAAAAAAAAAAGAAAGATGTAGAAATACATTTATTGGCATGAAGAAATCTTCATGTTATGTGAAAATATAGGTGACAATATGTAGTGTGATCCCATATTCTGTGAGAGAGGCAGTATGTGTGTACACATGCTATTTCAGAAAAATCCCTGAAATATCCGTAGTGTAAAGATACTAACACTGGTTGCATCTGGGTGACAGGAATACAGATAGTTTTAATTTTCTTTATTTACTCTCTTTTCTAATGTTGCTGTAATGAATATGTTTTACGTGTCTGTAGTTTTTGTCAAGTGGGAGGGTATGCAAGGGATGCTAGGTTTCCATACGTCTTCCCCAAAGTGCCCGACCAGCAGGACCACAGCACATACCCCAGAGCAGCTGCTGGCTTTTGGGCCCTAGTATCCAGCTCAGCGTCAGCAGCGTCACCTAGATCCTGCTCCTTTCCTTGCTCTCACCTGCCGTCTTTCCCTACACCAGGTACTGCAAAATCTTGGCAAAGACCAGTATCCACAGCAGTCACTCGAACAAATCGGCACACGAATTGCCAAAGTTTTGGAAAAGGTGAGTCACCCTGTAGGAAAGCTGGAAACTACCATCTGTCCACCTTCTGACTTTCCCAGATTATTTGCCACTAAGTGGCTCTAACCTCTATGTGAGTTACGCAGCGCTTAGTAGCTAAAGGGAAGATGTGAAATAACCCACCACTGAGTTTCCATCACTTTTCCATTGCTTTTTCCATCACTCAGTTAGTACTCTTTTTGGCTGCTCTGTGTACCTTCTATGGTAGAACCTACCTTGTCAGTTTTGTCTTTTTTTTTTTTTTTTTTTTTTTTTAACACCACACACATTGGAGCCTGTGGCCTTTATTTGTGCCCCGCCCCTCAGTTTTGTCTTCTTTACTCCAGCGTGGAGGTGGGGCTCCTGGCAACCAGGGAATCTCAGTATATGATGTAAGTCGGGTGTTCTTCTGGTGGTGAAGAGTAGTTGGTATTTCAGGTTGTGGATGGGAAACACAACTTTAAATACCTTCTTCTCTTAAAATAATGAAACAAAATATCTGCAAAACTGCGTTTTTGTTCTCTAGAAGCCTAGAGAACATATCACAGAGTTTCTAAGACTGTTCATCTGTTTCTGTGTGATCTTTATGTAAAGAGGGGGTTTTGTAAAACTAAAATTAATTACTTTATGGTTAAGTATCTCTCCACTTTATTAATATATAATGTTAAAGCAGTACTATAACCTAATGAGAATCTACTGGGCTTCGGCACGACATGACAGTGTGGCAGGAATAGGGAAGTCATGGTAGTTTTAAACACAGGAAATGGGAAAGACATAGCAATCTCCATTCTGTGTCGATTCTGAACCCCATCTGGCCCGTATGTCACCACTTCCCCTGATGACTTGCTTTACAAGGAATGTTCCTTGATTATGGTCCATTTTGGTTTCCTGGGCTTGGTTCCCTAATTTGTTTCTCCACTCTTGACCCTTCTCTCTGAGTGGTCTTTCCTTTTCTGTAAGAAAGGCCTGTGTTTAAAGTTGAAAAGCTCACTCGTCTTGCTTCCCACCTTTCTCTCCCTTTTAGTCCAAACTGGCACAACCCCTTTAAAAGACTTTGTAGAGGGCGCCTGGGTGGCTCAGTGGGTTGGGCCTCTGACTTCAGCTCAGGTCATGATCTCAGGGTCCTGGGATCGGGTCCCGCATCGGGCTCTGTGCTTAGGGGGTAGCCTGCTTCCCCCTCTGTCTCTACCTGCCTTTCTGCCTGCTTGTGATCTCTCTCTCTCTGTCAAATAAATAAATAAAATCTTGAAAAAAAAAAAAAAAGACTTTGTAGACTTTCAAATGATAAGTCACTGCAGACAGAACCCATATCTCAAATCTCTTCAAGAAGGTCCCTGTCTACCTTGAATGTGAGTCCAGGGTGTAAATACCCTTAAGATTTTTAGGCACTTTTTGTCTGTGAGAGCCTAATGAGGCTTACATCTATATCCTTCCGAGGCAGGAGTAACAAAAGGTCCTACTGCCGTGTTTCTGATTTGAGCTTGACCCCAAGGCCATAGTTTTACTGGTAACTTTCTGGAATTTTTTTTTTTTTTACTTTAAAACCTCATGCTGATTGGAGAAGCTGACGATTGAAAAAGTTTCATTTTCTAACCCTGCAAGTCCCAACTTGAAAGCAGTTTTTCTAAACCCTGCCCGAAAACTATAGTTTCTAAAGTGCTCTCTCTTTTAATAGCTTTTCAAAAACCCTTTTCACTTTCAGCATTCCTCTTGGAAGTCTTCCTAGCCAGATCTACAATTTAGTTAGGTATTTTTGCTGTATTCTAAGATACAGCCTCACTGTTTTACCAATAGATAAGTCCTCCCCTTCTCCAGCCTCCCATCCTGATTTCCTCCGTGCTCATCCAGCCTCCATGAAGAGTCTCACTGCTGCTCAGCAGTTGTAGTCGACCCAGTCCTAGAACTAACACCACAGGTTCTAAGTGTCTGGTATGGCCGCACTCTATTCTGGACACCAAACACTATTTCAGTTCTCCATTTCTGCCTCAGAAGCCACTCCAGAATTTACTGGCTTCAAACAAAACTGTGATTTGCTCAAGACTGTGCAGTCTGAGCCAGACTCAGCTGGACATTCTTCTGGTCTCCCTTGGAGTCATTCATGCCACTGAAGACGTGTAGAGACTCATCTGGGACTGGCCACCGAAGAAGGTTTCACTCACGTGTCTGAACCTCCGGTGGAGAGGGTGGAATAGCTGGGCATAGCTGGGAAGCCCTGCCTTGGTTGTCTCTCAGCAGGGTAGCTGGACCTTTCTCCACGATGGCTCGGAGCTCCACAAGGGTGAGAGCAGAAGCACGCAGGCCTCCAAGAGCCTGTGCGTAGCCAGAACTGCCACGGCACCACTCTGTCCAAGCGGAGAGTGCTGGCGCCTGCTCGGAATCAAAGCCCGGGGAAACGTCCTCCATCTGCTAGCAGTGACAAAGAACGCGTGGCCCATCTTTAACACACCGTAGGTCCCTCCAGAGGAGCCACGAGACTGACGGCATCTCAATAGAGATGATAGAAACCAGAGGCCAGTGTAAAAACATCTTTTAAGCTGGAAGAGAAAAACTGCAAGCCTAGAATTTTATACCAGCGAACATGTCCTTCAGATGTTAAGGTGAAATAAAGATGGGTTCAGAGAAACGAAAATTCAGAGAATCTGGCACCAGAGGGCCTGCACTGAAATAACAAAGAACGTTCTCAGGAAAACATCCCAGATAGAGATACCGACATGCAAGAGGGAATGAAGAACGCCGCGAAGACAAATGTAAATGAACAGTAGCCATACAGAGTCAAAGCTGCAGGGCCCTAAAGTGCCACGCTTTTACGTGTCACTAAAGTGCACGGTAACAATAACAGGTGATGGGAGGGAAGTGAATGGAGTTGAAAAGTTCTGAGGTTTAATTGGTATCAGCCAAGTACTAAAGTAATAATTTGCATAGGACTGTGATAAGTAAGAATACAGTTTTAAGCTCTAGGCTAACTACTAACAATGGTTTTAAAATGTAATTGAACAGAAGGAAAATGGAATAATGTAAAACATTTGATTAAAGTCAGGCAAGAGAAAGGGTGCATAAAAATAAAATGCAAATGGTAAAATAGGAAGTAGAGATTCCAAGCGTATCAGCAGTTAGGTAAAAAAGATTATGTAATTTAAGCATTTATTATGGAATGGATTTTTTAAATCGAACTATATGCTGCTTATAAGAGAAACACTTTAAATATCAGGTACAGAAGTGTCAAGAATATGAAGATGGAAAACAATATATACCATGCAAACAGTTAAAAAAAGAGAGCAACGTTGTCATCAGAAAAAAATAGACTTTGAAGCAGGAAGCACTCCTAGCACTAGAAGAGCTAAAATGAAAAAGATCAATAATGGCAAATGTGGGAGATGCTACAGAGCTACCAGAACTCTCATGTTGGGAGTTGCCAGTTGGGAGTATAACCGTACAGATATTTTGGAGAAGTTTGGTTGTCTATTAAGCATATATGATCCAGGAATTTTAGTGCTAGAATTTATCAAAGAGGCGTGAAAATACATGTCCACAAAATACTTTATGTTCACAGCAGATTTATTCATAATAGCCAGAAAAACATTGAGGTGCCCATCAATAGAAGAATGGAAGAACAATGGTGTATTTACATGGTCGATACTAATTATACTAATGGATTCAGCAAGAAAGGTCCAACATCCATATTGATGAATCTCAAAAATACTATGCTAATAAAAGAGGTTGGACACAAAAAAGTACCTAGTGTGTGAGTTCCAACTATATGAAATTCTAGAACAGGCAAAACACCTGTGGTGTTAGAATTCTGATCACTTGTTGCTTTGTGGGGAAAGGGTTGACTGGGAAGCAGCCTGAAAGGACTTTGTAGAGTGTTGGAAATGTTGTGTATTTAGTAGTAGTCAAAAGTGAATGTTTTACTTAAGATCTGAGCATTTCTGTATAAATTATACCTATTTTCAAAAATGAAGGTTTAAGGATCTTAGACCACCAGAAACTGAAACAGACTTGAGCTAAAAATCACTAAAGGAATTTCTTCAGGCAGAACAAAAACTATCCCAGATGGAAACGGGAAAAAGCAGAGAGCAACAGAAAGGGTAAATATTAAATATAAATGAGTGTGACCATACAAAGTAATGACAGTAGTAGCTTCTGATGGGAAAGTGTAATAGCATCAGGTGTGTCCCTCCAGAGGGAGTCCTTGCTTAGCCCAGCAACCCTTCTCTGCCTGCTGCCCTTTGCTGCTAGGCCACAGTTCAAGTGCAAGGGAACAAGTCAAATGATGTATTATGGGAACTATCCTGGTTTAGATGTTCCAAGTTCCATATAAAAACCATTATCTTTTGTGATAGCTCCTTGAGTCCTGGAAAGAGCCTCGCTCTTTATAAGAATCACGGCACTCCGAAACTTGGAACTGGCTTTTCATGAGGTGTTCATAGTTTATTTCCAGTTCTCCTAGTCTAGTTACAGTTACCAACTGAGGTCATTTTTACTATAAGCTATCTTGCCTGGTAAGAGAACATTCACCCTTTATTAGGTTTTCAGGAAAATAGAGCTAGAAGGTTAATCTAGTAACCCTGTCCATTGTGGGCTCACAGACCAACCTCCATGACCTTGAGTTACTAACTTTAATACAACTCCTCCCAGACTTTAGGGTCCACCAGAATCACCTGGAGCGCTTATTAGACTCCACAGTTTGCTGGGCTTCTTGAGTTAGTAGGACTAGGGCTGGGCTTGAGAATGGACATTTCTTGTAAGCTGTTGGCTGATACTGCTGGTAAGAAGATCACATTTTGAAACCGCTGCCTTAGAAAATGACAGTGATGACAAATAAAGCACCCCTTTCTCATTTATCACTCACAGAAGAACAAGCATGTCCATATCCTCTTTGCTTCCAGCTTTTAAAATAGTCATTATCATTTGTCATTTCTTGGAAAGCCCAAGGAGTATGTAGTTTGCCTTGCCATTCATTATCTCCTTAAGTGTCCGTAGATGACACTGATTAGTCCCCATGTGAAGGTTAAACCCTCGGGATGCCACCCCAGGTTGCAGCTGAGGTCGCTCCCACATAAGCTGCTCAGACAGCGCTGCCTCCCCAGACGTGCAGCTCACCACAGCCATTGCCATGCAGCCAATCTGTGTGCCAGCTTGCCACCTAGCCCTCTTCGACCTGTGTGCTGGTGCAGAGTGGTTCTTCTGCTTCTGTCCTCTGCTCCCCCTGCTTGGGGCTCATGGGCACCACTCCATGCTGAGTAGATCCGTGGCCAACCCAGTTTCGGTCCAAACCAACCCAGCTGCTCCACCTCTTTTCTAGTCCAGCCCCACTCACAAACATGGAGTCAAGCTCGAGTCTCTTCCACGCCCCCTGCCAGGCATCAGGGCCCCATTTGACCCAAATGCATCAGCTACCCCAAGGCAATTGTCATTCTTCCAGCCAGCCCACTTACAGCTGTGCTTCTGTTCAGTTCCATTTCATGGACAGTGGGGAAGGGAGGAGTGGGCAGTTGCTCTTGGCACAAGTTTGTCTTCAGCTTTCATCTAGGCCCACAACGGGAAGATTTATCCTCTGTCACACAATGTCAAACTTCTGCCATCAGACCCCGAGAAAGTTGGCCCCGCACTGAGACTTTAGTTTCTTCTGCATCTCCCTGGGCATTCTTTTATGTCACAGTGCCTTGGCCACATTGAACCAAGGCTATGAAAGTCCATTCTGCTGCTGCTACCACTCTGCGGTATCCATTGCCAGAGGATTTAGGGCCAGCTAGATAAATATTTTAAACTCGCACAACTCAGTAGGGCACTTGTGGTCTTGCCTTCACTCAGAAGGATAGAGTAGGAAACCCAGTAAACCAGCCATGCAGCTTCTCATGAGTTTTTCCAAGAATTGCCCTAACAGTCTGGCAGCAGGCCCAGGGACAGTTATCTGCCCCTTTCCCCAAGTGACAGTTCAGCGATGAGGGATCAAGTCCACATGAGCTGAGTATGGGAACAACCCTAGTTCAGAAGTCGCAAGTTCCATGTAGGAACCAATAACTTTTACAAGAGTCCACTGGGCTAGAGCGCAAGAGTTCCAGCAAGGGACAAGAAATGTCACACTCGGGAATGGTCACAGTCCTCCCCGTCCACTGCAGTTTCGTCAGGTCGTCTTTACTCTAAGTGTGTTGGCTGATAACATGGCTGGCATTCTACCTTTATTAGGTTTCCAGGGTAACACAGCTGGAAGATTAACATGAGATTAATTTTCCCACGAATGCACATGGGCAGGGTGTTAGGTATTAGCATTATCAGGAAAGTAGCAAAATTAAAGTAATTTGTATTTTTAGTCTGGAATAATTTAAAGGTGCATATTGTCGTTTCTAGGCTCATCATTAAAAGAACAATTGAAGAATGTATAGTTAAGGAAAAATGGAATAATAAAAAAAATTTGATCAATTCAGTAAAGCAAAAAAGGAAGACAAAAGGAATATAAAATAGAAATATATATTATATGTAAAATATAAAAATGGGTAAAATAAAATACAAATAGTAAAGTGTTAGAGATAAGTACAATACGTCATTAATGACAGTAAATACAAAAGGACTAAGTATTCCACTTAGATTACCAACATTATCAGACTGGGTTAAAATACTGAACCCACTTACATGCTGTTCACAAGTAACACACTTTACTGTAAGATATTAAGTGGTTGAAATTAAACAAATGGGAAGAAGATATACAAACACTTGTCAAAAGAAAGCTGGTTTAACTAATACCAACATCAGACAATGTGGAATTTAAGGGAAGAAGCATTACTACAAAAAAGACGATTAATAATAATAGAGTGGTCAGTCCACCAAGAATATACAAAATTGTAAATCTGTTTGATGAAACCAATAAGATAATTTCAAATTATATATGACAAGCATTAAACATTGGCAGATCTAAACAGAGAAATGAATCTACAATCATAATAGACGTCAGCCTCTCTCAGTAAGTGGTAGATCTAAACAGACAAAAAAAGTAAAAATATAGACCATCTTGCTAAAAAACAAATTTGACTTCACATATTTATATAATGTTTCATTAAACTGTGACATAATTCTCATTTTTAAGAAAGCATATGGCTCAGTCAGTAGAGCATGCAACTCTTGATCTTGGGGTTATGAGTTCGAGCCCCATGTTAAAATGGAGCCCACTTAAAATAATTTTTTAAAAAATGCACGTGGCCCATTTACCATGTTGATCATAAACTGAGTCATAAAATTTAAAATACTGAAATAATTTATAGAGTATTATTTTCTGACCACAGTAGAATTAAATTAAAAAAATAAAGATCAGAAGCAGGAGGATAGATGGAAAAATCCTCAGCAATTTTGGTGGCATTAAACAGTACACCTCTGTGTAACCCATGGGCCAGTGAGGAAAGCCCAAGCAAAATTAGAAAGTATTTTGAGGGGTGCCTGGGTGGCCCAGTCAACCAACTTCCTTCAGCTCAGGTCATGATCCCAGGGTCCTGGGATCGAGCCCTGCATCAGGCTCCCCACTCAGCAGGAAGCCTGTTTTTCCCTCTCTCCCTGCCACTCCCCATGCTTCCTCTCTCTCTCTCTCTCTCTGTCAAATAAATAAATAAGTAAAATCTTTTTAAAAAATAGAAAATATTTTGAAATGAATGATAACAAAGATAAAGCAGGTCAAAACTTGTAGGATGCAGCTAAAGCCGTGCTTGAGGGAAGTTTATAGCCCTTAAATGGATATATTAGTTAAAAAAAGAAAAAAAGACCAAAAATGAGTGATCTATGCTTTTATCTCAAAAAGCTGGAAAAAGAACAAATCAAAACTACAGTGAGTTATTTCTTGCCACTGACATTGGCAGAAATCCAGAATTTTTATAGGCTCAGTGAGGCTGTTGGGAAATTGGTGCTACCATTCATACATCCTGGTGGAAAGGCAAAGTAGAATAACCTTTGTGGAGAGAAAATTGACTCTATCTAATAAAATTATATATTCATTTACCCATGTAACCAGCTTTCAGGAATCTTTTCTAAAAATACAAAATTAATACAAAAATACCTATGAATAAGGCTGTTGATGGTAGCCTCACTTGAAATAGCAGACTGGAAACAACCCATATGCCCAACAGAAGAAGACTGAGTAAATAAAAAGTCCTCCATGGGTGTTTATTTGGTGTGAACATCCTCACAATGGAATCTTTTACAGCTGTCAAAAAGAATGAAGACAATTTCTATAAACTTCTATGAAATAATCTAAATGATATAGGCAGTGAAAAAAGGAAAAGGAAAGTGGGAAAAAAATCATCTCTCTGATTACAATATTTTGCTTTTTAAACAATGACAAGGTTGGGGATGTGTGTAGAGAGAAACAGATATTTCTTTTTAAAGATTTTATTTATTTATTTGACAGAGATCAGAAGTAGGCAGAGAGTGAGGAGGAAGCAGGCTCCCCGCAGAGCAGAGAACCTGATGTGGGGCTTGATCCCAGGACCCTGGTATCATGACCTGAGCCGAAGGCAGAGGCTTAACCCACTGAGCCACCCAGGCTCCCCGAGAAACAGATATTTTAAAATGGAAGAGTAACTTTTAAAAATACTTTTAAATGGTTTTCCGTGGAGGGAAGAAAGAAATTGGTTGGGAAAGATCGGGCATGAAGCTAGATTTTCTTGACTCTATATTATCTTTTGTTTGATTTTGAAAACTAATATTTTGTTTAATATCAAAACAAATTTTAATAAGGCAGTTCCTAATTAAAAGTAAAATTAAGTGAGCCCGACCACATACTCAGTTGGTAGTAAAACCATACCAAAAGGAACTATTCCAAGTGACTTTAAAAGACCATTATTTGACTACCTCCCTGATGGGATTTACCCTACGCACAAAAGAAAACCTTACTCGTTTTCAGTAATACTATTGTTAGTAATATTGATATTGTCCTGAGATTGTAGGTGTATGCAATGCGAAATAAATGAATAATTTTGTTGGTGATGTTGCAAACTAGAGTTTGGCTATGGGTAAAGGACATAAAAGTGTGAGAATGATGATGTTAAGTAAACGTCTGTAGTTGTGAATTAAAAACACTAGCAAAACTTTCTCATATATTTACACATTTCCTAACTTTATTTGCCGAAAAGATTAATATCAGTGAGTAACCCAGTATTGATAAGCACACTTTATGCCTAGATATTGATCCTTAGATACTATTTTCCACTAAAAGGAGCCAGAATTCCTTGGAGAAATGGCTTCTACCAAGTCCAGGCAAGCAAAGAGACTCCCAAACTCAACAAAGGTTGTGTCAGAAGAACTCAGAGCCAACTGGAATATGTTCCCATTGGCCAAAGATGGAACACTTTGAAGCAACTGAGTGGGTAGATAACATCACATATATTAAACGATATTTAGACTCCCAAATTCACACTGAGGATTTGGTTTTGGAAGATGCATGGGAACAAACTTGGGTTTTTGTTTTTGTTTTGTTTTTCCTAATATGAAAAGAAAATAACCAGCATGTTTCCTTTCTTTCTAAATGAACTGTACTTTAGGGTAAATGATTCAATGATGAGAAAAAGTCTCTCTATAGGAGTATTCCAACTAGTAAACTAGAAATAATAAAATTAGAATATTACAGTTTCGCTGCTCCTAATTAATTTATGGCAGTGATCATCACTCGCTACTAACCTCACAAATACACTCAGCACGTGGGTACCATTGGACATTCACGTTACCGCCTGTGAAGCGTTTGGCCACCCTGCCTCCTCAGTAAGTCAAATAAATCTGAGGCCAGTCAAGCCTCTGACTACCAACCAGTGGGAAATACAGGGGCAAAGGAGCATGTTAAATGACTCCTGGGATACCATCAGCAGAGTCCAGACAGTGGAAAACTACAGGATAAATAACCCCATTTCTTCCACAGGAATGTTAAAAAGTAGATGAAGATGAACCCTCGGTATCAAAAGACGCTTAAGGAACACATTAACCAATGGCAACATGCAGACTTTATTTAGATTATGATTCAAATTATAAAAGCAAAATGAACTTGCATAAGACAGCCAGGGGAAACAGGACTATTGATGATACTAAAAAATAATTTTCAATATTTTAAGCAAGCTTTGTTAACCTTGTTTTAAATGTGAGTTTTTATCTTTTAGAGGTACACACATGGAAAACTTACTGATGAAATTATGTGAAGTCTGGGATTTGCTTCACATTAATATGGATGAGGGGTTAGAGGAAATCATAAGTGGCCATGAGTTGATAAGTGTTGAAGCTCGTCAATGAGTGCATGGAAGTTCTTATACTGTTGTGTTCTTTTGTATATATTTGAAATTTCTCATTATAAAATATTTTTTAAAATGTTATCTCAAAGGTGAGCAAACAAATACCATACCAGAAATGAGGAAGTTAAAAAAACAAATTGACATCTCTTAAACTAAAATTATTTAAGTCAAATACTCATCGGGTGAATTAGACACAGTTAAATAGTGAATGCAAGCTTTGTGTAAAAAATTACCTAAAATATTACAGAGACAAGACGGTAAGTGAATCGACCAATTCAGGAAGCATGCTGTATTCCAAGCTGGATAAGTAAAAAGAAATCCATGCCTGGCTACGTCATAGTAAATCAGCAAAAACAAAGGTATCTTAAGAGCATCTGTTTCAGTCGGGGCACTGTCAGGAAAACAGAAACGACATTAGGTAATTCAGAAGAGCAAATTGAAGGTAGAGAATTGATTACATTGTTGTGGGAGGGTGAAAAAGGAAACACCTGACCAGTAAGCTAGAAATACCAACTGCTGGGCCTGGCACCCAAGCCTAGGGATGAGAGAAACAGGCAGGCAGTGGGGTTTTCAAAATCTCAGTGTTCACAGGAATTCTGGCAAGTGGGAGTCCTGGCTTCTGAAGAGGGAGCATATCCTGGCTGCTGAAGGGATGCAGTGAGGCTGGGTCTGGGAGCACAGAATACCGTTGCTCAAATGACACTGACAGATGCCACACGCAAACAGGAAGAAAAAAGCCCCTTCTCCCTCTTGCCTTTCAGTCTCCTAGGTTGCACAGTTGCAGACCCTGACAAGAAGCCTGCTAACAAAAGAGAAATATGATTTGCAGCGTTCTAGCCACAGTACCACAGAGCACGTTATAGAATTTTGGATTTGCATCTGACCACTTCATAAAGACCACAACGTGCATATGTATGAATTTACTCACAAATATGTAGCAGAGGCTTAGTGTGTACCAAAGACTTTTTAAGTGCTTGGGATAAATCAGTGAGGAAAAATTTAGACAAAGACCTCTGCCCTTAGGAAGGACAGAAGGGACAGATTACCTACAGAGGAATGCTGGTCAAAATGCCAGCCCGCTTCTCAAAACACCTATCTAAGCCACGTGATAGTTTTGAAAACATAGTGGGCCCTCCTAGAATTGTGTACCTTACAGTGAGAGAAGAGTAAACACATTTAAAGATAACTGGAAAAAGTTTACTACCAGGAGTCCTACCTAAACGAATTTTTCTATATGAAAGCCAAAGAAGGATTGACTGAGACCGAAGATTTGCTAAGCAAATAAAGTGATACATGCATGCAAATATGTCTGTAGAAAACAATAATTTGTGGGATTTTTAAGAGAAACGACTAAACAGAAATACTGTGCGAAACAATACACATTTGAGTGTGGGATGATCGGAGTTAAAGTGTTCAAAAGGCCTCAATATTTAGGAGGCATGAGTTAACATATTGCTTGGACTTAGGTTCAATATTGAGTAAAGATTTAAGGTTAACCATTAGAAAGAATGCAGATCCCAATCCTTTGAAGATAAAATAATGAAGTTAGGAAGGGGAGGATCAAAAAAAAAAATTTTAATGTAAGAAGTGGAAAAAAAAAAAAAAGGAAAAAAGAGCATTTAAGGGTCAGAACAACAGCAACAAAAAGTGGTAAGAACAAATAGAAGCCCAGAGTAGACAATCTTAGAAACAATCTGTAATAAGGGGCACCTGGTGAGCGTCTGCCTTCAGCTCATGTTGTAATCCCAGGGCCCTGGGGTGGAGCCTCTGGTCAGGCTCCCCACTCAGCAGGGAGTCTGCTTCTCCCTCTGCCCCTTCCCCCACTTGTGCTTTGGCGCTCTCTCTCACTCTCTCAAATCTTTTTTTTTTTATTTATTTATTTGACAGAGAGAGAGAGAGAGTGCACAAGTAGAGAGAGCAGCAGGCAGAGAGGGAGGGAGAAGTAGGTTCTCTGCTGAGCAGGGATCCCAATGTGGGCCTTGATCCCAGGACCCTAGGTTCATGACCTGAGCCGAAGGCAGCCACTTAACCAATTGAGCCACCCAGGCACCCTCAAATAAAATCTTTAAAAACAAAATTCTATAATGTAGCAGTCAAAATAATGTCAAATCAGAAATTTTTTAAAGATTTAATGAGTCAAGGGGCACCTGAATGGCTCAGTGGGTTAAAGCCTCTGCCTTCGGTTCAGGTCATGATCCCAGGGTCATGGGATCAAGCCCCGCATCGAGCTCTTTGCTCAGCAGGGAGCCTGCTTCCTCCTCTCTCTCTCTGCCTGCCTCTCTGCTTACTTGTGATCTCTGTCAAATAAATAAATAAAATCTTTAAAAAAAAAAGATTTAATGAGTCATGCCTGAAACATAATACAAACATTGAAAAAAATGGGAAAGAAGATATACCAGATATTTGGTAATCAAAAGAAAGGTATAGTTATTAATTACCTGAAAAATATATTTCAAAACAAAAAAATTACTAGGGGCAGAGAAAATGACTATGTAATGATAAAAGATATAATTCACAGGATACACCAATTCTAAACTTACACATACCCAATAAAGTAATCTCAAAAATATAAAGCAAAAATGATCCACTGGAAGAAATAAAAAATACCGACATAAATACCATTCCCCACAGTTGATAAACCAATCAGTGTCTGAATCTATATTCATGAAGTGTGTTAGTCTGTGGTTTTCCGTGCTTATAATGCTTTGTTCAGTTTTGTTATTAGGTTAATAATAAACGACTTTGTATAATGAGTTAAATGTTCCTCCACCTTATTTTTCCAGAAGACTATATACAGAAGTGGTATTATTTCTTCCTTAAATATTTGATAGAATTAAGCAGTGAAGCCATCTGGGCCAGGATTCTTCTTTGTGAGAGATTTCTAACAACAAATTCAATTTCTTTAGTAAATATTCAAATTATCTCTTCTTGAGTGAGTTTTGGTAGTTGTATCTTTAAAGAAATTTGTCTACTTCAAGTTGTTGAATTTATTAGCATAAAATTGTTCATAATTCTTTTTTTTCTGATAACATCTGTGGGATCTGTAGTAACATATATTCTTGTAATTCTGATGTTCGTACTTTATATCTTTTCTCTTTTTTTTTTTCCTGATCAGACTGACAGAAGTTTATCCATTTTATTGATTTTCTCAAAGAACCGAGAACCCAAGGTTTTGAATCCATTGATTTTTCCCTGTTGTTTTTATTTTCTCTGTCATTGGTGTCTGCTCTTATCTTTACTCTTTCCTGTCTTCTGCTTCTTAGGATTTAATTTGTTGGGGTTTTTTTAGTTTCTTTATGTGTAGGTTTAGGTTATTTATTTGATCCCTTGCTTTTCTAAGGCAGGTGTTTAATGTTAAAAGTTCCCTCTAAATTCTATTTTAGCTTCATATCACAAATTTTGTCATATTTTCATTCAGTTTAAAATAGTTTATAATTTTCCTCCTAATTTCTCTTTTGATCTGTAAGTTATTTAGAAGTATGTTATTTGGGTTTCCAAGTATTGGGCATTTTCCAGATCTCTTTCTTTAATTGACTTATAATTTTATTGCAGTAAATGAACATAGTTCATATGACTTAAGTCCTTTTAAACTTATTCAGACTTGTTTTATGATCCAGAATATGATCTGTCTTGGTAAATGTTCCATGTACCTCAGAAAAGAATACTTTTACTGTTAGAGTATTCTAGAAATGTCATTTAGGTCAAGTGGTTTGATAATATTATTCATGTCTTCTTTATCTTTGCTGACTTTTTTGTGTATTTCTTCTGTCCATCATTGAGAAGCATGTTGAAATCTACAGCTGTAACTCTGAATTTGTATATATTTTATTTTCTATCAGTTTTTGATTCTTATATTTTTAAGTTCTGTTATTAAGTGCAGAAATCAGTGAAACCAAAGAATGGAGATCCACAATCTAAAAGTTGTTTCTTTGAAGCACTGCTCAGGCAAAATTAATCAAGAAGAAATAAAGTACAAATAACCAATATTGAGGGAAAAGGGAAGCAGAACTACAGCTAAAGAGATAAGAAAAATGATACAATTAACAATTTTATGCCAATAAATTTCAAAACAATTGTAAAGAAGACAAATTTCTAGAAAAATGTAGTTATCCAAATTGATTTGGTAATATAACTCAAATAAATTGCAGCAGTACGTTAAAAAAATCTCCTCACAAAGGATACAAGGCCTATTGATTTTACAAGTGAATTCTACCAGACTTTTAAGAAGTACACCACCTCAATATAAATAGACTCTTCTGGACAGCGGAAAAGGGAACAACTTCCCAATTAATTGCTTGAGACAAGACCAGTGTCTTGAAAACAAAACTAGACAAAGACATGAGAAAAAAATAATACTGTAAGCTCACTCACAAACATAGGTATCAAAATCATAAGCCAAATTTTAACAGACAAAATCCGACAGGATATATTTTTCTTTTACAAGATGCACCTTGATCAAGTTGGGTTTATCCCAAAAAATACAAAAATGGTCTAACTCTAGGAAAACCCTGTATTTCATCAACCAAATTAAAGGATTAATATTATGAAATTATTTCAGTAGATTATATTTGATAAAATGCAGTACCATTCATTAAAACTAATGCAAATTGAGAATAGACAAAGCCTTCCTTAATCTGATGAGAAGAATCAACAAAATATTTCAGCAAAGATGATTCTTAATGGGGAATATTTAAAATAATTCTTTGAAGTCAGGAAAGAGAATGCCCACCATCACCACTTTTCCAGATTTGTACCAAAAGCGTAGCAAGTACAGTAAACCAAAAAAAAAAAAAAAGAAAGAAAGGAAGGAAGAAAGAAATGGCGTATTAGGAAGAAAAAAACCAAAGTATTATTTAGAAATGATGTGATCATCTACATAGCAAACCCAAAAGAATCTACAAATTTTTAGAAATAACATTTTTATCAAGATGGCTGCCTGTAAAGTCAATAAAAATAAGTTGCATTTCTATACAGCAACAGAAAGTATTAGAAAACATGATTTTCAAAGTATTTCCATTGCTACAAAAATATCAGTTTCCCAATAATAAATCTAACAAAAAATTTGTAAGCCCTGACTGCCCAAAGTGATACAACTTTATTGAAAGGCATTTTAAGACCTAAATAAACCAAGATATATAATGTTCATGGATAAAACAACACACATCATAAACATGTCAGTTTTCCCTAATTTGATTTATAGAGTCAATGCTACTAGAAACAAAATACCAACAAGTTTTTCTTTTTTTTTCTTTTTTTTTTTTTTTATGGTACTTGAAAAGCAGACCTTTATATGGAAGGGTAAGGAATAGACATGACACTCTTGAAAAAAAATAAGGTGAGAATTGCCTTACTTTTATGAAAAATTATAAAACAGGCCATAATGCCTTGTGCTCAAGGATAAACAGAAATAATGACAAGGGGGACTACATAGAAAACCCCGAAACATACTGACATACATTGGACTGTGGAAGATCAACAGGGAGAGAGAGGATTTTTGCAGGAAGCTGTGCTGGGGCAATTGCTGAGCTCATTCATCCTCACCTCACAGCTTATACAAAAAAAGGAATTCCATGTGAATTAAGGACTGGAGTATGAAAAACAAAGCCTTAAAAATTGGAATAAAATGTAGGAGGTGATCTTTCTGCCCTTGGAATAGAAAATGATTTCTTAAGATATTAAAGTACTAACTAGAAGAGAAAATGTGACTAAGTTCACCTACATTAAAGTTTAAACTTTTTTTTAATTAAATACATTTTTTAAATGAAAGAGAGGTAAGCCAGACAGAGTGAGAGAAAGTATGTGTGACACATTCAACCTGCAAGGACTGATACGCAGAACATAGAAACAAATCAGTGAGAAAGATAAATAATAAAATAGAAAGATACATAAAAGATTAACATCAGACGTTTCACTGAAAGAAGATACGTGTGGCCGATAAGCTCAAGAAACAGTATCAGTCTCACTAATGATCAGGAAATGCAAACTAAGACCACAGTAAGATGCTATTTCACCACCACCGATGACGCCAAGAAGTAGGCTAGAAAGCAAGAAGCGCTTCTGAACATTGCTGATGGAACTGTAGATTGGTACAAGGTACTAGGGAACAAGTCGCCATTCTCTTGCTATGTTGGACATTTACATGTCTTGTGAACCAGCAAGCCTACCCATAGGTACCTACTCTAGACTAGAGAAACTCTACGCGTTTATTTGCAACAGAAAACTTAAAAACAGGAGATATTTCAGAGCCCCCATCTACAGAAAAGGGATAAATGCATTGTAATATATTCACTTAATGGACATTTCATTGTGCAGCAAGGAAATTGAATGAGCTAAAGCTACACACAACATGGATGAATTTTAGAACTAGAGTGTTGAGTAAAGAGTTCAAGTCCGGGGTGCCTGGGTAGCTCTATGGGTTAAGCCTCTGCCTTCAGCTCTGGTCATGATCTCAGGGTCCTGAGTTCGAGCCCTGCATCGGGCTCTCTGCTTGTCGGGGAGCCTGCTTCCCCTTTCTCTCTGCCTGCTGCTCTGCCTACTTTTGATCTCTCGTTTTCAAATAAATAAAATCTTTTTTAAAAAAAGAAAAAGTTCAAGTCCCAGAAAACTCCTTACCACATTAGACCACTTTTATAATGCATAAGAAGTACACTAAGTATTTTATTGTTGAAGCAAATGTGTGTGTGTGTGTGTGTGTGTGACAGAACACTTTGAAAAAGCAATGGGATAAGAAACACAGCATTTAGGATAGTGTGTGCCTGTGGAGAAAAGGCAAGAGGCTGGAATTGTTTAAGAACACATAGATGACTGGCTGCCAGTTCATTCTAGACCAGGGTGGCAGTGTGTGGGATATTCATTATGTTTTATAGCATAGGGGTATATTTTTTCATATAATTATTATGTATATATAATTACCTAAACATGTTCTTTCGTATGTGTGAAATATTGGCATTAAAGAAAGATAATTTGAGTTTTAAAAAAAGAATCCTTTTGAGAAACCAATCAAAAGGACCAAGTCACTAAGTCACTGAGAAGGGGGAATAAATCAGGCAGTCTCAGATTTCTCTGCAGCAGCCGACCGTGCCAGCAGGCGATGGAACAATGCCAACGCATTATTCAAGGAAAGAAAGAATGAGCCATGGTTTTATATCCAGCCAGCTGTCCTTCAGGTATGAAGGCTGAAGACAGAAAGTTTTGAACTCACATGATGTTATGGGTTTGGTAGGGTTACCGTAACAAAGCACCACAGCCTAGGGACCTTAAACGGTAGAAATTTGTTTTCTCACATTTCTGGAGCCTCCAGGTCCAGGATCTGGGTGCCGACAGGATGGGTTTCCTCTGAGGCCTCCCTCCTCAGGCTGCTGGTGGCCAGACTCTTGCTTCCCCTCCACAGGGCCTTCCCTCTGCACACAGGACCCTGACGTGGCTCTTCCTCTTCTATAAATCCTTCGTATAAATCCAGTCTTACTGGATTAAGGGCTCACGCTGAGGGCCTCATTTCAATTTAATTACCTCCTTTAAGACCTTATCTCCAAATACAGTTACATTCTGAGGTACGAGAGGCTGAGATGTGTCTTGGAGAAGCACAATTCAGCCCATAACAACAGTCTCAAAGAATATCGTGCCCACCAACAGTACTGGCCTGAACCTCGGTCAACCACGACATGATTGGGGAAACCACACAAAAGTCATGTCAGTGGTCAATGAATGTGTTTAAGTGCAAAATCAATATAAAAAACAAACTTTGGGGAATAGGGTGATAGAACAATATAAATACTATATGCCCTGACAATGAAGAATAATAAAATTACCAAAGAATTACATTGGAAGAAAGAAATAAGATAGAAAGCAAAAATCAGGGCAGGTTTTCTGTGATGGTTGGGAGTTAGAGACCATCTGTCTGCTTAGTGATGGTCGGGAATTAGAGACCATCCATCGAAAGGGGCAAATGAACTAGACAGGAAAATCCAAAATTAGATCTAAATTAAGTACTGAAATTTTGTATATGGTAAAGGTAGCATCTCACTGGGTGAAGAGAGATGAATTATTTGTTAAATCTTATTGGGACAACTTAGTAACCATTTAAGGTGGAGCCATATTTTTTATACCAAGTTAAATTCCAAATGAATCAAAGATTTAAATGTGAAAAAAATGAAACTAGAAAAGTTCGGGGGGGGGGAGTTCTGGGGGGAAAATGTAAAAATTTCTTGATAACCTTCAAGTAAGCAAGACCTTGTCAGCTACAACTAAAAATCCAGAAGCCATCTAAATTAATAAACTGAACTATGTAGAAATCAAAGCCTGCATTGCAAAAAAAAACAAAAAAACAAAAAAACACCAGAGGTCCAAAAGCAAACATCTGAGAACTGAGGGAATGTATCTGTAATTCGTATCACAGGCAAGGAGTCCTTTGCTATTTTTTTTTTTTTTTTTTAAGAGACAACAGCCTCAACTAACCATTCCTTTGTAGAACCAGACCTCCTGGGTCCTTTCCAGCATGGCAGCCCTCTACTGGAGAGTGAAAGGCCAGGGAAAGAAGGCGATCGACTGCCTCCGCCAGGCCCTCCACTACGCTCCACACCAGATGAAGGTGAGTGGGACTCAGAGGTGCAAATTTCTGTCTCCCGGTCCTTTCCTGTTATGAGGTTTCAACGAGCCTTCCTCGTGCATAGCCAGTAAAGTAGTGGCAAGAGGTGAGCACAGGGTGGAAGAACCTTCTGACCCCAGTGATGGTGCTGCAGGCCTGGGAGTGAGACGTACTCCCTCGCCTTCCCTGCCTCTGCAAATGGGAACAAGGGAAAGTCTTCAAGATTCCATCATTTAATGCCCCTTCCACTGTGTGCAGAGCCACCCAATGTACATCAGTAGGCCATCACCCCACAAGTCCTTCTGGGATTAGCCAACACCCAGGGACCTGGAGGCCTGTGACACTTGTTTCATGTGTACTGCTGATCTGAGCTTGTTTTCAGACCCTGAAACTGAAGCAGTTTCCATCTCTTACATATGGGCCAGTTCCTGGTCTCTGTCTGACTTCGCTTTTTCCACAAAAACAGAAAGCCCTGCTAACTCAGTGTCACATCAGTCTTTTCAAAAATGCCAGTTATTGCTGTGATGACTGAGAACGTTCAGCTTTTCAACCTCACAGTGGTAGCCACACGGCTGAGTTCTGCATTCGCCTCCCCATCTCAGACTTTCTGAAGACACAGCTTGGGTCTTGTTTGCTCATAAGGGCAGCATTTGGAATGGTGGCAGGAGCTCTGCCTCTTGCTGGCTTTGTGACCTTAGGCAAGTTATAAAGCTCTGTGACCTCATATAATGATCTCACTCTGTGAGTGTCCGATAAGGACAAAGGTGGGTCCTTTTTCCCTAGGGCTTCTGTATCTCCTGGAGAACCCTGTACAGTGTGATACAGGTGGTGCTTGCTGGGTGCACACTTAGAGGACTAAGTCTTTGTGCTGGTAACAGTGTTGCTATTTGTTCAGCCCACCATTCTGTGCGCTGTACTTTCAGCCAGAGGACACTCTAGGTCAGGGGTCAGGAAACCTTTCCTGTAACGGGCTACACAGTAAGACATTGAGGCTGTGCGGGCCAGACAGCCTCTGTTGGAGTCAAGTCCGTTCTGCCATGCCGGCCTGAAACAGCCGCAGAAATACGTAAAGGAACAAGAATGGTCACATTCCAATCAAACCTTAAAATACAGGCAACAGGCTAGATTCGGCCTGTAGGCCAGTTTGCCGGCCCCTGCTTCAAGCAGATGATGCCATGGGCCTTGCAGAAGACACTTGGACTCTCTGACAGCAGGACTCCAAGTGTGGTCTGTGAACTGGCCATGAGCTGTTCATTACCAGTCACAACGAGTCGGGAACCTGCCCCAGCAGTAAACCAGCAATTTCACTAAGCAGACTGTTTACTCAGTTGACTCCTCTGCTTTGTGTTTTGAGACCAGACTTTCCTAAGGAAACAAGTAATGCATTGGTTTATGTCTTCATGCATCTCCCCATGGGTCATGGGCCAGTAGCAAACAGAAGACCGGCGGGTTAGGTTGCATTACTCAGTCACTCGTCAGGAGAAACTTACTGCATTATTTATGGTCAGGACCACAAGGAACCAAAGCCCAAAAATCAGTATCCTTTCCTTCTCAGCCTTCTCCTTCCTTTCCCAGGACGTGCCCCTGATCAGCCTGGCTAACATCTTGCACAACGCCAAGCTCTGGAATGATGCAGTCATAGTAGCCACCATGGCCGTGGAGATCGCGCCACACTTCGCCGTGAACCACTTCACGCTGGGCAACGTCTACGTGGCGATGGTGAGGTCGCTGGCATGAGCGGAGCAGATCACCTCCGCCGCTGCCTCTCCCCGGCACGCCTGTGCCTTCAAACTCCCTTGACGGTGTCAGTGTCCTCCAGTTTCCTGTACGCTTTGCGCCTCTCATTGCTAGCCCCACCAAAGGCATATTTTATGGCTAAGGAGTTTATGAATTAAAAAAAACACAGTACATGAAACCCATCTAAGTACTTGCAACTGTGTGGCCCCTCCCCATGAGTTTCACACTGACAGTGGCGTCAGATTGACCTACAATTTTCTGGAGACTTCACCCGTTCCAGAAAACCTGCGTGGACAGACTCACCTGTGCTCCCTTGTTTTCAGGTGGGGCTAGGTGCCTATTATCACTGCACTCATGACGCCCTGTACATGTCTCTGTTTTCACCTTGTTTTAGAATTTTTTAAGTATCTGTCCCTCCCCCAGACGGTGTGCTTCTTAGGGAAGAGATTCCTCTTCGTCTTTCTGTCCCTAGCACTTCACAGTGTCTGGCACACACTAGGTGCTCATCACGTGTTCCCTGATGGCGGCATACCACTAGTTTCATGGGGTACCATTTCCAGAGAAAATGGCGAAGCCATCATCTAGAACCCTCATTCTGGTCAGAAACAAGGACTGATTTCAGAACTTGAAATCCCAGGGGTCCTCTAGAAGCTGTCATAGCTGAATTTAATATGAGAATCGTGCCATGCATTTTCATCTATAGCTTGGGGCCCCACACGGGGCGATCCCCAAGGTGCTCTCAATAAAGGTTAATAGAATGAGCAGCTTGAGGCTGGGGGTTTTATGTGTCAGCCTTGACTTGAAACGTAGCGAGTATAATTCGGCCAGGTAGGTATTGCTGAATGTGCAGATTTCCTTCTCTGCTTCTTAGAATCAAAGAATCTATTTTTGTCCCCAGTAAATGTGAAATTTGCTACTGTGAATGAGGAATTCTGCCTTTCATTTGCCTAGAAGGCGTCACTTAACCATTTGGTTTGGGCTCTTCTTTGAGAGTATTGGTCTAAGTAGAAGATGAACGCCTTCAGTATGACAGCGATCGTTTCCAAACAATGTTCATATTTTTAAATGCTAGGGAGAACAAAAAAGTTTCAAAATTTATAGCACCTGACTTTGAGACACTTAACTGCCATCTTTCTAGCTATAGTAGAAAATTCAGGCAGAGGCATAAGGAGCATTTGCCTGGCACAGTTCTAGAAGTTTCTGTGAGAATTAAATGGAGGGTTTTCATAAAGCACCCGGCACAGTGCCTGGCTTGTGGCCGGTATTCGGCAATATTGGTCCTCACTGTTGGGTCAGACCTTTGTAAAGTCAACCTCCCCTTCCCCTTTGGCTCTTGGGCTCTGCCTTCCTTTTCTTTGTGCCTTGGGGGTGATGTTCCCTTGCAGACCTTGGAGTTTTCCTCAGAGATGTCAACCCATTGAGAAAACACTGCAGGATGCTCCTAGCACAGAATTGTTTCTTGAGGAGAAAGAAGTCACGGTACACACTTGGCCAGGGGGTGGTGTCCCACTCACGTCTGCCCCTTTGCCCCTCACAGGAGGAGTTTGAGAAAGCTCTCGTGTGGTATGAATCGACGCTGAAGCTGCAGCCTGAGTTCGTTCCGGCCAAGAACCGAATCCAGACCATCCAGTGTCACTTAATGCTAAAGAAGGGACGGCGCTCACCTTAGTGCACCCTCCTCCCTCCCTCTCTCTCTCTCTCTCTCTCTCTCTCTCTCATTTCTTTCTCTTCTCACACTCTTAAAAAAAAAAAAAAGAATAAGAAAAGAAACCAATCATTGTCAGTATCTACTTTTAATGATGTGTGTGAAAATAACTGAGTAGGACTTACAACAGGACTTTTACGTATGTGGGAATCGGTTTGTCTTTGTTTTGAAGTCCTCTCTTTCCCCCCAGCCAACCTCAGAAACACAAATTTCTCAAAAGGAAAATGCAGCAGAAAGATACCGTGTAAATACTGAGCCAAGACGTTTCTGGAGCTGTGCTCTGTCTCCAAAACCTCGATGCCTTTAGGGCTTTTCTCAGTGGTCCAGCCGGCCGCCGCCACCTCCTTTTCCTCGTTGGCAGAGGACAAAGCGGCGCTGCGCATCCTCTGCTTCCTGTCATAGCGTCTGTTGTCAGTGGAAATGCAGAAGCCCGCCCGGTGCCAGTGAGAAGCAACGTCGTGCGCTCTCGCCATTAGATCCGTGCCGTCCCCCGTCGTGTCCGTTCCATGCTGCTATGTCACAAACCCTCAGAGGTAGTTTGCAGGGGAGGAAGGGGAAATGATTTTTAAAAAAACAAAATATTTACAACAACAAAAACTCTTAGGATCACCTGACCTTTGTAATGTTATTTATGTTGGGGAGGGAGGGGGGTGCTGAGAAGGGGAAGTCAGCAGTGTACAACATCTATATCATTTGTGCTTTAATTACAAATCACAAGGAAACCAATAAGTTGAAATCCTATATAACAGGTTTATATATATAGAATATGTATATTTGAAGCCCTCTACGCTGAATCTATGTTTTACTAATTCTTTGTTCACTGTGTTACCCATCTCGGAATAAGGTGTGTCTGCTTCCTCTCTCTGAGGCCTTCAAACTTAGCTCCTCGGGAGAGAGCGAGGCGCCAAGGTTGAGTGTTTCCGTACAATGCTTTTACCTCTGGTCCCAGGAGAATCAGAAACTCCAGACATTTTGGAATCTTCAAGGGCACATACTGAGAACAAAAATAAAAGTTGTTTATGAGCAACATAGGTCTGGAGTGGTTTTTTGTTTTTTTTTGTTTTTTTTTCTTTAAAACCAGACTAATGTGGACAGCTCAGAAGCTGACGGTAACTCTGGATCTGATCCTCTCAAGTCCTGGGTCGTCTTCATCTTTCTTCCTTCCCACAACGGCACGGTGAGGGGAGAAACAATCCATCACTAGGCTTTATGGTTGATGAACTTATTAGCATGATACATTTGACCGGGAAAGATACATGATCAGCAAGTGTTCAGAGGTGGGTATATAATTGACCTTCCCGGAAAGGAATAATCTACAGTGCAAAGTCACTTCCCCTCAGGTGAGCACCGATCCTGAGGTTCACCCGGGGAAGCTTCGTGGAGAGCCTTGGCAAGCATCCTGCAGAGACAGGCACACACTACGGAGCCAGCCAGTGTTAGCTCCCCTCGGCAGAGGTCTTCAATCCAGTCGTCACGTCTTCCCAATTCTAGAAATAAATTACCTTTTCCTCCATGTTAAAGAGTTTTGTTCCATTTCTGGACCCTGATTCAAAAGTTTGACCGCTTCGAACAGTGATTGCTAGCCTGGAAGGTAAGGAGCTTGCCCCGTGAGCACTTTTAATAGAAATGCCACCTGAAGACATTTTTTACCTGTTTTTCACTTCGGTGGATTTCTTCCATTCTGTCTTCCAATTCAGTAACTTTTCAGCTATGTCTAGTCTGCTGCTTATCCATTGAGATTCCTTGTTGCAGGAATGATATTTTTCATTCGTAGGGTTTTTGGGTGGTTCTTATTCATCATATCTGCCTGTTCATGTTTCATGATCTCTCCTTGTTTTGTGGATGCTAGTCTTTCTTTTACCGACTTGAACATTTTCAGCATTCTTACTTTTCAAATCACTCAATTATTCCTTACTTATCTGGAATAAATTCTACTTGTTGGGCCTGTGGACTATTGACCCCATAATGTTGGAATTCCCTGGTTCTCAGTCTTCGAATCTCTGCTTTTTGTATTCTCTCACGTCCTTAGTGATCTCATCTGATTATGTGGTTTCTGATCCTCTCTCCATGCTTACACCTCCACAATCACACCTCCTGCACAGATAGCCTCCTTTAGCCCTCAATTCATCATCTGTCTACCCCATATCTTCACATCGTCCAAAATTGAATTCCTTATCCTTCCCAGAGATGCTTGTCTAACTTTGGTCTTCCCATCTGAGTTCCCTGCTTCCAGTTAATTGGGTCAAAAAATCCTAGAGCAACCCTAACTCCTGTTAAAACGTAAGTCAAATTGTGTCATTTCTCTGCTTAAAAACCAGGGACTTGCAATGCCATAAAGCCTTACCCCTCCCCCAAAAAAAATTTGGCTCACCTCTCTGGCTTCATCTATTATTTTCCCTCTTAGTCCTCTTCAGCTGCACTGGCCTCGTGACTATGTTTTAAAACTTCCAGCACGCTCCTGCCTCAGGGCATCTGCATTTGCTCTTCCCCAAAAATCCACTTGACTCCACTCATCATGTCTGTGGGCCTTCCCTGATCATGATATTTGTAATATTGTGGCATCTGTCTCCACTATGTCCTAATCCCCTTTCCTGCTTTGCTTCTCTCTCTAACTTCAATCATCAGTGAGTGCAATGCGTATTTAATGTCTGTCACTCCCAACCTAAAAGTCAGCTCTAACTACAAAGTTTTTATGTTTTGTTTTTGTTTTTGTTTTGTAATTTAAATTCAAGCGAGTTAACATACAGTGTAGTAAGTTTTTAACTTTGTGCCCTGATGTATCTCTAACCCCTGATACACAAAAGATACCCGGAGAAAACTGCTGAGTTAATTAATTATTGAGTGGTGCTGGACTTCCTCATATATTTTATATTCGTTGTCCTTATTCAGTAGGAGTTAACATTTGAGGTAATCCCACAAGCACCTGGGGTTGAGGACACCTCCCTTATACAGGAAGTTTTTGAGGCAGTCTCACATGGGATCTCTACAAGGTCAAACATGTTTTCATGTCCCTTTTTATGAGGTTTCCACACTGTATGGAGAATCAATTAGGGTCCCACCTTCCTACAGGTAGAAGGCTAAAGGTTCTAATATTTTACCTAGTGGACTGGGTCTCATTCCTGGCTCCTGTCCTTACACAGAGCCCAGTTGCAAAATCTCAGTTGTCCATGAGTTGTCCTAATTCCTGGCCTTGTATGGAGCCTGAGACCAGAGTTCCTCAGCCTGTCATGATTTTCTCAGGCCTTGTGCATTGTTGCAGTGCTGCTGGAACCTGGTTATCTATCCTTCTTGACTTTGCATTAGCTCAATATTTAAAATACTATATATGGCCATTGTGTGTGCTGAAGTTGAGGGTAGGGGATGTCAGTGTGTGTGCTCCACATTGCTTTCATGACTGGAAGTTTGAAAAGACCAGTTCTATACTACATACGACCTTTCCCTCAAGAAATCTAGAACCTCCCGTTGGGGAACATGAGCCCTTGTGTGAGAAGCATTGCTACTGATAAACATGAATTATGTTCTCCATAAGGGCTCAAATGGAAAAAAAGGCCTTCAGACCCACTGACTTCAGAGCAGACATCCATTGTCTGCAGTTGAGTTTCCTCCAGAGTTAGGCCATACCCTTCAACCCCAAAATCTCTGCAGGAGCCTATTACAGAAAGCCCAGCTATTCTGGAAATGTCGGGAGGTACTTCTTACCATTTGGAAACAAGCCCTGACCCCTTTTGAATCAGGAAGGCCCAACCAGACCCTTACCACGTGTTACCTCCATAAAAAAGGCAGATGAGAGCCCGGGGCTTCTCCAGTAAGGCATCTCCCTAGAGTTTGATAATATGTCCAGAATCATTCTCAGCAGCCAGTCTCTCTACAGTCGAGTGTCTCTGGGTAAAGCTAGTGAAGACCAGGGGCCCCAGGGATAAGGGACCAGGCCAACTTCTGCCCATTACTCTCCAAATCCTGCAGGTGGCAGCTGGACACCAGGCTGAGCTTCTGAGGACCAAACTTGGTAACTAAGACAGACCACATGGCATTCCAGGTGCGGAGATGCTCACAATCCAGGGAGCTCCCCGCCGCTGGCTGCAGAGGATGAAGAGGCAGAAGGGAGGTGAAGGGAGTTCACAGACCTGCACTGGTCGGTGTGGTAGCCTCTAACCCATCCGCCTACTGATACTGCCATTTAGGCATTGAAGTGGAATGCAATTACAAATTCAATTTTTCGTGTTAGGGAATGTTGTCAAAACGAGGTGACCACCGACTGACCCATGAACCGGATTGGGGCACTCTGAGGGTCCTCACCCCCTCCCCTGTTCTTAGAACATGGGTTCTGTTTGCCTGTCCTACTTCCAGAGACTCTTCTGGGACCAGGGACATAGCCCAGAACATTCTTCTTGTGGCAATGGCAGAAGCCTTAGAGAACAATCACATGAGCACTTTAAAATACCCTGCTTATGTGGCCTGTGCTATTATCCATGATCCTGGGACAGGAATTACAACTTACATTCAGTGAGAGAGTGCTGAGAAGTCCCATGGCAATGGACACGGACACAGGGAGGAATGAGGACCCAAAACCATTAAGGTCATCAACCACAGCCTTTTTCGAAGTCTTGCCTTCCCCAGCCCCTTGTCTGGTCTCTTCTGTGACACTTTGATCACATTCTCCCTTTTGTGTATTTATACTTATCTCTCCTACTAGACTTTAAGCCTCTTAGGAGATTTTACTTGCCATAGCACTTTGAACATGGTGAGTGGTAGGTGCTCAGTAATATTTATTGCATGATGAGTGAATTTCCTTTATGACCATTGCTAGTCCTTCCACATATCTACACAAGGGGAAATGTGCTGAAATCTCTAGTAAAGGACTTTTGTATCCCTAGTTGATGGGCATTAGCACACATGGCACAAACAGGGCCTCTCTCCTTTATCCACTGTGAGCTCCTGTCCTATTTGCCTAGGGTCCAGAGTGGACATGGAGAAATGTCTCTTGAATGCCTTATGAATGAATTATGGCCCATTCTTGGCCACCACAACTCGTGCATTCTCTGACTGCCTCTATACATTCCTTGATCCTTTATCTCACCTTCTGGGCCTTCCTAGTTTTCCATTATGCTTACAATTCATCATTACCGAGTTACATCAGTGAGTTTTTACTGATCTAGCAGACCTTTAAAGTAGTCATCTCCAAAGACTATATACCTTTATATACTCTTTTCCCACTCAGAGTTTTGAAGAAGTTTCAGGAACTCCTGCGGCAATCCTGTCATGTTCACTTGAATACTCTTGAGGGTGACAAATCTTTGCCTTGTTAAGGTGGATGGCGTTTTTGGAAACGGCTGACAGTCATTTGAATCCAAAGCTGATGACTAAGGTGGGTGATGAAGCTGGGTCATTCTGGGGACAAAAGCCAGATGTGGCCAGGGAGAAATGAGACTGACATCCCTCCATCGTTGGAAAGCTACCCTGAGGACAGCCGGAGGGAACCCCAGATGGAAGCAGACAGCATCATTTGAGCACATCTGCCTCCGGACAGGGTGGCCATTTTGAGGCCCATACCGCATCAGATAAGAACGTTCGGGTCTCATCTCCTTTCATTGTGGTTCTGGTTCTTCTAAATCCTTCAAGAAGCTGGTGAAAACTCTGGACCCTCTCTAGGAAAATGCTCCTGAGCCCGTGTTTTGCATATAATTTGAGGGGTTCACAGGCCCCCTGAGGCCACTCCATGTGTCCCAAGTAACTTCTGTCTGGAATGAACACACTAACCAGGGTGAGGGCACTAGAGAGCCACAAGTGTGTTTTTCTTAGTTTCTTCATTTCTGCCTACACACCCCACGAGCCCAGCCCAGGACTCTGACATAACAGACTCCCCAGAATTAGTATGTGCACTCTTGTCCGATCATCTTGGATCTGAGACCGCCTTTGTGGGTGAGATCCCTGCAGCCAGCCTGTCTGCTCAGCAGCCCCCCTCATCCATCAGGATCGCAGTGTGGTGAGCCCTCTCAGAAAGGCTGCCTTTCAGTCTCCACAAGGTTTTCCCTTGGGAAGAAGCAAGGAAGAACCTTGCTTCTTCAGTCCGACTCGGAGAGCCAGGCCAGGTGTGATCTGGACTTTGGGTACACCAGAGCCAGGCCAGACCAGGTCCGGAGTCCTTGGTGTGCCTCCCTTCAGACACCTGTCTGAGCCACAGCCGAGGGTACTGGGGTGGCAAACGGCTGCCATGAGGCCTTGTGGCCACAAGAGGGACCCATTTGTTCTGAAAGGACTAGGCATTGGCTGACATCGTGACTCCAGACTTCATCCCCCAACACCCACGCAGGCTCCCGGGTCCTGTGGGGTGCTGACTGCAGAAGGGGACAGAGCGGGTCGTGCGCGGCCAAGCCTCCGCTCTGGGTCCTCTTGTTCAGGTGGCCACCAGCTGAGGCAGGCTCCCCTCAGCCACCTGCTTCTCTTCAGGCAAGTGCAGTGGGCCCCAGGCCCAGGACACACTCATGGCCCAGCCTGGCCACCTCCCGCGCCTCTGAGTACTGGGGCCTTTTATAAGGTGTGTTTCATCTCCCCTTACCGTTTTCTTTATAGCAAGAGCAACCCACGTCCAAAGGGGCAAAAGGAGAAAATTCAAGAAAGGCAAGAAACACCTGTAACTGGCCATTCTCAAAGACTGCTCTGGTCACCACGACAAGGTTATGTCCTGCCCAGGACCCTCACGGACTGTGCTCCTTGGGAGGCTCATGAGAGCAGGGGAGCCTTTCCGGGAGAATGGGGATATGTTTGCGTTGAGGGAGTATCGCCACAGTTTGGGTAGAGCTGAGGCGACCCCTCCAGGGTTCCCAGCCACAGGTGCGGCCCAGGGAGGGAAGGGAGGGGAAGCTGCCCCACAGGGGGCCCCTCTGCCCCTCATGGTGCCTCCCAGGGGCCGTCTCCTCTATGCCATCCCAACACGCCAAGGCCGGTGTCAGTCCTGCTTTTCAGCTGGGGAAACCTGGCCTCCAACACAACCGGCTCCTCGGGCTCCCGCAGCGGGTCAGGGCTGCCGCTGAGCTGCAGCCAGGACGGCCCTGTTCCAGAAGCTGTCACCTTCACAAACCCCGGGACCCCTCAGGACAAGTGTCCGCCGTCAGGCTGGAGAATGTGGCCCTGCCCCTCCCACCTCACCTGTACCCACTGCAGCCTCGCACACCCCAGAGTTTGCAGGACAGCCCCGACGTGGGGGGACCCCTTGCGCCGCTGACCCTGGGCCCTGATTCCGCCCCTAAAGCAGCCCTCGGGAGGCCGGAGGGGAGGAGGAGTGGGTAGCAGTGGAGAGTCGACGTCACACGCCGCGGGGAAGCGACCCCCACCCACTCCACCGAGGCTCCACTCCGCCCGCCCGGGGCTGCGCTCAGCCGCTCTCCTCCGACGCCCTGGAGAACCGTCCGCAGAGACGCGGCTCATCCTCCCTGGAAGGCGGCCCCTGGCCCTTCTTTGGGGGACAGGCGGCTCTGAGAACGGGCACTCCCCTCCCCTGATCCCAGCCTCCCTTTCTTAGGACACCTCTTCCCAGACTCGGCTTTGAGCCCCAGGGAGAGGCCGCCCCTGGTTGCCAGGGCAACGGCTCCATTGTTCCCGGCGCAGAGTGCAGCCGCCAGGCCCCCTCAGTTTCTGGACCCGCTCTCCCTGCCCGTCTGCAGCCCGCCGAGCCCGCAGGGCCCCATTCTACTCCTCAGGGCCTCTTTGTCGTCGGGATGCAGAGGAGGGGGAGACAGGCTGACTGGTCACCATGCCAACATCGCACTGCCCATATCCCTGGGGGGGAGGGGAGGGGCTGGGGCAGTGGGACATTCAGCAGTCCAGGGAGCGGTTCGTCTGTCTCTTGGGTCACCTGCCCAAGGGCCCCTGCCGCTGGCTCAAGGTCCACTTTGGGGGAGGACTTCACTCGCGCTCTGCTTTGTCACCCAATTTGTGCCATTTTTGCTTGGTTAAGCAAAGCTTGAGGCTTAGGCTTTCTCGTACCCATCCTGAGTTTTCAGCCAGCAGGTGGACTCTGCCTATGGGAGCGGAGCCAGGCTGTGCCTGACCACCTAGCCTAAGTGGGGCGATCACCGCTCATTCATTCATTCACCCATTACATCTCATCATTCAACAACATTCACTGAGGCTGACTCAGGACCATCCTGCAAGTAGATATTCTTCAAACCACTTTACAGAAGGAGAAACTCTTTACTCCAAAAGGTAAATGGCTCAAGGTTTCCAAAATATCAAACGTCGTAGGCAGGATTCAATCTCAGTTCTGCCTGGCTCCAATGTTCCTTCTTTAAAGTCAAGAAGAGATTACATTCTCCCCACCACGGACAGTATCTGTACTACTCTGTACACAATAAGCAGATTGTTGACTAAAAACAAGCCACTACAAGGAAATCAGGGACAAGGTGTCTTGCACAGGGTAGATGCTTAGTAAGTATGTGGCGGGTGGCCAGATGGGTGAAGGAACATATTCAGGGTAACTCCTCCGAGTACTAAGGACAACAACCTGGAAGATAACCATTCAGTCATTTATTCCTTGATTGGTACATTTATTCAGTAAATATGTACTGAAGACTTCTGTATTCCAGGCACCTTGCTGGGCACTGGGGACATAACGAAAACAAGACAGGTGCATGGTTTCACGTGTGATGAGAGAGGCAGACAGGCAGACTGCGCATCGCAGTGCTGGGATGACAGCTCCAACGGGGGAGTCCAGGTGCTGGGAAAGACAGAGAGGCTGACCTCGACAGCTTGTCTCACGTTCCAAATCGCCAAGTCACAGACCCTCTGAGCTCAAACCGATGCTTCATCTCCAATGCGCTTCAGCCAACCAGACGTAAAAACCACGCCAGCAGCTCGGTGTGGGACAGTGATTCGGAAAGAGACCATTTGAGACCATGAGGACCCTGGTCTCAAAATTCAGAACGGTGATATTTAGGAAAACCCAGTTCAGTGTGAAGACCGTGAACCCCATCAGTCCACCAGGCTTCTCTCACTAGTAGGAACACCCCGTCCTGCCCTACCTACGGAGACTGGTCCTGCCTTGTTTGAAGACTAGGACTGTCCCTCACCCCACAACCTCCCATGTACCCCAGAGCCATGGCTAAAAGACAATCTCCATGTGCCCAAGGAGCCAGTTATAAAGGTGAATCTAGCAAATGCTTACACACCAAAACACGCACATTTATATATCAATGAAAACCTGAGACATAGTCATAAGAATAGGTCCCACCCCTTCCAGAGCAGGGAGAAACGAATGTAGTTGGAAATACAGCTTAATTTTTCAGGATGGCTGTGCTTACCAGAGATTCTGAGGCTGGCGTACCAGCTTGAGAAAGTGATAGAAGTTCTAGTGTTACTTCTCTTGGCAAACTGAAGTCTGGCTTCAGCAAGAGCCGAGTGAAACTGACATGCCAGCGAATTCTTAGGTATAATGTGGGAGAAAGCCAGTGACTTAGGGAGCTAGGTATGTTGAAATGGGTTTACCACCCATGACTGGCTTATCCACACTTTAAATGCCCTGAGAGGGACCGAAAGACTTTCCTTTCACCCTGACAGAGAGAAACATCTGAAACAGTCCTGGGGCTGATGATGGAAGATACTGCCATTGAAATGTGTTCCTGGGTTTTAATGGGAATCATGAGATCCCAGCACGGGCGATGCAGTGACAGTGACCAGGGGCAAAGTGGACACAGAAGGCAGCAGGACCAGAATGACAGTCAGAATAGACTGACACAAGAGGGGGTGGGGGTCGTCTCTGGCGGTGGCCAATCGATCTGGGTACCAAGGGCTAAAACACGTGAAGCATTGCACATTCAGTTAAAAGACACACAAACTAGAGATCTGACAGGCAAAATCTCAGGACGTCAGGAGATTTATAGGTTTTCACCAAATCCCCAACCTAAGTCGGGTAAATAGAAAAACTTCATATTCTGTACCATATAACACTGCACATTTATAGTATGCACCTGCCACCCAGATTTTTCTGTGGCCATTAAGTAGAGTGAGTGTGCCCTGATCAAAGAGAAATCCCAGACTTTTCAGGACTTCTTACTGGCTCTGAGTTAACGCTAATTCCAGGTGATGGGTTGAGTGAGAATTAACGAAAGTCAGGAAATAAATGGAGTTTGGGCCCAAATTATTTCATAGTGGGTCCAACAGAATCATATCTACCCTGTGGTTGTTTCTTAAGGTCCTGAATGTAGAGTTGGAAAATACAAATATACTTAGCAACAGGCAAAATCGCCTGCCTGACCTCTGGAGTAAGGACTGGCATGAGAGGAAGGACCAAGTGAAAACTCTTGTCAGGCCTTTCCTAACAAAATAGTAACAAAAAGGGAGATCAAAACTGGTGCGACATTTCTAGGAGAATCAGAGAGAGCAGTGCCACCACAGAAGACTTGAAAAAAATGCAAGGTTGGTGACCCAGTGGCGTGCTGGAATCAGCTCATACACACCTGTAAGAATGTGTTAACATTATTCTCATTTATTCATAAGAATTGTGAAGATTGTGAACATTACTTCCCAACTTCATCTGCAGTGACGTCACTTTGGGAGCTTGGAATTGGCCGAGTTGGAACTATTTAAACCATCGAAACCGGCAAACACTACAAATCAGGGTTTTTTTATTTTCTTTTCTGAAAGCCAGTTTACCACTAAGCTACTGGTGATCCTCATCTCCTCATGGAGCCTGTCTGTTTCCCCAGACATGTGTTGGAGTTGGGGAATGACGGCAGATTATGTAACAGAAATCGCACTGTGATTTCCATTGCAGCTGCTGTTCTCGATCTGATCTGTCTACTGTACTGTATCAGACCAGCTCCTGATGCTGACCATGGTTAGGGGGTGGATGGATGAATGGACAGACGCAAAATGAAAGTGTATTATTCACAACAGCTAAGATACGGAAACAATCTAAATGTCTGACAAGGAATGAAGGGTTAAAGAAAACGTGGTACACACAACGGAATATTATTCAGCCACAAATAGAAGGAGATCCTGTCATCTATGACATTGTGGATGAACCTGGAGGGCATTGTGCTAAGTGAGATTAGGCAGACACAGAAAGACAAATACTATGATTTCAATTATACGTGGAATCTAAAATAGTCAAAATCATAGCGGCAGAAAGTAGAGTTGGTGGTTGCCAGGAGCTGGGGGGAGAAGGATAGAGGAAGACAGGGGTCAAAGGGTACAAAGTTTTAACTATACCGGATAAATAAGTTTTGGAGATGTAAAGTTCAGCATGGTGACTGTACTTAACAAGTACCGTGTACTTGAAATCTGCTAAGAGCGCAGATCTGAAGTATGCTCACAAAAGAAGAAAATTATAGTTATGTGAGGTGATGGATACGCTAATTAGCTTGATTATGGTGATCATTTTATAATATATATATGTCAAAACATCAGCTCGAACACCTTAAATATATACAATTCTTTCTTGTCACCTATACCTCAATAAAGCTGAAAAAAAGGAAATTATTAGTAAGGCTAAGGTAATCGCTTCCAGTCTCTTCTAGACAGATTAGTACACTGCCCAACGGGACTCAACTGACCCCCCAACCTGTATTGTTCCTCACACAAGTATTATTACTGAATGTAATACACAACCTCTTTCTCTTTGATGGACTGTAAATATATTTGAATACTAGAGAAATTTGAAATTAATATAAATACAACTAAAATTTGTATGCTACTGCACCAATTGAGACTTTTACATCAGTTATAAAATGAAAACAGTAGTCCCCATGTATATCCAGTTCACCAAATGATGTGATAATCAAATGAGGTCGTGTATGGGAAAGAGGATAGTAAACTTTACAAGGGACAAGGTAAATAGCTACTAGGCTGTTTCTGTATCTGGCTAAAATGGAGATTCTTGGCAATTATCTATTATTCAAGGATGAAAGTCTGTGGCTATTAATGAGGCTTGTCAAAATCTGTAGTTATATATTAGGCAAAAATGTGATTTCAACTAAAAAAATGGATGGATGGTTGGATGGATGGATGGATGGATGGATGAATTGTTTATATGAAAGGATGGTTTTATCAGGTGGGAGCATGATGTTTTTGCTATTGTTATTTTATAATTTAAAGTGTGAGAATAAAACTGTGCATCCCTATACTGCAGGGAATGAAAAATCAAAAACTTCCCAGAATCCTTCGCAATTTTAGATTTTGGTTTAAATTATAACTTAGGTCCTGCCAATGAGAAACACTCAGTGAATCTTGAATTTGCAACCTTGGCCCTGTATCCTAAGTTGCATCTCGACGTCCTGATTCCTTTATCACAGATGAAGAGTGCGTTCCTGGATTCCACATTTGTAGCAGTGGCTTCCAGACTCCTCAATTTCTTGACTGTGTTGGAGGTGGCAAGTCCTCTGGAAGGTCAATGGTGAGATGCCTTGGATTCATTCCTGGAGTCTTAGATTAGAGTTCGGCCTTCCAGTCCTTCCAACGATGTTGTAAGTACCCAATTCACATTATTAAATCTCTTTCTCTTTCAGATAGCTAGGATGGATTTTTTTTTACCTGCAGCTGAACTCTGGCTGATATGCCCCCCCTTTTTTGATATGTTTCCTTACAAGTTTTTCTTCCCTTCATCAATTTTTATCTCTACTCTTCAACCACTTCCCATCTCATTTCCCAGAAATGAAGCACCTCTTATATGTCAAGGAAGAAAAACATAGACAACATTATCGAGGAATTCCTCAACTTCCTGACTATCCATCTAAAGTTGCTGGACCCACTACCATCTCCATGATATCTTTCCTGCAAGGATAACTTGTTCACTTTTCTCTGGATCCCATCCTTTTCATCTCCAAAAATCCCTTTCCCTATTGTGTCTTTGACTTCTCCCTCTCCTTATTCTGTTCATTCATTATAGACACTACCAACACTTTCTCGTGGAGAAAAATCCTCAACAACTCCCAATCTTCTCTGCCCCTCTAGGTAAGGTCTCTCTCCCCACACTGCCAAGCTTTCTGAGAGAATCATCTACACTATTCATCTCCATTCTCTCCCCTTTTGTTCACTCCTCTATCCAAGCAACTTAGCCTTTATTGTATTCACTCTACTGAAACTGACCTCAGTGAAGTAACCAATGGCCACAGAATAGCCTAATCCAATAGATCCCTTTCATTTTTTTTTTTCTCATCTTATCTTCCAGGGGCATCTGACAATGTTAACTCTGTTCCCTATAATATTGTGACAACACATTTGCTACACCCTTCTCCAGGATCATCTGGCTGGTCTTTCACAATCTCCTTTGGAGGCTCGTTATTTTATACACATGTGGAATGCTCTTTTCCTCAAGCTTTTGTCTGTGAGCCCTATATTATTTTTCCACTCTAAGAGTTCATACTAGGTAACTTTATCCAAGTGCACGACTTCAACTACTGACAATTCCCAAGAATTTATCTCAAACCCAAACCTCTTCCCTGACTTCCAGATTGTATGTACAATAACTTCCTATTTCATATTTCTACCTGACTCTCACAGACATCTCAATCTCAGCACGTCCAAACAGAACTAATCTCCAATATCCATTCTTCCTCCTAAAGTCCCTGTCCTATGAATGGACACCATAGTCCACTTATACCCTCAAACTTGATATCTGGGAGCCATCCTAAATTCCCTGTTCCCTTGTCCCTCACAATTAAATTGTCATTAACAGATTTTAATCCCACCCCTAGTACTCTGTGTGATGGTTTCTCCCCTCTCCATCTCTACTGCCCTGGTCTGGCCCTCTGCAATCTCAATCTCGCTCTCCATCTGTCTCTCTCTTTCTCACTCTCACTCTCATTTGCTCTTCCTCTCACATTTCTGTTTCTCTGCCCAATCACTACTCTTTCTGACTCCTTCACAACTGCCTCAATCCATTCTCCACACAAAAGCCAAATCTAATCTTATCGCTCCCTTCCTTAAATCCCCTAGATGTTGTCCAGCCCCCGCCAACACACACACGGCACAGTTTTCAGGATAAAGTTCACATTCTTTATCCTAGACCTAAGACCCTTCATTATCTGATTTCTCTAACCTCATCTCCTTCCACAGACCGTGAAGCTATGCTCTCATGCTCACACTGCATTCACTCACTCCATGAATTTCCCTCTGTGTGGAACTCCCTTCCATGTCACCTAGGCTATGCCTTTGTCATCCTTGGTTACTAAGCTCATATTACCTCCTACAAGAAGCTTTTCCTGACCCCCTTGAGTAGAGCTGACCATCCATTGTATACTTTGCTTTGTGTACCCTGTGCTTACCTCTAATTTTACATTAAACTGTATCATATAACAGTGTATCACAGAGATAAATATATTTATCATAACGTTTGCTAACCTATCTGATATGCTTTTGTATACCCGTATCCTACCACGAGACCAAGTGTTCCTTTGGGGCCATTCTTGGCCATTATCTTACTTAGCAGTGAACAAGACCTTACTTAGCAAGTAAACAAACCTTACCTAGTAGTGTAGCTGGTACAGAATAAGCTCCCAAATCATGTTTGATAGATGAATTAGTTTAAGTTCTGCTTGAATTTTACCAGGTAATTGTTATGGATTGAATTATGCCTCCTAAAAACAGATATGTTGAAATCCTAAAACTCATTACTCCTGAATGTGACCTTATTTGGAGAGAGGGTCTTTATAGAAATAGGCTGAAATGAGTTTATCAAGGTGGGCCCTAATCCAATAGGACAGGTGTCCTTATAAAAAGGGAAAATTTGGATCCAGAGACAGATATGAATTGAAGGAAGACAATGTGAAGAGACAAGGGCAAAAGATGGCCAACCACAAGCCAAGCAGGGAGGCCTGGTACAGATTCTCTCTCACGGCCCTCAGAAGAAACTAACTCTGCCGACCCCTTGATTTTGAACTTCTGCCCTCCACAACTGTGAGACAATAAATTTCCATTGTTTAAGCCACCAGTCTGTGGTACTTCATTATGGCAAGCCCAGCAAACTAACACAGTTGTGTTTCCTGTACCTTTTAAGCCTTTATTTCTTTGAATCTCTAGCCATAAGCTCTTCTCTTTCTGAAGTCTATAAGGTTTGCTCTTCTAGCATATCTCTTTGTCTCTGTCACTCTTCTTTATCTCTCTGTCTCTGTCTCTCTCTCACACACACACATACACTTATACCACGAAATCACATGTCTTGTTCTCTCAAGAACTTCTTCTGTTCCTCCAAACACTTTCACCTTATCCACAAGCTCTGCCTTGCGGGTCAGAATTAGGTCCCAAGTGAGAACTCTCCCCTCATTGCTGTCTCATCTCTTTGAAAGAGAAAATCAGATCAAGAATGTTATCCACGGCAACGTTTATGACAGAACAGAGCCCCCAATTGTTATGCCCATGAGCTCAGTTGGCCTCTTGCCCCTCTTGCTAGATATAGAATTCCCTAGACAAGGAAAGCATCACAACACTGTTAACCCAACCAGGGGTCTGGACTTCCCACAGCAACATCACTTGATTTTCCTTTCATCCCCACCTGTGCTCCCCACGGTACTACCACCAAGCTTTTATGACATCAAATCATGATATTCTCTTGCTCTAAACTCCCTAAAGCCTCCCCGTTGCACTTAAAGCCAATTTCAGCTTGCTGTAGAGGGTTTCCTAGATTTACCAAACACCTGTAAAACCCTTCCAGCCTCAGAATCTTTGAACATGTTCTTCCTTCTGCTTACACTGCTTTTCTCTCCCTCTCTTGGCCTGTGCCTGGCTAAGCTTACTGTCACTTCCACAAAGGAGGTTACTCCTTGTTAGCCTGCTATTAGATGCCCTCAAAGACACTTGGAGTTATCTTGCTAAGGATTTGTCCTAGTTTCTACCTATATGTTTATATTTGTGGCTATGTGATTAATGTTTTTCTCCCCCACTACACTGAAAACACCATGAGAGCTTGTCATTTGCCCATCACTGAGTCCCCAATTCCTAATGTACTGAATAGCATACAGCAGCTACTCAACAAATATTTCTTTAAATAAATGAATGAACTGAGTTCTACTCCTTGGCCCATTGCAATGAGTCCAGTTGATTTGAATGAAGGGCATCCTTAATATCATAGACCCCATGTCATAAACTTCATCCGGTAGAGTCTTGGTGATGGCTTTGGCTTTGAGCGTATAATAACCTCATGTTACAATTTCAACTTGAAGTCATTTATCAGATTTTTGTCTTTGTCGGGATCCTGGTAGGAAGTGGCTGGCGCTCTCCAGTGGGGCAACTGAGAGTTTAAGAAAGAGGCTGATGAAGTATTGTGGGCAACGTTAAGGGAAACCAGCAAAGAATGGAGCTAGTAACTGTGGGTATCTGTTACCATTCCAAGCTCTGGAAGGGCAAAAGGAGGGGTGGATACCAGAATCTGAAGAGAGCTGCTATAACAGATTACCACCTGACAAGAATGGTGGTCCTCCGAGAGGGATGCAGCCAGCGCATGGAGTCACAAAATAAATCCCAACTTGACTCTCTCCTCCCACTTTCCAGTCTCCTGCTAGTTGACTCCTTTTTTAAAAAAATTTTTGAAGTACTGAAGTATAATGGACACACTCCTCCTGGTTGACCTTAGGTTGGCTGAACTAAATAGAAGCCCACATCTGAGATCACTTAAACATCATTCCTTCACTGAGAACTTCTTCATTTTTCTATTTTTCACCAATGCCAGGCTTATTCTCCACAATTTCCAGTTTTCATTGCAGACGGATATTTTCCCTCCCTCTTTCTCTCAAATTTCAGCTTTATGTTGACTGGGTGGTGGACCTTCCCACCGGGCACCATGGTCATGGTCGCATTCAGATGTGGTCTGTCCTCGGTAGAAAGCCCATTTTTATCACGTAAGTCTTGGTTCAGGAAACCCAGTTCTGATTTTTAACACCAGCTCACCATTTCCTGGGGCCTGATTTCTCTGTCAGCGCTACTATATGCAAGACTAAGAGAGATGCAGATGTTATTTGGTCTTGCCTCTCCAGCCACCTCCTCGGCTCCTTGTAATTCTTGCAGCTTCCCAGGGCTTCCAAGCTACAAGGTTCCATTGAGAAGTAGCTATTATCCCTTCCCTAGTCATCTCTCTAGGGCCCTAAATAAGCAAGCCGACAGGATGCTTCCATCTCAAGCATGTGGGCCAACACCATTCTTCCTCTGGGGAGCAGGTCCCCCTAGTTAATACCTTCCTACCTCCCTTCCATCTCTGGGATTCTGGAGTTAATAGCTCTGTCTCTTCATTTCTGCCTCAATTTCTGGCTCCATAGTGCCACACCCAGGCCACCTTACCTTTCTCTCACCCGACCTTGGCGCTCAGCACCCTTCGCCTCACGTGAAGCCTGCTGGCTTTGGAAAATTCTAATCCATACGGCCATAGGCTGAACACGCCCTCCCTACCCAAGTTTTAACATTTTCTCTTATGAATATCACATAAGCTCCCAGGTCTAAGAAGCTCTAAAGTATTATTGAGCGACCTATGCCACTTCTTCCATCATTTCTGGAACCTGATCTCCATTTTCTCTCCGTTCACATTCAGGGAGAGTGTGCCCTTCTCCTTCATGCCCTTTCCCCACCGGGTCAGCAGAGGAGGAAGGATAAGGATGCCTGACAGAACCGTGGGATCACCTGGGCTCCCAGGCCTGCAGAAGCTCAGACTGTCTGTGAGGAGCGCCCATGGGATGGGGTGGGGGTCCCTGTTAATCAAAGCTGTCCTCAAAGCCGACTAGTGGAAGGTGGGTCGTCAAATCAGGAAGCCCCTCCGCCCAGGTGGAGGTCTTTTTGGCTCTGTGGAATGCCCTTCCTCTGAACCAGGACTCCCGATGGCCCCTCCCCCCCCCCCCCCCCTCCCGCTGGGCTTCCCGTCCATTCCCTGGGATGAATTTTTTTCTCCTAAATATTTTAAATATTCAAAAGAAACAGCCAAATCCAGAAATCCAAACACAATGGAAAGCAAAGGCATGAGGAAAGATAACAAGGGATAACAGTTCTCAATCCGGAGCCCGCTCCCAGGTCTTCGGGAGCCCCCAGGGGTTAACTCTCTGTTGCCCGGGGGGCCGCCCGCCCCTTTCCAGCCGAGGGAGGGGGCGCTCTGGGGGCCTCCCATCCGGCTATAGGGAAATGCATTTGGTTCCCTATTTTTGGCCAAACCTGCGCGAGCTCACCTCCACACCTCCCCCGCCCCCACCAAACCTTTTGTCTCGGCATCTCCCTCCTAAAGAGTCTAAGAAATTTCCCCGGTGAAACTGAACCTCAAGCCTGACTGTTCTGGGGGCCTGAAATGGATGCCTTGCGCGTGCTTCTCCCCGGCACTCGCCTTCTTCCTTACCCAGCCTCTCCCCATTAGCGAGACACGGTCACGAGCGCCTCGTGCCTCCCATCACTGTGCTGTTAATGACAGCTTTTGTTGTCGGGTAGGCATGAAGCAGTGGACAAAGGGCCCCAGATGATGTCCGCCACACCCCTTCCCTCCTCCGAGAGCCCGAGTGGTGCGGCTCCGACGCGGAGGGAGCAGGGAATCCTTTCGGAGCCCTCATTTTCTAAAGCAAATGCCAAGCCGGCCGTGCGGTTTCCCGAGAGCAGCTTTCCACCACTCCATTAAGATTACTTTTGTCTCCGTTTCTAAACAAAAGGAAATTTGGGTTGAGGTTCCCGAACCCCAGGAGCGCACTGGGGGACAGGCGGACCTGCCAGCAGGCAGCAGCAGCCTAGAGATTCCCTGACAAAATCTGCCTCAAAGTCGTCCGAACCCCCCTCCCCCCGCCCGCCAGAGGCAGCCCCCCGCCCCCGCCCGTGGGTCCTGTTCGCCAGCCAGAAGCCGGTTGCTCCCGGGATTGCAGCGGACTCAGAGGCGGGGCTCAAATGGAACCCCACAAGGGATGGGAGCAAAGACGGACTCCTGGGACTGTGACCAGAAGCGCTTTGGAAAGCCGCCTTTTCCCGGCTGGACTGACACTGGAGTTGTCATCACTTGAGTCAACTGCAAGTTGGGGGACCGGCTTGTCTGTCCAAATCCCTTGCGTGGAGGAGTGTCTAACAGGGAGACCGGGAAAAGGAGAATAAGTGTCCCAGACACCGGGAACTTGTTCTAGAAGCTCTGTTAGAGTGAAAAGCACAAAAACCATTCACTTATTCTTTCAAAACACGTTGAATGCATCCTAGTCACTTGTCCTGGGGATGCGTCAGTGATAACAGACATAGCCCTGGTCCTTGGGAATGTTACTCTGGTGTGACGACCCATCAAAGACTGAGTTTCCCATTCTGGTTTCCAGCCCTGAGTTCAGCTCAGTTTCTGCGTCTGTAAAACGGAAGGACCAGGATTTTTTTTTTTTTTTAATTATTGCCTTATGGAACAATGAGAAGAAAGAGCTGGAAGTTTATTGTTTAATTTGAATTAAAATTTAACAGGACCACATGCACCCCCAAAGAATTGAAAACAGGGACTCCCACAGATACGACTGCACCAATGTTCACAGCAACATTATTCACCACAGCCAAAAGGTGGAGGCAACCCAAGTGTCCATCCACAGATGATTGAATAAGCCAAATGTACCTAAGTACAATGAAGTAGTATTTAGCTCTAAGAAGGAATAAAATTCTGATACATGCTACGCCATGGATGAACTCTGAAGACATCCTGCTAAGTGAAATAATCCAACATGAAAGGACAAATATTGTATGATTCCTCTTACGCGAAGTTCCTCGAATAGAATATTCATAGAAACAGAAAGTAGCATGGCAGATTACTAGGGGCTGAAAGGATGGAGGAAATGCAGTTATTTCTTGATGGGTATGGCTTTTGTTTGGTATGAAAAAGTTTTGGAAATGGATGGTGGTGATGATCGCACACAACATTGTAAATGTTCTTAATTGTACATTGAATTGAATTGTACGCTTAAATATGGTGAAAATGAGAAATCTTATTATGTGTTTTTACCACAAAAAGAATCAAATATATGTGTGACATTGTGATTTATAATAGATCGATATTTGGACTTTCGGCACAGAGCTTCTAGAACCTTTGGAGTTCCCTAAGGGATGAAAAGAATACGTGTAAAAGGAATATTGTTATTAATAATAGGCCCCTTTCAGCCACCCCGGGGAACTTGTTAATGAGGTGACTTGGGCAAAGCCCCTGGAGCAGAGGGCTGATTGCCAGCAGAACCAGCTGTGTATTCAGAGGGTTGAAGCTTTCAGTCCCTGACCTGTCTTCTGAGGACTTTAGAGGGGCTGGATTTGAGTTAATCACCTGTGGCCAATGATTCAATCCACCATGCCTGTGTGATGAAGTCGCCATTAAAAAAAAAAAAAAAAAAAATCCCTGGGGTTCCAGGAGCTTCCAGGTTGCTGACCACAAGGAAATGCTGGGAGGGTAGCACACCCACCCCTTGCCCCATGCATCTCTTCTATCTGGCTGTTTCTACAGCATCTATCCTTTTATAACCAATTATCTGGTAAGGATACTGCTTTTCTGAGCTCTGTGAGCCATTCTAGCAAATAATCAATGCGAGGGGAGGGTTGTGGGAATTTCTGATGTTTAGCTGGAAGACCAGAAGTTCAAGGTAACAACCTGGACTTGCAGCTGGCGTCTGAAAGGGGCCAGGCAGTCTTGTGGGGCTGAGCCCTTCACCTGCGGGATCAGTGCTAAACACAGGCAGTCAGTATCAGAACGGAGCTGAATTGTAGGACACCCAGTTGGCATCCACAGAGTTGGAGAACTGCTTGCTGGGGAAAACCCCACACACATTTGGTGTAGGAAGTATTCAGTGAATAGTGAGTAAAGGAAACAAATGTTCTCCTTTCAATATTTAATCTAGGACCCCTTGAAGTCTAGTGTAGTATTGTAGAGCGCCAGGATCAGTCACTGGGCGTAGCAAGGAGTAGGTGTGCAGGACCCGTTTGGTGAATGGTGTTGTGCTAGGGGTCAGACCTGTGTCTCAGAATACAAGTACAGGCTCTCAGAATTAGGAGGGAGTTCATGTGGGATCAGGTCATCCTGAAGGTGATATGGCTTGATCGAGCCTCCTCCTAGGCAAACCTTCTGCCACAGGAGTTTTAAATTCAGAATAACATAGGAGCCAAGTGAGTCCCATAAATAAGAGGAGAGATCCTAGAAGGCATAAGACATACATATACGTAAAATGGGCTCTGTCTTAAGGGAGTAGCCACAGCTCAGCTCCATGACTGACATACAACATTGTAGACTCAGTGTTGTCAGATCTTCCAACTCTGAGAAAAAAAAAAAAAAATCTATATTGTTTAGCAAAAAACCTCTTAATTTGTTGGCAACTCACTTCACTTCTAAAAAATACATTGCAGCCCAAACAAAACACCTTTGCAGTGAGATCCAGTCCATGAACAAACCATTTGCAAAGTCTGTTCTTCAAATTCTAGAGAATTTCATTTACCATTCATCTGGATGGGTATTCAGGATTTGCCTGACTGTTTCCGATGACAGAGGATCCCATTGTTTAACTAATTTTTTGATAAATTCTAGTTGTTAGGAAGATGTTACCTTAAATAAAAATCTACCTCCTTGTAACCTCCTCTCTCTGTGTTCCTACAACTACCCATATCCCCTCACCGTCTTCGTCAAGAGAACAGCTATCCTCCAGTGCCTCAGTGTGGTCAGTGCCATTTCCCTCCCTGGGGTCTGGGATCTTTGAGGACAATGGCTAGGTCTTACTTACATCTATGTGAACATGTATGAACATGTATGTGCCAGATACTATTCTAAGCTCCTTACATACATGAACTCATTTATCCCTTAAGAGAACCTCTGTTTCTTAGGTACTATTGTAATCACATTTTACATACAAGGAGATTGTGAACAAGAGAGGCTGAATAAGTTGCCCAAGGCCACGCACCTAGTAAGTAGAAGAACTGGAACTAGAACACAGACAGTCTGGCTCCAAAGGCAATGTTCAGGATATCGCAAGTTCTTATGGGGATGATCACACTCATTCTGTGATTCTTCGCTGATGTGAAATAAGAGAAAACAATACCAGTTCATTCTTCTAGAAACACAAAACAAACAGGTCTCCATAAAACCAACATTACAGATGGCCTTCACCATATGCAAAGATGTGAAAGATGAGAAAGGAGAAAGGATGGCCTTTAACCATAGAGAATAAAGTTAGACACTAAGCAGAACTTCCTGGCATTGGGCGCTTTGAGCCCCTGGAATAAAAAATATAAAGTTGTGCTTTCTTTCTTAGATAAATGTATATTTAAAAAAAAAAAAGGATGGGGGAGACTAATGTTTCTAGAACCGTTCTTCCACCAGTAGCTGTCCAGAGGCAGAGAGAAGTGCTATTAAAAAAAAATGTGGGTGCTGGGAAACTTACATTCTTGCAATTTCTATTCCTCATAGTTTACCCCAGGGAGGACAGAACAGTGGTCTTCTTGGTGTATGAGCCTACTGTGGTCCTACGCCCTGATGGATCCCAAATTGAAGACAAGGGAAACAAGGAGATCAAAGATTCACAGATCAAATCCTGTGTCCAAAAATCAACTACATAGGTCAGAAATTAACGTGGATACCCAGAATTTGAATACTGTAGAATGGGAAAGGGCTCAAGAAGTAATCTCTTCTTATCCAACTTCCACACACAACAAGAATGACTTCTACGATATTCAGACAGGTGGGCACTCACCTGTTCGGGATACACACCAACAATAGTTCTTGGATCATCCCTCACAATCTCAAAACAGGTGAAATGAATCACAGATAGTTGTAGGAAAATCTGGAGGAAGCCTGAAGGCTGGGACCAGGGGAAAGGGAAGTTAGAGAGGAGGAAAATACTTGATATGTGATTTTCTCAGCAGAACCCTTTTATGCATGTTCACACAAACATGAGACAATTGTGAATAAGGCCATACAGATGGAATTTTGGAAATTTCGAGTAGTCCTAATCCCATTGCTAATCTCAATTTTTGCAGCACTGAGAAAAGCTGGATTTTTTTTTCTTCAGTATATTTCTCTGCCTCAGTGGTGTTGGACTTGGCCTTGTGACTTGTTTTGGCCGAAAGAATATTTAGGTGAAGCTAATAGCATGCCAGTTCTGAGTCAAAGTCTAACTACTATGCAAGGTTTCATTAATAGTTCAGAAATCAATAACAGCATTTTTACTCTTACTTAATAGCATTTGAGGGGCTGTTTGACACCAACATCTAGGCATCTTGGCCAAGAGGCATCCTCTTTTAATTCCTAAAACAGGATAGAAAGTGCTAGACGAAGATGGGAATGAGGCCGTTACTGATCAGGCTTACCCGGAGAGAGAGGCTGCGCTGCTGACATCCAGGTGGCCCTGAAATTGTGTCCCATGAACACAGGCTGGAATCTTAGAAGACTTGACATCTGCAGTGGTGATTCTGGTAGCCCCCAGCTCCCATGTATACACATCAAGACCCACCACATGCAGTCTTTAAGGTATTAAGAACCACATGACAATCTGCTGATCTTTTTGTTTGTTTTCCAGTATTTATGGAAGACAAGAGTCTTTTGGGGGTAATCTGGGTCCATTTTTTTCTGGGAAGACACACAACAATCAATCAGCACCCTTCTCTAGTGACAATCCTTGAAACAGGGCTGGGGGCAAGCCCCTAAAAGAAGATTCACAGAAAGGAAGGGGGGTGGATGAAGAATAATGCCCTATACTACACAGATGTAGGAGGAAAGACCGCTGAATGAGGGGTGACTGGCTTGTCCTGAAGGCACCAGGAAGTTTTATAATTCTAAGACTGTGGCCCATGTGGCTGCAGAATATCTTCTCCTACCTTGTCTGCCTACCTGCCCCCGTTCTAATCTGCTTTTGCAATCAGCCTAGGCTGATTGGGAGGCTGTGGAGGATTGTAAGTTAGTCTATATATTCACTGCCCCTTCCCACTGGCCTCACGGTGCAGAAAGATTATACTTCTTGCTCCATTTACTGCCAACTTAAATCACATGATTTGCTTTGGCCAATGAAGTGTGAGTTGGGGACACGACACTTTGGAGCAGAAGCTATTACTTGGCTCTGCCATATCTATTTTCCTTCTGCCATCGAGATCAGCCAGACCCACACGGAGATTATATACCTTTACCTTTGGTTCCAGAATGAAGAGAGCACAAGGCAGAACTAGGGGGGACCTCTAGTGGACCTTGATTGTTTTAAGCTACTTGAAATGTTTTGGTCATTGGTTACTGCAGCACCAGTAACTGGAGCTGACTGATGTATTTCCCCAGGGCAGATTACGACAGCTTCTGGCCTTACTGCATCTCACCAACAATCCAGTTGTATCAATGACCTCACTGTGGCATAACCATTCACAATCTTTCCAGTGGATGCCAAACTCCTCCCCATTAGAGCTCATTTCATTTTAACTAGGTTTTCCCAGTGCTTTGCACAAGGCATGTAGGGCTGAAGGGTAGGCTGCCTCAAAATGTGCCCCACTGGCATGCAGATTATTTCTAGCTGAAAACAATAAAGGTCTAAAAGACTCAGGAAGAAACTCTGACCTCACTCCAACTGCCTAAAAGAATTTAGGCAGAGGAGCTGCTCTAAGAAGAGAGCTATCACCATAGATAACTGCATTATAATATGAACTAGGAATGGTAGACAGGGAAGAATCTAGCAAGGTCTGTTTGATCAAAGTCTTGTCTATGTCCCATTATTTCTGACAGGTCTAGCAACCACTTGCTTACCAAACATTTACTCCTGGGAGTTGCATTCCTTCCCTTTGAGGTTCCAAACCCCCTACCCCCTTCTCCTTAGTTCAAGATGACATATATACCCCATTTTGCCTGTTTTTGGAATCTCAGGTCTGCATGGATTCCCTATACGTACAAAATTAAGTCTGATTTTCTCCTGTTCATCTGTCTCATGTCAACTTCTTAGAACAGATAGAAGAAACTTAAAAAGTAAAAGAAAATTTTTTCTCCCCCTACACATAGAACATAATGAGCTCTCAAAAATCATGAATGAATCAATAAGTGCTCAAAGGATTTGAAAGCTGGGCACTGTCATCTCGACCCCAAGCAGTGAAGCCCTCTCCTGAGGCCCTTTGCACATAAATCCCCACCTTCCAGCAGACATCAGGTAGTAAAATTAGCTCAAATCAAAGAGAAAGTTGCTGTGCTATCCAGAACAACAGGAAATCTGAGGAATATGGTGTGGACTGTAACAGCCTTTCTGAAAGATGGCCTCAAGTTTCCAAAGTTAAAGGCAATCAGATCCAAACATCCAGTAGCCTGCAGCAGAGGAGGACCAAAGAAAACTGAACCTACTTCTTAGACTTCTTTTGAGGGGATGATAGAGCTTGTCTGCCTAGCAGTTTTAAAGAGCCTCTCCAGGTCAAGCTCTTAGATAGTCCTTATCCCTGGAACCGGGAATTCTCAATGCCCAGATCAGAGGCCCAGCCCCACTGCCTCACTCCCCACTCCCCGTGAAATTTCAGCCCAGGCAACTGCCACTTGAAAGACAGGATCTCTTCTCTCAGGGCTGCATCCCAAATCAGCCTCTGGCTAGGCAAGGGGCAACATAGTTCTCACGCAGTCCTGCCTCCAAAAAGGAGTCCATCCCTTCCGGTGCAGGGTGTTGCCAACTGTAGGGCACCAACTCTGATTTACCGAGTACGTCTTGCTTTTCATAATATTTATTTTCTCGCCCTACCCCTCTCTGTGTGTCCAACACACCACCTTATCTTGGACCCTACGTCAGAAGCACTGCATCCCAGAAGACAGAGCCCTGGCCAAGGTCTTGCTGCCCAGTTACCAGGGGCAGCGAGTGCGTCTTCTGGGTGCTGAGCGGAACCAAACCACAATATTTACCCCGGGGGCGGACACACGTGCTCAGTGATCAACAAGTGGAGGGTGGAAATGAGCTGGTGTTTTGGTTCCATCTCCTCTTGCAGAGTTCCTGTTTGTTTTTCCACTGCTCTGTTCCAAGATCGTGTACATCGAAGGGGCTGCATGGGCAGTCTGTGTTGCCCCACTCCCCTCTGCTGCCAGCACCCATGTGGATACCGGAGGTGGGGTTATGAGTGCCCCCCAAAAGATGGATGCCTTCTTTGCCCTTGGGATGGTGGTGGGGAACAAGGTGCTGGATGGAGACAAAAGACTGTCCTGTGGAGTGGATGGGGACACGGGGGCTGGGCCTGGGAATGACCTGCGTGAGGCCACCGTCTGGGGGGTGGGGGTGGGGGCAGGTAAGTGGGGTCCTTGGCAGGCCCCAAGGTGGGAACGCTCAAGAGGCAACGCTAGGAGACACCTCCCCCGCCCCGCCGCCCCCGCCCCCGTGTGCAAGCTGCGGAATTCTGCCAGCACGAAGCAGAGTCACGAGCCGAGCCAGAGCAGCGGAGCGGGCAGGACATCATCAGCGTCGGGAAGGCGCGTGGGTGGATGGGGGGAAGGAGGGGTTCTCGCACCCGACTGCACCCCTCGCCTCCTCCAGCCCGCAGCTCTATCCCGCAGCCCGACTTCCCCTCGCCCCAAATCCCCCCCAAAACCCCAGAGCACCTCTGGAGGGAGTGGGGGGGGACGGTGCTTCCCGGGGAGGGGGCCGTCGCACAGCCCCGGACCCCCACTCCTGCAGTCCGCACGCCTCCCTCCTGCCTCCTCCTCGCCGGCTCCCGCTCCCCCGGCTCCGCGGCCCGCCCCCGCGCGGGAGCTCTCTAGGCGGAGGCGGCGCGCGCAGCGGCGCGGGGGTGGTGGCGCCGGGCGGGGCGGGGCGGCGCGGGGAGGGAGCGGGTGCGCGGGTGCAGGCGCGAGCCCGGGCGCGGGCGGGCTCCGGGCTCCTACGCAAGCAGCTGCGAGAGGGGATCCTGGGCGCAGGCTCCGCCCCCTCACGTGCCCGCGGCGCAGGGCCGCGTGCCGCCCGCGTGACCGTCCCGCCCAGCCCGGCCGCCGCCTCCGTCGCCTCTGGCGCCGTGCGGCTTCCACGCGTGGGAGGGAGGCCGCGGCGGCGGCGGGGGCGGCCGGGCCTGGGGAGGCTGCGGGAAAGTCTGCGCTGTGTAGCCACTCCTTACTCCCGCCCCTTCCCCCCCCCCCGCCCCTGCACACCCGGCCTCCGGACCCCCCCCTTCACTGCTCAGGAGTTGGGGGCTCGGGGGGTGCAGAGCTTTTTGGTGGCTTGGCTTTCGAGGAGGGAGTTGGAACTCGAGTGAAAGGAGGTCTCCCTTCCCCACCCCCACCCCCCATCCACCTGAGTTTCAGGGAGGACTCTTACCCCCAAGTGAAGAGCGAAGAGCGGGTTCTAGATTTAAACCTAAGCTTGGTTTGCTGGAGGGAGGCAGGCAGAAAAGGTTTTGAAATGAGGAGATTCCCGCAGACCTCTTTAATCTCCATTACTGCGCCAGCGCCATGGCAGATCAGTGTGGGTTGGTCTTGACCACCAGACTCTGAGCTCAGTTGGGCGGGGTACCCTGGCTTATTGAAGCCCGGGCCAAGCACCAAGTTCAAGGCATGACCAAGAATCTGACAACTTCATCCTTACTGGGTCAGTGACCTCGCTGACAACCCCGGCCCCCAAGCCCTCTCCAGGAAATGGCAGATGGAGCATCTGGGAAGAACCAGTAAGCAATGGAGGCCAAGGACAGGCCAAACGCCAATTTGAGTGTCCACAGCAACAGAGAAGGAAACCCGTCATCTGTGTCTTTGCAGTGTGTCCTTAAGTGACCCGTGTTCCTGCAAGGTGTCAGGTGCTGAGAGAGTTCACACGGCCCTGTTGCTGTCTTGAAACTTGTGTCTCACTGGTTGCTATTTCCAATGGCTGGTGGAATGGGGAAGGGCAGTGCCCAGGGGAAAGCACTCCGGAGTGGAAGGCCCTAAGGTAAGTAAACGGGCTCCATGAAATAGTGTGGCACAGAGACTGGGAGGGAGGAGCCAGGACAACCACCTGTCCGCCAGCTGCTGGTGGAGAGGTGAGGTGGAGAGGGGCAGACATGAAATCTGATTCAGGCTCACTTCCCTGTCTTCCTGTGGGAAATCATTGGCATGGCTCTTTTCTGGAACATGTATTACATTCTCTAGAGCATGGGTAATTTCCCAGGAGAGTTGTTCTATGGGAGAAAACCTAAGTGTGTCCAGGTCTTAGTGGGTTCATTTCTAGGGTGGTGAGGAAATGAGAGGAGGAACAGAGCAGGGAGTTGGGTCCCCTCGGGCTGTGTGTCTAGATATCAGTATATATGGACAAGTGTCTTTCTGCCCTTAGCTCTTAAGAAGACTCCTTGGCTCTCAACACTCACTTTATTAGGTATGAGGGTGGTCAATATATTTAAATAGTTATTGAGTGCTGGACACTGTGGAGAAAACAGAGGGAGTGCCAGGTAAGATCTTTGACTGAAAGGAATTTATATCTCATAAGGGAAGTCCTACATTCTAGAAATACATACTTAAGGAAATGTAAGCAGGTGTATGAGGTTACACGCCAACATGAGTGGTGTAGACAAGAGCTTTGGTAGAAGGGAGAGAACAGTAGACGCCAGGGAGCCAGAAAAGGATGTGTGAGGGGGTGGATTTGAGTAAGTGAACAGGAGCCAGAGAAGACACCCTAGGTGCTGAGAACTACATGAACAAAGGCAGAGGCAAAGGTTGGGTTGTGGCCACCCGATTGGTCATGGAGAAGGCCCTTTTGGATCTAGTGAAAGGATCTAATAAAGGATCTAATAAAAGGATCAGAGGAAGTCAAAGATCTCCTTAATGAGTGAATCTATCAAGACCCAAAGCAGAAGCTTCCGGGTTCCCCTGCAGTCCTCTGGTTGCACAATATTCTCCAAATTTCAGCTCTGATCATATAAAACCCTTCTTAGGAACGTGCAGCAGCTCTCCATTGCCCAAACTCAATTATGGCAAGGCAGGCGCTTTATGATTTATCCCAAACCTACCTTGTCAGTCCTGCCCTCTATCTACCCTTTCACGCCTACCATAATCCACAGAATTACTCTTGGTAATTCTGCCTTCTGTTTTCCCTCTTTGGTGCCTTCACTTGTAAGCTTTCCCTTTCTTTGGAATGTCCTCTCCTCCCGCACCATTTCTGCCCACTCATCCTTGAAGACACAGCTCAAGTGCCAGCTCATCCCACAGCCAGATGTAATTTTCATCTGAGTTCCCACAACATCGTGTACTCTATCTTGGCACCTCACGTTCTCCGTTGTATTCCAGATACGTAGAGACATCAGCTTTCAAAGTAGGTACTGCTAATCCAGCCACTTCTTTCCACCTCCATCACTGGCATCCTCATCCTAGCTACTGTCATCTCTTGCCTGGACTGAGTTAGCCTCCCGACCAGTCCCATTGCTTCCCTCTTGCCCTTTCTGGTCAGCGCTCCACGTAGCAACAGAATGATCTTTTAAAAACATATACCAGATCTGGGGCACCTGGGTGGCTCAGTTGTTAAGCATCTGCCTTCGGCCCAGGTCATGATCCCAGTGTCCTGGGATCGAGCCCCATATCGGGCTCCCTGCTTGGCAGGGAGTCTGCTTCTCCCTCTCCCTCTGCATATATGCCCTCTCTGTCTCTCTCTCTCTCTGATAAATAAATAAAATCTTAAAAAAAAAAAAAAAAACATATACCAGATCATGTCACTCTCCTGCTCAAGACCCTACAATGGTTTTCCATCACATTCAGATGTAACGCAAGATTTATCTCAACATTTAGGACCCTGTGTCATCTGGCCCCATCTAGCTCTCCTGTGTTCACTAAGGTCTAGCCACACTGGCTTTCTTCCTGTTTCTAGAACATTTCATGTCTTCCTCAGAAGCTTTACCCTTGTTGGCCCTCTTAACGGAGTGCATATCTCTTAGAAATTATAGGGCTACTCCTGCATTTCACCTCTCTGGTCAAATACCTTCTTAGAGACGTGTTCCCTGACTAGCTTATCTAGAATTGGTTTTCCTACTCATCACTCTCCCATTTCCTTGCTTTTTCTTAAAGCCCGTTACCACTATCTAAGCCTTATTACATTTATTCTTTTATTTGTTCATTGTCTCACACCGTCATGAGAAGGTAAGCTTCATGAAGTCAGGAATTTCTGCCTTGTTCACTGATGTAGAACAAAGCTTTCTCACAGGTGGCAGGTGTGCAGTTTGTTAAACGAATTAATCTTAACTCTCTTACTCAACCAGAACATCCTTGAGAGCAAGCACCATGTGGATCCATTTGGGTCCCCTTCCCTGTCTCCTAGTCTCTTATGCAGAAGACCATTCAAGTGCTGTTTGAGTGTATTTCTCATTCTGTACAGAGTATCTCCAACCAATTTTTCCCCCATAACGTGAATACACCTGTTTAGAAGATAACGGGAAATGATCTTTATCTATTTTGTCACCTGAAAAGGTGTCTTCATTACATAGATCACTACATAGATTCCTGGAAGGTCCACTAGATCACTGTCTTCCCCTTAATTGGCTGTGACCTGAGCTTTTTTTTTTTCTTTGATGAAATAGAACAAATAAAATAGCAAAGTGCATTGGAAGTTGTAAGGCCAAGTATTGCTTTTCAGTTTGTGTGTGTGTTTGTGTGTGTGTCTTCAGGTCATGGTATAAAATATCTTATTGTTGGCTCTGGCTCAAAAACTTTGAAAGTTCTAGATGTCCCATGGATGGCTATTTATAGAATGCTTATTTATTCTCTTAGTAAATCGTTGACTTTTACTGTGCATTAAACGAGGTACTATATTATACATTTTCACATAGATTATTTCATACAGTTCTTGTAACAACTCCAAGAGTAGAGTACTGTTTTATTCCCACCTTACAGAGGGGCAAACTGAGGCTTAGAGAAATTAAGTAACTTGGGCAGATTTCATGAAGCTGGTGGACAGCTAACTTGGTGGTCCACTTTGGGGTTCTCCTTAAACACTATTCCCCAGTATCTCCAGCAGCATCTAGTCTTTGATCTTGTAGAGTTCACTGCCAAAGCCCACCTTGCTTTATGCACATAAAACAAACACCACCCCTACAGCATTCTGATGGGCAATGGCTCTAGGCAACCAAGTAGGACCCAGTGAAGCATGTGGATTTGGGACCTCCTGCAATGCTGAAGAGTTCCACATGTGCAGAGAACTTGAGAATTCATGGCCTAGATGCATCCGTACACACACCCCCCTTAGAGCTATAACTGTAGCTGTTCAAGAGAGCCACGTAACAGGAGCTGTGGCTTTTAGTAACGGGACATAGCCACAGACAGCCCATAACTTGAAAGGGAGGGACATAAGGGACTAAATCCCTTACTGTGTTCCCTTCTTGTCTTCCGTGTCCCTGTCAGGGACCCCCAATGGCTGAACCACAGATCAAGAGTCTATTAATGTAGACCACAGAGGTCAGCCTCTGGGCAGGGCACAGAGCAGAGAGGAGAGAGGGCCGGGTGGCTCAGGAGGGGCCGATGAGCATCCCCAGCTCCCCCATTCTTGGTGTGCAGACCAACAAGAATCTCTGAGACCTGGAAACGCCAAGGCTTGGCTCTGGCAGTATTTGACAGCTCTCCACAACGCTTACCTCTCCCCAAAGGACAAGATCTGAACCAGCCAACTGGGGCACTGCACAGCCTTGGGGCACACTGCAAGCCCCTCCCTTGGCCCTCTTTTTATTCTCTGGGCTGCCAAGGGAGGAAAATCGGGCCAGAAAAAGAGCTGGCCCCCCTCATCCACCTAGGCATTTGCAGCTCTGCCAACACTTGGGCATCTCGTCCATGATTTAATCACGGACGAGGTCAGTGGGTCTTGATGAAGGCTGGGGATTCCACCATCTCAATGGCAGAAATTTATTCCTGCCAGGATTTTGCACACTTCAGAGTTGAACACCACCCCTCCCCCCAGGGAAAAGAAGCAGCAAGCAAACTGTATGTGTGTGTCTACGTGTGTGTAGGAGGGGAGGGGTAGAATGCAACCTTATAAAGGCGTATTCTTGCGTGTACACTTGCCCAGGCTTTCAGGCAAATGCACGGCTGGTGTTGTGGCTAAAATATGAATGAATGTGGTTGTGTGCAGGTGCATGAATGACTGTATGTGTCTGTGAATGAATGCATTTGAGATGAAGTGTGTATGGGAGCCCTTGCAAGCTGGGGTAGTGGTTTGCAGGTGCTTGGCGTCTGGAATCCTCCACCAATCAGCGTCTAGACCACAGTCTGTAAGTGCTGGGTTGGGGGAGAGGGGGAACAGTCGATTTGCTCAGAGCACCTCCCTTTTCCTGCTGCTGCTGTGGCAGCTTGAACCATTGGCAATTGCCTTGTCTTCCCTGAACCCTCAGGAAAGAAAGGCAGGGAAAGACAAAGGAAACCACGTGGTCAGTCTGTTATTAGTTCAAGGTTCCTCCAAACATCAGAAATTGTCCTTAGATAAACTCTAGCCCCACAGCCTCCTGATTTGCCCTCAGTGCTCCTCCTTGGGGCTGAGCAAGGGGCAGATGAGTGGCTGGGGTATGATTTATCTCTGACCTCCGCTTCCCTGATGTACTAGCCCATCGTGGTAGAATTTATGCACATTGTGTCCTTGTCTGAAAACGTTGAGGTCCACAACATGTTACCCCCTTCTCACAGCTAGATTTCAGGGCTTGGAAGAAAGGTCCTCATTCTTGTAGGAAATATGATAAGCACAGATGGATAATTATCAAATGGCAATCTGACATTGTAGGTGTACAAAAAAAAAAAAAAAAGTAAGGCCCATTTAATTTTAAGTCAAATGATTTAAATATATCTTGGGTTCTCCTTCTCCTCCACCCAAGGCCCCCCACATCCCTTGTCATCCAAGTAGCCTCCTAAGAGGGCCCTTGTACACAATGGCCTTAATTAGTCCCCTCATTAACAGTCTTAGCAGAGGCAAAAGACTGAATGGGTCAGAGAAACCAAATTCTTTTATCACTGAGAGGAACAGTGCTGCCCATTGGAGGAGAGTGGGTCAGACAGAGGGTTGGGGAGCAAGCAATGTGGGGAATGAAGGCTCTACAAAATTATGGTAAACCTCCGCCTCTGAGAATAGAAAAATCTAATAGCCACCCTCCCCCCGAGCTTTGAGAGTCACTCTGTATCACCCACCTCACTTCCGTTGGGGAGGCACCCTTTATATTCACGTATGTAATGCGTAGGTATGTATAAAACTGTATGGTTGTAAAACAGTTGTTAGCTCTGTGAAAGGCGCAGTTGCTCCCCCAAAAAAGTAGATTTTTTAATAAGTGCAGCATTTAATAGTCCAATCTAATTATCAATCTAATTGCATACTGAAATCCCCCAGATTAATCCTAATCCTGTTTCGGTGGGCTGCTAGGTCTTTTCTGCCAAGCAACCATGAGAGGAAGGAACATCCCAGAGCCTTTGCTTATGAATGTACTGTCTCTGCTAAGTGTGAATGTGCTGGTTCTTTGTGTTTGTATGAATGGGGGTTGCATGTGCTGGTCAGAGGCCACGTGAGACACGTGGGGTGGGAATTATATCTTAAAAAGATGAATTGGAAAAAATGAAACAGGAAAGTGTGAATGGCATAAGTCTCTCCCATGGTGCCCCCTCTTCTCTGTTACCCACTGCCACCATAAGGCACACCTGCTCCATTAAAATTAATTCCTTGCTTTGCAAATAACAATAGATCAATATCTGTACTTGAGTTCCAGCCTTCTCTGGGACCACACTGCTAAAAACAGAGCCGCAATACAAAAGATACCGCAGTCAGCTCAAGCAAGGGGTTATTTTTAGATCAGAAAAAAAAAAAAAAAAGAGGGGAAAGGGGGGAAAAAAAGCAGTTCTGGGTTTTGCAATCTAATTTGGTCCCTTTTCTTAAGGGAAAAAAAAAAAATCCCATCAATGGCATTTTCCATACAATCTGATTTCTATTTGGCTCCTAGAAAAAGCAGAGATCTAGGGCTGAAAATTCTGGAGTTTTATGGCTGATTCCAGCTAGTAGCCTTTCTTCACCAGGCTCCAACTGAATTAATTTGATACTATTTTTGAAAGTCAGTGTTTCTAAGGGAGACCTAATGACGCACTGACGTCAATGCAGGTCAATAGCACACACTGCTGGAACTGGGCGTGCTACACCGAGCCAGAGCTGGAGCCTTTTCAAACAGCCCCAACTCTGCAAATATCCCAGATTTGCGGGGTGGGGGGGGAGCAGCCAGGGTTTTATTAGCATTGAGACCCCCACCATTCCCCCTCCCCGGACACCTTCATAATTGATGCATGTTTTCCTGATGCAAAAAAAAGAAAGAAGAAAATCCAAACAGATACAATCAGACGCACTGCAGTGCCAAAAAAAAAAAAAATACCTGTCAAAGGAACTGTATGTAATCCGTGCACACACACATTTACGTGCAGAATGCAATGCATATTATTAGGGTCTGTCTATAAATAGATCCCGGGAGTGTGTGCATGGGGACTTAGTCCCCAAACCGGGTTTTTGAACGTGGGTGATGAGTTCTTGCTCTGATCAGTTACTCAGGAGGTGCCTGAATGTGTGGGGGTGGGAACGTGGGAGGGGGGCTGCCTCCTCTCTCTCCTTTCCTCTGGCTCCCCCCCCTCCTTTCTTCTCTTTTTCTCTCTCCCCCTCCCTTCTCGCTCACCTCCCCTCTCCTCTCCCTCTATCCCTCTCTCATTTCCTCTTTCTCTTCTTCTCTCTCCTTCAGCCTTCCCCACCCTCTTTCTTTCTCTCCCCCTCCCTCTCTTCTCTCCTTTTCTCCCCCCTCCCTGTCTCCCCCTCCCTCTCTCTTCTCCCTCTCCCTCCAAGTCTGGCACTGAACGCGAACTGTTTTGCTTTGCTCCGGGAAGAGTGCAGACACATAACGTGAAATCCCGAGCTTTTTGCGTGGTGCATTTAAAATGCTTCCTTATTTATATTACCCTCATTCCCTCACCTCTCCCACCCCCTCACCAGTCCTTCCAAATTTCCCTAGAAATCTATGTAAAGCATGCGGAGGGGAAACATTTGCACGAAAAGTGAAGGAGCTCGCCAAGGTAGGTTATGCCATGCACTGTCTTGTGTTTGGTTTTTGCAAAGTTTATGATGTCAGTTGGTGGATGTTTGGAGGAGTAGATCTGGGTGACTGGCCATGATTACTGTCTTTTTCACTGAACAATTATATTTGTACAGATTGCCTAGACTTCTGAAGCAGGCTTTCCGTGGTTGTGTGTGTATGTGTGATTTTTGCAAGAGGCATGCCAGTTGGAAGAGGATCCTGTGGTGGTAAACTGGGTAGAGGGTGCTGTCTCGCCTCCCCCCACCCTAATGTTTTTGGGGGGGCGGTGGTGGGGGGCGCTTCTGTAGTGATCAAATGCTTCTTCCACTTTGTCTTATTTTGGGTTGATTCTCATTCACTAAGTGTCTTCGTTCTTGTCATCATTTTGCACATGAAAATTTAGTTGCAAAAAGGCTTCATGAAGTCAGAGCAAAGTGAGGGAGTGTGGGGAGATAAAGAGTCAGGGCATGGTGGTGGTGATGGTGGTGGGGACATTTCTTGCATAGAGAATTTAATTTCTCACGACTTGGAGAAAATGCTCTTTAGTGGGTGCAATCAAAATAATTTAAAAAAAACCTATTAGTGGGTAAAATGAAATTAAAAAAAAAAAACTACATTTCCATTGCAAGAGGAAAAACTGCTACAGCTCACAACCACCTGTAGAGGGAAATCTTTATGCATGATTTCTTGGGGCCGGTTGTGTAGAGGAAAACTGCCTGAAAAGGCGCCTGGCAAACTTTGCAGCATGAAGACAAGAGAGGCTGAACTCAGCAGGGTGGAGGGTTCCTGGCAGGGGCAGCAGAGGAGGGAAAGGCTGGCACCCAGCCAGGGTCTCTCAAGCCTGGGAAGCTGCAGAGTTGGCCTCTTTGCTCTGGGAGCCTGGTGTGGAGATGGGTCTAGCTTGAAGAGGAGAAGCTGCTAGGGGGCGAGGGCGTGCAAGGTGTATGTGTGCGGGGGTGTGTTCTGTGAGGTCAGGGGCTGTGCGGCGCCTGGTGCCTTGCGGAGATGGGAGGTCAGAGGCCAGGTTTTCCAGCAGGGCCCTGGTTTCCCTGTTGCCCCGCAAAGCAAGGTGGTTATCAACAAGTGTTTCTTCTGAGAAGATTAGTTTTGACAGAGACTTCAAGGGCTTCTCTAATCTGGGTAAATCCACCAGAGCTTTATTGTGTGTGGCAAAGAGAGTCATTCTTTGTTAGGAAGGAGCTTGGGAAGAGAGGTGGAGCGACAGAGAGGGGGGACTTTTTCGGCCATTTGACCTTGGGGGCCAGAGTTCAAATCCTCCGGAGAGTAGAAAAGGCTGAAAAGAAAGTGACCCCCTCTCCCGCCCCCGCTTTCATACTGAGCTTTATCTTTAATGGGAAAAATTCCATGCCTGGCGTTGGCCAAACCTCGTCAATGGGAATTCCATGTGTCTGAGAGCAGGATTTTTTTTTTTTTTTTAATCTAGGGAAGCAAGCAGCACTCTCAGTGGTAGTACTGTATTTTTTTTTTTCCCTGCAAATGATCTTCTAGGAAAGCTGAATCACCTCCACTCTGAAAAGCAGCCACTTCTGGGAGGTGGAGTTCAAGTCTCTGGAGGGGGGAATACCCCCCCACACACACAGCCTTTAAATATAGATGTGGGGGCACCGTTTGAATGTGAAGTTAAAATGCACTTAGAGATATGGGGAAGGTGACAGGCAATGGTTTTTTGGACTGGGCTGGGCTGGTAGTAGTGAAGACCACCGTGTTGAGGATGGGATTGGCAAGCAGTGACTTAATAGCTTTTTGATCCTGGGGGTGGGAGGGGGCTGGGTCACCAAATTAACAGGAGAAGTGAATCTCTTTCAGCAGGGGGTGGGGGTGAGAGATTTAGGGAGGGTGCTTGGAAGTTGAAATCTGCAACGCTCGCTCGTGGTCACAGCAAGGCGCACCTCCAGAGCTAGAATAAACCAAAGGCTTCGAGTCTAGACATAGAAACAGGATCAGAGTGACACAGACTGGACTGAGCCAGCTCTTAGGGTGAAGCGTTGTCCAGCTAAAGAAAGCAGAGCGGATGGCAGTGCCATCTTTAGGGACCTGCCAGTGTGGAGTAAAACCAGGCCAACGTGCCTGACATCCACTGTCCACATCACTGGAAGTCCTAGTTCAGGGACCTGCCTCCCCATCCCATTTTTTATCCAGGGGTGGAGGAGGAATAGTCTTTCACAGCCTTGGAGGCAAGTAGGGTCACTTTCGTCGTCCCTTCTTAGAGGGAAATTATTTCTGTTCTTTACCTAAATCAGCAAGTGTCTGTCCCCTTTTGATATAAAATTGGAAAGGAGAGTGGTTACAGGAAAAAGTCTGGTCCTGGAAATATAGCTATGTGTCCTCCATAGTCCCCCGGATTCATTGGTATCACTCTCTACTCTGCTGTGGTGTCCTGAGGACCAAGTTCCAGAAGGACACCATTTTCACCCTAGCCTTAAAGGTGTTTCATGTCTATCAGCCGGTCCCCAAAGATACACGTAAAGACCACCCGTCTCAAGTTCTCCCAGGTGCCCAAGCACACATCCCGTACAGATACACATGCGCCGTGTACCTCACAAGTGTGCCAAGACCACAGCCCCATGCGCAAGTATGTGTGTGTGTGTGCAGGGTCCTCTCCACAAATGAGCTCATGGGCGACACACACAGGAGCGGACCTGCTTCATCTTCTGTCACATCTGGTTCAGGGGTGGATCTGACGTCCCTGAGTGTATGTGGTGAACCTGAATTTGCCTTGGGTTTCCTCATACTCATTCAGGAGTGTTAGTTCCCCCTTCACTCGACGTTGGAGAACCTTACCACAAGCAGCTGTCTACCCACTCATGAGAAGAATGGAGTCCAACTTTTCCCTTCACCACTTTGGATGAGCCCTGGTGCTTCACTGCTGTTTTCTTAAAAATAAGGGCAGGAGCAGGGCCAACCACATAATTTGTGGGGTCCGTATAGAATGACAATGTAGGGCTCCTTGTTCAAAAAGCAGGAAAAAAGTGCTGTTAGAGGAACTGACACATAAAACTTTTTTCTTTGTTTCTCTCAATTTGTCGTGTTGTTTTCTATTTGCTGTTGAATTGCTAAATAAAAATTAAAATTTTAAATTATTAGCATGAATTTTACCATCCATCTTTATATTGTTCAGTGCTATAGGAGAGCATTTTATTTGCAGAATCACCAAAATTACACAATTCATATTTCCTCGGTCATACATGCATAGGTATTCTCTTCTTACCTGAATGATGGAAACCTCAAACAAAATGTACTCAACTGGTTTTATTTCACTTTTTAAAACCAAACATTCTACCAGCTCTCTCTGACGTCAGCTATCTGATAAGGAAGGAATGAAAGGAAAAAGAACTATGAGCTGTCCTATCCTTCCTTTTCCTCCTGTGTCATCATTTTCGGCATAGATCGTTGTTAAATACAGGGAAGGAATGAGGATAAGAAACTCTATGGTAGGGTTCCTTGTTCATTAGTGTTTCAAAGAACCCCATTGCCTTCTTTTTGCCTTTGAGCAAGTTCTGGTCCAAACAGCACTACCTCTCAGTACTGTCAGTGCCCCCACTTACAGAGTTGCCTTTCACTTGTGTTGAGTCTCACTGAGCTCCACTGGAATTCTGTACTCGAGGGACTGTCAACATGATGGGGCAGCAAGAGATGGTGAGCATGTCCATGGCACATATTTTCTATATTCACATATTCTCCACTGTCCCATAGACTTTGTTTACAAAACACAAGTTAGAAGGCAAAATTATTATGAATTTCAAGACAAGGGTATTAAGTATTAGGAGTATTAGAGTATTAAGTATTAGAGTATTAAACCAAGCATGAAGCCCTGCTGAGCACAAGGCCATATATGACTATACAAGTTTGCCCACCCAAGAAGCCTAGTCAGGAGGAGGTGAGAAGTAATCCAGATCCTAGACTGAGAACACGGTTGCTCATGCTCATCAAGCTAACAATACTATCTGCAGGGAAAAAAAAAATCTTCAGCAACCTCCATTTTTGATCAATGGGGGTGTTCTTCTCCTGTAACGAAGTCCCACTCTGTGAAAAATCCACAAGTTCATGGTGATCCTGTCACAGCTTTGAAGAGAGGAGTCATCTGCTCATCCTTCTGGGTCTGCTGAAGCCTTGGGTTAGAGACCAGGCCTGGAAATGAAGTATTATTCCAATCCTTACTCAATACTTCTGAGCTTGGACCCATCCAATAGACCCTTTGCCTGATAAGTACTTTGATTTCAGCATCTACAAATGAATAAAATAAAACAACTTGTTTCATGAATAATTGTGCTAGATATTTAATGGCAGGTTCTCAGAAAAGACTTTGGCAGTAGGTTCAACTGATGTTGATACAGAAGAAGTAGGGCTTACGACTCAAAGAGTCAAGAGGAAGATAGTCCTCTATTATTCTGAGGGACCCCAGTGCAAAGGGAATTTTCCCTTCCTTCATCAACCACCTCCTTACCCTTTAAAGAGCAAAGTTAGCGGGCACCTCAGAAATGTGAGGTGGACTAGATTGGAAATCAGATGACATGAAAAATGCATCCAAACTAGAGAACAGAGACACTATTGACCCTCCATCATTGGTTGAGGGATTTTGAGAATTGTGTTTTCAGCCTTAATCTAGCTTTTCTTTCCTGCCTGGTCCTTTAGGTGACAGAACACCCTTTCGTGAAACATGGGAGTTTAGACTAAGCTACTAAGAGTACCTAGAGAAAAGAGGGAAAGGAATTACTCTTATTCTTTTATGTAACCTTTGTTAGACTTGGAGGCTGCTGCAGCAGCAGCTCACTTAGTGGACTGGAAGACCAGTCGATGAGTAATTATTTACTGTTTGTGAAAGAGGCTAGCACAGTGCTTGACCCATTGTGGGTGTTTAAGAAATGCTAGCTGACTCTGAGCATGTCTCGTTATTGTGGAATATGTGGTATAGGCTATAGTTGAAAGAGTCACAGATTTGGCTTCAAACGACATAGATTCAAGCAACCAAGGAAATATAGGATCTTGGACAAATTATTTAGGTTCTTTGTGACCTGCTGACCTCACCTGAACAATGGGAGTATTCACATTATAAGACCTACCCCATTGAGAATAAAATGAGAAATTAGATGGCTTATCCAAAAGCACTCTAGCATATTCTGCATATGTGATATTTTTGTTGCACCTATATGTGTGCACGTAGGCACATGTTAAAAGTTTTTAAATCATGCTTACCTCTCTTTCCCATCCCAATTAGCATTAGGGGTAAACTAAGTCTCTGATAGGATGGACTCTCACAGGTTTCCTGAATACATTATCATGGCGGATGGTTCAGGGTTTGCACCCAAATCTGGGTTCCTGTATTTGGTTGGTTACGTGAGTTACAACAAGTTATTTAAACTCTCCACACCTTGGTTTCTTGACAGTTAAAATTAGAGTAATAACAGTACCTACCTCAGAGATGTATGATGATGATTCATTGAGTTATTTGCAAAGGGCTTGGTACGGTGCCTGGAACATACTAAGTATTTGATATATTATCATTATATTTTTACTGTTATTTTTATTATCAGACCTCTGAAGCCAAGGAAACATCAGAAAAGTGGTGGGACAATCTTCTTATGGCATGTTGTGGGGTGGTATTTCCACCATGTGTCTTTTGTTCCTGGGTAGATTCTTCCTTCTCTGAAGATAGCTGGGCTGTTCTTAGACCTTCCCACATATGCTGGGACTCCTCTCGGGAGACGCTGGGTAAAATATATCTTCCCACACCCTTACCCTCTGATAGCCAAAGGAACTGTTCTCCACTGACCCTGCTAAGCCAGGGAGAGACCTGGGAAACTTTCCTGGACCTTTCATCTCAGCTCAGAGACCATAAGTTCTTTTCTCCCACTAGCCCTGAGTCCTGAAAGAGGAGGCATCCAGGTAAGGGGAAAGGGACTCAGTCTGTGCTTAGCACAGGTCTGGACCTCAAGAGAATAGATGTGAGAAGATCATCTGTGTTTGACTCACTGGAGCCTAGATGCAAGACTCTAGTCCCTTCCTATCCACTCAGGCAAATTTCTAAGTCCTCCTTGGACACTGTGAGAGTCCCTCAGGGATTCCATGGAGGCAAGTATGACTATCTACTCTTCATCCAGATCCTGAGTTTCAATGACTTCATTCCTAGTGGAGGACAGAAGAAAGTAATCCCTTACCCGGTCCTCCTGACCTTGTGAAAAATTGGGAACTCAGCAAAAATTTATGGAGGGTCCCCTAGATAGAGATCATATACTAGGTTCTGAAGATAGGTGATTAAGACATGCATCCTGCTTGCCATCATGGCAGTCATAGTCTAGAAGGTGAAAAAGGCCTTTAGCAACTTACATTCCTCCTTTGGTAAGACCCTTAGGAACTTAGGAACTTAGGAAGCTCTTGCTTGACCAATAATCCACTACAGCCTTCCTTTCCTTGTTCCAAACTTATCTTTCCTGTGTCCTATTCTGTCAGGAATCCTTTGATCCATGAGTTTATATGAGCATGTTAACTGATGTGGATCTATCATTTGAAAAAGAAAAAGTTCCATCCATTGAAGTCCAGATTTTTTGTTCTAGGGACTTGGTAATATTTGGGGAGGAAGCCAGGCTTTTGTGGCAATTCATCCTATCCAAAGCTCATGAGATGATTATGTTAGGTCTTATGGATCTCAGAATAGGACTTACCCTAACCAGTACATCTTGGGTATTAAAGAACCGCTGCGCCTGGAAAGATCTGCTTTCCAAGGAGTGGCCTCAACCTAGCTTCAGTCTGGGGCAGGAGTTAGGATCTCAATTCACTACAAGGGTTATTTACTCCACTTACTTTCCTATATTGAATTTACACAGATTTGGAAAACAAATCATTTGGGGAGGTGATTTATTTTTTTAAGGAAAAGTAAAATAGCCACTATCCCTCCATGAAAACTCCTTTGTTAGTCATCTCCACCAAGGCAAGAGGATTTCTCCCACTCTATATTAACCTGCTATTTATAAACTCTCACATTTTTTAAAGCATTACAACCTATACTGTGTTCAAGGAATCTGGTGAGCTGAATATTTGGGAACAGAAATCAATGAGCTCATTCCCTTGGCCTGTGATCTGGGGCAAGTTAACTTTCCCTCCAGGTTTTATTTCCCCTACACAGATTAAAGGAACACCTTCCTTCTCGCTCCCCACTCCCCCACCAGAAGGTAGGAGCTTCAGTACCAGTAGCCTGCCTCATCAGCAACCGCTATATTCTCTTATCTGTCCCCCAGTCTTCAGAGACCCTATGATTAGATAAATTGACTGAACCAGGTGTCAGCTGGGTTCTAGCCCTGGGTCTGCTGTCCTAACCTAGTGAACTTTGGTGATTCACTTGGCCTCTCTTTACCTCATCTCTAAAACAAAGGTCAGAGTCTACCAGACCGATAATTTATGTAATATCATGAGTGTTGGTCAGAGCAAGTTGAATAATTCCTGTCCTTAGGAGCTCTTAAGGTGTTTGGGAGAGTGAGCATGTAGGAGTTGAATGTACTGTTGTTATCAGTCTTCTTTTCTGGTCATGGGATGGAGGGCTCAGTGGTTGCTCAGACCTCAGACAACAGGTTTTTCTGGGCCCATTAGTCCCCATGATGTCTGGCATTGCAGAGACCATCACAGCAAACACAACACAAGACTGACTATGGATTCTTTTTCAGCTGGGACCAATACATGCCCAGCCTCTGCCAGGGACTTTGGAGATCTTTCCATAAAGAGGAGAGACTCTCACATGGGGCTCAGAGCACAAGTCGGGGAGCCTGGATGAAAATCCTGCCTACTTAAGTAGTTCAGAGACCTCAGACAAGTTCAGTCACCTGTTTCCTCATCTGTAAGATGGGAATAATAATAGTACCCACCTCCTATGGTTACAATGAGTACATGAATACATACAAAGTGCTTAGGACATTGCTTGGTATATCAAAAGAGGTCAGTTGGATGCTTGTTGTTATTAGTGTTCCCTCCATTCATCAGGCGTCTCTGTCTCTAATATCCCGGCCCTTCAGGTCCCCCTTGGGAGATTTCTACGCACTTGAAGATTTCAAGGAAAACATAAATACTCTATAACTAGTTTGGCCCTGAAGGGCTCAAAGCAGGATGGACATGAAGCAGGTTGAAGCATGATGAAGGCTGGTTCCTGCTGAGGACTTGGCGCATCCTTATCAGGGCCTGGAAGTTAACCTGACCGTAAATCTCTAATCATAATGAGCCCTGCATGTGCAGGAGTCTGAGATCTAATCAAAACATGAGTAACTCTCCTGAGTTACAATGCTGACCAACGTTGTGTTTTGATTTGCAACTTTACATATCATTTGAAACCAATCAGAGCCTATATATTTGCTAATACTGGTGGCCCACAGCAGCAAGTTATTCCATGAGTCAAAATACTTGGTATCAGCCCTAGAGATGAGGAACCAAAAGGATAAGACAAGACTGGGCCTGAGTCCTCTCTTCTCCCTGTGGCCAGTGATTCTCCGGCTCTTCAAGGCAGCAGCTCCTTCATGTTTTTCTCCTCCTTGTCATCAGTAGGCCTGCGTTCTCACTGGATAGCTTCCTTCTGTTGACTTTAAGAGGAGGATGAGTAGTAGCAGCCAAGCTCATGGGGTAATTGAAGTCTTTGTCACCGATGGGTATGAGGAGTACCTCCTGTGATGTTTGCTCTGCAGCCTGTACTTTCCCTACTAGGTCCCAGCCCCTATGGCAAAGGAGCCAACATTGACCCTTAACCAGAGGTGGGTAAATAGAGCTGCCAAAGTTACAGATCTGGACAGATGGCGTCATGGTTTGAGAGTTGCTGATAGAGTCCATAGCTTACCCCTCTTCCCCATATTATTCTTTTTTTTTTTTTTAGATTTTATTTATTTATTTGACAGAGAGAGAGAGAGAGATCACAGGTAGGCTGAGAGGCAGGCAGAGAGAGAAGGGGAAGCAGGCTCCCTGCTGAGCAGAGAGCCCGATGCGGGGCTCGATCCCAGGACCCTGGGATCGTGACCTGAGCCGAAGGCAGAGGCTTAACCCACCGAGCCACCCAGGTGCTCCTCCCAGATTATTCTTAATGGCAGTTCTCAAAGAGTCTTTTCTTTACAGGCGTGAGCCCTAGAGGTTTCTATCCTTGAACTAAGTCCCCAGATATCAACCATTCCATTCACCTCAAATTATAAAAGTCCAGTGCATTTGCCAAAGATGTAATGAGTCCATTTTGCTCTCCACGGTTTGGACCAGGGTCACACTCGCCCTGTGGAAATGAAACAATGGGATGAGAAGGAACATCAGATATTTCCATTGGTCCTGGTTAGAACTTAAGGTATGCTCTGGCTCTCCTTACTCGTGGAAACTTCTAGTACTAAAGGGAACTCCACTATTGTCTATTCTGGAAAACCCGGCTAGGGCTCAAAGAGGGGCTGCTCTGTATCTCAGACCAGCTGTTACACTTAATCGCTGTTTGACTTAGGGCAGGTTATGTAGCCCCTCTAAGTCCCGGCTTTTCAACTTTAAAATGGTAACGGTAGTAGGAACTGTTTCACTCAGTTGCTGTAAGGATTGAATAGGATGATACATACCTATTAGCACAGTAGTTGAGATCAGTAAATAATCAATAAATATTGGTCATTGTTAGTTGGTATTGTGCAACAGAAGGAGGGAGAGGAGCTCCATATATTTTCAACCTTCCTATATGTCAAGTCTTTGCCTTATTCTGGGTGCTTCCTAAGCTATGTATCATCCTGTAAGTAGGTAAGGCACCGAGCCTCTTGGGTACCCTAAAAGAAATGAGGCCACTGCTAATCAAAATTGGGCTGTGAGCAAATGTTAATTGTAAGAAAGACTAGAAATATCTCCTACTATCTCTTGGGGCTCCTACTATTGTATTGATTAACTGTGAGCTAGGAAATAAGTGTGAGGAAGAAAGCTCTGTGCCCTGATAGTGGGCTACCTGGTTGACCTCAGGAATCTGAGCAGAGAAGGAACTGGAAAAATTCAGCTCAGACCCTCAGTAGAATCCACCCCACCACATTTTGGCAGCCATCTTAGGTATTTTATCTGAAAGACATGCCATGTCCATCATTCAGTTCCTCATATACTTGTGTTTAAAGACTCCTAACAGCAGACAGGACAATTTCCTTCACTCTGCTGTGAATAGTGGCCAGGCTTCATGACTGCCTTATAACAAATTTAAAATAAAGGTCCTTCAGTGACTATGAATCTAGATAACTATGGAGAGAGGGTGACTGGAAAACTAGACCACATTCAAGATTCTAAGGGCGAGAGACGTGTTAGCCTCAAAGTCTCAGCCCCAGAACTCCTTGGATCAGCCCCAACAGGAACTGTCCTTTCTATTCCAAGAGACACCTGGAGCCTAAGCGTTGAACCAGGCCATGGGACACAACATGTCTCTGACGTTCAAGAACTCCTGGATTCTCTGGAAGCAGGATTGGGTCTAGGTCTTTTGCTCAGCACTCCAGCTTGCTCTCAGTAAAAAGGTCTCTGGTAGAGAAAAAGGCTGTGGCTTCTGGGCAGAGATTTGTTTCATGGAGAAATGAAGCAAATATAAGCTAGAGAAGAGCAGTTTTACCTGGGAGCTCCCTCTACTGGCTCTTTGGTAGAAATTCCTAAGCAGTCATTCTGCCCTGCCCTGTGGGTATCAATTTGAGGCATCTGAGCTTCTCCGTGCCTTGAACCAAAAAGAAAATAAGGTAGCCAAGGAAGATGAAACTCCAGAGGCTGGCCTCTTCTGCCTCCTTGATAATTTCATCTAACATTCATTGGGTGCCAACACAGTGCTAGGCATTTTACTTGTATGATCTCATTGAATACCACAACTCCATGTGGCAAGGTTTTACAAATAAGACAGCCCAAACCTGGAACATTAAGTAGGTTCCTGGCATGACTAGAGCTGAGCCTACTCACTGTTCTTAGGATTCTCCTGAGTGAGAACTCAAGAGAATCAAGAACCAAGAGACAAATGTGAAATTAGAAGCGGAACTTGTTCTCACCACCTAATATACATAGGTTACACCTGGCTATGGGATTGTTCCATAAACATTCTAGAGCATATCATCCTTGCTTTTTAAAAAATCCAGCCCGTGAGACAATTAAGTACATGACAGTGCTTGCCCAGTGTGTGCTTTTACTGTGATGCCCATACTGAAGAATTCAGAGTAACTACCACAGTGACTAATAAGAATTTCCATTACAGAGGTGAGGCCTTCTTTAATTTGTGGAAAATGTTCACACCTATATCTTTAAAAATCAAATCTTGTGAGGTGGGTAGAGCAGGTAGCGGTGCACTCATTTTATAAGTTGGGAATTCAAGATACCGAATGACGTTTTCCAGACTTTCGTTAGGAGCAAATGGCAGAGCCCAGACCAGATCTTCACTCACAGATTAAGTTCTAACTTTCTGGTTGGCATTGGTTGAAACGGAGGTCCAGATTGGGCTTTTTAACTACAGAAAATACTGTGAAAGCACCTCCTTGATCCTTACATCTAGGTTTTGGCCTGAGTCACTCCTTTCCCTGTTTCAGGCTGGTTCCTAGCTGAGCTCCCTTGATAGTGAGTCATTTGGGAATTAGAAATTACACAGCCACTTACCTTTTTTAAGGCTGGTCTCTCACCAACCCCCATTTCAAAGGTATCTAGGTCCCTGTGAGAATCCTAAATATTACTTCAACTCTCCTGTACAGGCAAAGATATCAACTTTTTCATTTAATACAGAATAATCTCAAAGCATTTCTTTTTTTTTTTTTAAGATTTTATTTATTTGACAGAGAGAGATCACAAGTGGGCAGAGAGGCAGGCAGAGAGAGAGAGAGGAGGAGGAAGCAGGCTCCCTGCTGAGCTGAGAGCCCGATGTGGGGCTTGATCCCAGGACCCTGAGATCATGACCTAAGCTGAAGGCAGAGGCTTAACCCACTGAGCCACCCAG
>NW_019154106.1:19620087-19733910 GCF_002288905.1 Enhydra lutris kenyoni | reverse complement strand
GCATTTCTTTTTTTTTTTTTTAAGATTTTATTTATTTGACAGAGAGAGATCACAAGTGGGCAGAGAGGCAGGCAGAGAGAGAGAGAGGAGGAGGAAGCAGGCTCCCTGCTGAGCTGAGAGCCCGATGTGGGGCTTGATCCCAGGACCCTGAGATCATGACCTAAGCTGAAGGCAGAGGCTTAACCCACTGAGCCACCCAGGTGCCCCCAATCTCAAAGCATTTCTACATTGTTTCTTTCTGGGGAATCACAGGATTCCCATTCTCTTTGGGTGGGTACTGGTCTCTAATTTCATTGCTGTGTCTCTAAACCTCCATTATGGGACATCAGCCACACCGGGTTTACCGAGTTCCTCTACCCCTGCCTCAAGATTTTCTGCCAGCCTCCGCTTCTCCTATAGACAGAGTGATGTCATAATGGATCAGAATGGTCTCTGGTGATAATAACGCAACAGATCCAAGAGTAGGCTTTCTGAAGCACCTTCTGAGCAGCTGGACTGTGACGGTCTTAAATGGAGTGGTTGGGTTAAAAATATGTGTCTGTGATGTAACTCCCCGGCCCTGAGCTACCACTGGAAGCAGGTCTCTCTGGTTTGACCTGTTAATACCACAAACTCTACTTTGCCAGAAATGTGACTACTTGATGAATAAGTTGGTCCCGGCCTGCCAATTTGAAGTGAACTCATATTTGGCCATCTGCTGGTAAGGCTGAGCAACCCTTTATCTAACCGTAGCCTCGAGCATCTGTCCCTCGTGTCCCTGCCACCCCCAGGAAAGCCAAAATGATATCAGTGAAGGAGGGGCGGGGAGAGCCTGGAACTGCATGCTCACAGGGAACTGTGAGTGATGGAATATAGGTTGCTGACACCCTATCCCTTTCATTCTTGCTTGTTGTAGGAGCGCCAACGATCAAGAGGAGACCAGATGAGTTTTCAAAGCAGTCCTCAAACACCCAGGACACACCTCATCCTTTGCCTCGTGCTTTCTGCAATGTTGCTGCTTACAGTCATCTTCCTGTTAACCCTTGCCATAATTACCCCTTTCTGATCACCATTCTTTCACCATTCACAACCCACTCAGCTCTTTCTCCAAGGTGCCCATCTCATGGACAGTGGCTTTCTTCTCTGGCAAGTTCCCTTCTGAGTTATGTCCAGATGGCTAACAGTAGTTGCCCTCTCTCCTACCCCCCTGCTTCATGCCCCAAAGCCCAGCATGTCAGGAAAATCACAGCACACCATACCTCTCCCAAAATGAAGTTGCAAGACTCTCTACCAGAGCAGTCTCACTGAGTGAAGGTACTCAAGGTATCTGATTGTGATGTAATTAAAACTAGATGGAAAGACCAGAAATCCCTTAGTCCCAGTCAGATATAGTGAAAGAGCTTACTCATGACTATTTGGATTGATTGAGAATGTGGAGGTAGGAAGAAAGAGAAAGAGAAAGATTCTCAGGATTGCACTGTCCCTGAATACAGGATGGAATCATCTAGACTTTTTTTTTCTCCAATTAAATTTGCATTTCATTCTACCACATTGTGATGGCTTCACTCTAGACATTTTCGTTTGAGACCCAAGGCTTTTCTTCATGGGTTCTGAACCACAGGTTCCTGGATGGTGAGGTAAGTGACATTTGCCAGCACTGTCTAGGGTGATTTGTAGTGATCTCTGAAGCCTAGGGCTCATAAACCAGATCCCCCCGATAGGCAGTAAGATTTGTCTGCTCTGGGTTCCTACTGACCCAAATGCCCTTCAGGGATCCCCAGCCAAGCCACAGACGTTAGTCAACCTCACAATGTTAATCTCATCCATAAAACAGACCCCAGGATTACCCAAATCAGAATTTGTTGAGGTCATGGTGCTCTCCTTCTCAAAGACAATCACTACAAAAAGTGTGGTCCTTGGAAAACCCACTATACCTGGAATTCATATTCCTCCTCACATCTTATTTCTGCTTTTAGTGGTAAGCTAGAGCTAATGGAAGATGACGGGTTTTCACATGTGAGCTTCAAGTCTCTCTCCTATGGCAAGATTCAGACCCAGTTTGTTACTTAAGTCATAGCCTTGCCCATAAGTACAAAATACTGGCCAATCCAGCAGATATGTTAGTCCATTCTTCCTTGTGCTCCTGTAGTTATTGGATTACAAATTAAAGAAATATGGAGCCCATTTTTTCTTATTTGCCTGTCAGATATAGTGACTCAAGAAGCTAGTCAAGGCATTTTTAATCATGAAAAGATAAAAAGTTTAGCGAATTCACACCCCCATGAACTCATGATTGAGCTCTTCCTGCCCACCGAATTCAGGTATGGCAGACTGTGTCTACCAACCACAAAATTAAAGCCAAACTCACACAGGCATCTTGAAGCACCCCTCAGGTAGTTCTTTTTTTCCCCTTTGGTCCATGCTTTTCAAGCTCTGATCCTTTTCTATTTAGTCTCTGCTAAACTAAAGCATGCTGGCATCCTGAGCCCTACCCCACCCTACCCCTTTAGCTTCAGCCCCCTATCATGTGCTTGCTCTGGCTTCCTTGTCTTTGCTTAGATCCTTACCATGAAACCTACTCTAGACATTCCTGGGTGACCCTCTTAGTCCCTATTCAAATGTGCCTTTCATCTGACAAGGCATGGGAAAACCTATCATCTGGTTCTCTGGGGTGTCTAGCCGAGTGGCATAGGGAGGGAGGAGGGCATTTGAAAGAGCTCACTCCCTGATAATGAAGGTGTGCGAAGAAGAGATACTGTCTTAACTGTTCTGAAGTTGAACACTGCATTTAGTTGAGACTTTTGAATGCTGATGGCAACAACAAAAAAGGGGGTGGTGGAATTCTAGTCAATTTCTTCCAGCATGCAAGTGGTCCTTAAAAATATCACCCTCAGACCTCCAAATATGCTGGCTTCTAAGAAGTATTTCCCAAGACTGAATGTACCTCTTGATCAGGGTAAGTGATGAAAACATGTATTTAACAGGGGAAGGGGATTGTGGAATAGCTTGTATTATGCATGCTGTGACGCATCTCCCCCACCGTGCTAATGCCTTAGCTTCTAAAGTTTTCAGAATCAGGAATATGATCAGGGATGCCAGTTTCTAAAAGGGTGAAGGAGGGCTTGGATGATTAGCCAATCCAAATGCAGATCTGCTGCTGTTCTCACCTTAAGACAGCTTTCTTGGAAGACTGGACTGGGGAGTTTCTAACTCCTCCCTAGTGCCATCCAAAGGGCTCCCTCAGTGGAGGTATAAACAATGACTGGTGTAGCAGCCTGAATGGACATAAAGTTCGCTGCGTCTCCACACTGGCTGGGTTTGGACAAAGCTCTTGAGTTTTGGATGAGGCTGAGCCAGCTGGTGCTTTCCTTGGTATAACTGGAGGGGGTGTCTTCTCAAGCAGATGGTCTTTTAGGGGGGGTGATTCTCCTGGCACAAGGGCCTCTTGAAGGAATAAAGTAGTTTCATTATTCAGGCCACCGCTGAGCAAGTCCCAGATATCTGCAATTCTACATGATGGTGCCCAGAACTGGAATATAGAAGACCAGATATTGGAATAGAGGCAACATGATGGAGTGGTATAGGCATGAGTGTTGGAGCCTCACAGATAGGAATTTGATTGGATACCAAGTTTTACCAACTTCAAGCTTTAAGACTTTTGGGCAAGTCACTTGAGCTATCTGGTCTCCATTTCCTTAGGTTTAAAATGGGAAAAATAATAACTAATATTTCTGGAGTTATTTCTGTGCTCAACAATTCAATTGGGTAGGTTAACATTATAATGACACCCGTACAGTTACCTTAAGTACTATTCAAGATCATTTATGTAAAGTGCCCAGCACGATGTCTGCCACAGAGTTGGTGCCAAAAACTATTGGTTTCTTTCTTCACTATCCCATCCCTTATTTTGGCCCAAATAGGTCAGCTCCCTAATGGAGACACCTTTAGGCAAAGAGGAGTCTCTTTCCTGGACTTCCCTGATACATTCCCTTTAGTTGATTTCTGGGGAGCTGCAGTTTTTTTTTCCTTCTCCAAACCTAGTACTTTACCTACTGGCATTTTTCTTGGTGCTTGGAGAGGAGACAAGAGACACAAGCAGGACATTTCTGGGCTTCAGTGACCCTGAAAGAAAGGAGACTCAGTTCTTTACAAGGGCTTGGTGACAGCAGTCTACCCCCAGAGCCCTCTGGGGAGGCATTAGGGGAAGCAAGTCCTCTTCATGCTTGGGATGCCCAGGAATGGGCTGGCAGTGCAGAAGGTGGTTTTCATCTTGGACTGATTCCACATCAGTCTATTAACTCCCTAGGTACTGAGCTTCAATGCTCAGACAGGAATTGGGCACCATAGCACTTAACAAAGAATGGTGGGACAGCTCAGAAAGCCAAGGACACCAGCTCCAGTCGAGGCATGTACCAAAGGACCTGACCGCTGTGTGTGTGTGTTAGGCGGGGGGGGGGGGGGGGGGGGGGGGGGGGGAATGGAGACAATGGCTACCTAGGACTAATTTATGTTTCTGCTGAGCTTCCTAGCCACACCCCCACCTGCAATCTAACCAGCCAGCTTCACTGCAGTAGGTAAAACAGGGACACGGCAGAAGGGTGCCCTCTTTTGGCAGGGGAAGAAGCAGAGACGCTGAGTCTACCAGTCCACTAAAGTTAGATTAGGATAATTTTGGCTGCTACATTGAACACATTTCTTCTTTTTCCAACTCTACCTCATTTGTAAAAGCTAGATTTCAGGGTTTGCTTAAAGATGTCAGGGGACCCTCAAAGTGACCTCGAATGAACCTGCCTTGATCTCAACATAGACACAATGGCATCTAACCACCATAGAAAGTAGGTCACATTATTTTAAATGGTCTCTTCTTTTTATAGTTTATGTGGTCTGTATCGGAACTATATGGTTTCTGTGAATGTGCTCATATACATGAATTTATGCTTACACATATACCTAGTCTCATAACTCTAGAAACATACATACTTTGTGCGTTTAGCCTGACATCCTTAGCCTGACATCTTCATGATTCCAAGAAGACTGCCTTGAAATGCTGCTGCCACATGATGGGGAAACTTTCTTGTCCATCAGGCCACATCCGATGATACCATGCGATAAGCCATCTTCAGTGCAAAAACCAGGGCCGCCTGCCTCCCACTGATAATTCTTCTGACTGAGTACCTCCCCACTGCAGCCCGTTCTCACGTGCATTCATAGAGGTGTTCATGGAGCCAAAAATAAGCAGCTGTTGATGGGGCTGCCAGAGAGGGTCCTCCATCCTGAGCGGCCGTCTAGTAGGCAAAACTTAAGCCACGGACAGGAATTGAGGGTACAAGATGGGTTTAAGCTTAAATTATAATCTCCAAGGCAAGCCAAGAAGCCTAGGGAGGTCTGAAGAGGGAGATGAGAGGGTATTAAGGATCACACTGTTGAAAGATCATGATCACTCAGGTCTTGTGCCCCAAGTGGTAGTAGCAGTAGCCTCTGACAAACTGCTTACTGGCATCAAGGAAACCCATTGTCAGGGAATGTTAAGAATGAGGTTAATATAGGAAATAAAGACCTGGCTTAATGCCAGGTCTCTGCTTTCCAGTACCCCCTCCCCCCCTTCTGGGCAGAGGGCAGATGAGTTGGGTATAGGATGCTGTGTAGATTTGGAAGGGTAACCCCTGTGTGTGTGGTTTTGTTCAGATCTTTCAATTGGCAGGAATTCTTCCCACTTCATCACTCCACCAATCAATAAACCCTTTGTCATACTGAGGTGTGGCATGTCTTCTGCTGAAATCTCAGATTCAGATACAACACCTGAGGCATGTGAGCACACACACACTTTGTCACCCTCATGAAACAAGCTCCATTCAAATTGGTTTAAAAATAGCTCTCATCCACTGGTCTCCTTTCTTATGGATATTATTTTAAGAAGAAGAAAAATAAAAGATCTCTTGGTCTTTTAGAGGGAGGAAAGGTAAAACCATCACCTAGTCTTAAAAAGTTCTGATAATGTTGCAAGAGACTAAGCATTTGCACTCTTTGTTGAATTTTCTTCTCTCTTGCCGTTCAACAAAAGTTGTTTATTCGCTAATACCCTGCCATCAGGATATTTGTAGAGGTGGGTTTCCTTTTTGCGTGGTGAGGAGAGGGAGAAGCTGCAACATTGAGCCCTGTCCCTCCCTCTCGGGTTTCCCCCTCCCCCTAGCAGTGACTCCTTGGCGGCGGCCGAAGGATTTGTGAATCAGCTTCCCCCTCCCCCATTCAGGGGAGCCCCTAAACGCTGCTGGCCATTTACAAAGGGCTGTGTGTGTGTGTGTGTGTGTGTGTGTGTGTGTGTGTGTAACTGCAAGCTTATTTGTTCCTGTTCTGGGAGTCTGTCTGTCTGTAACTTGGATTATTGCTCTCTGGGAAGCTGTAGCTGGCTGATTCCGTGGGAGACCAAGCAGGATGCGTGGGCAGAGGAAACAGAAGAGGGAAAAGGAGGGAGGGAGAAGAGGGGAGCAGGGGAGACAACGGGAGCCGTAGAATCTGTTATTTGCGTCACTGGAGGAGCTGGGGCTATCTGCCCGACAAACACACAGAATTAATCCGAGTCATAGCCATAGCTGTCTTTGCTACAGTGACCAGTTGCGAAAGGGCGGGGAAAGGACGCTCGCCGGAGTCTGTACTGAGCGGACTTTGCACTGGGCGGCCGAGGGCTTTTGGGGAGGGGGCTGCCCTGCTGGGCACGCCCTCGGGGCCCCGCACGCCTAGTGCAGACGCGGCCGCAGCCGCCTCTGCAGCTGCCTAGCCCGAGCCTGGGGTGGCGCCTGCCTCAGCAGCCTCGGCTGCTCAGTGGCTGCGCCGAACACAAAGCGCTGTCTCTGAGCAGAAGCCTCTTCTCGGCTGAACCAGACCCACCAAAGAGGAGAATCTGCACGTGACGTCAGTAGCTCATGACTGACGCAGGCTGGCAAAGGAGACTCAAGGCGGCTGCTCCGCGCTGCCTTCCTGAGTCTATTTTCTCCAACCCTCTCGTAGTGAATTTACTAGAACGCAAAACACACACTCACACACACACACATATGCAGCTTTCAAAATATACATTTCCAAAGGCGGTGTGTTGCAAACACAGCGCGATTTTGCAAAGCATGGGTGGGAAACGTGGGAAGGGTATGGAAGCTTTTTTTTTTTTTTTCTTCCCTCATTTGGGAATCTCCATCGTGGATAGCGTTAGACTCTAGAGCTTTCTTGGGAAGCTCCTCTGGGGAAGGGGCCTAAGGACCCCCTTTCACCCCTCCCCAGCATGCAGGGAATCCGGTCAATGGAGACAAGCAGCTTTAAAAGAATACAACCACTCCAAAGCCTTCTGCTGGGGAGACTGCGAGAAGCTTGCAACAGGCAGAGGCAGACGGGAGTTAATGGGAGGGTGGGAAAACAATATTTGTGTATTTTTCTGCTTTGAAAAACATCACCTGCAGTAATGCAAGTGAGTCTGGTGGTGCAGAAAAAAGTGGGGAGGGGGCGCTTAATGCACGTTTAATGTTTTGGATGTAACGTTCCAGCCAAATGCCTTTGTGTGTGGAGGTTTTTTCAGTACTTGCTAAAAATAGCATCAGGGTTTGATCGTGTTCCAGAAATAGACCGAGGGCTGTACTGGATAAAAAGCCAGCGCGGGTGGAAGAAAACCTGGACATCACCGCATTGCCCCCCCCAACTATGTCTGGAAATTAATTGTTGGATTTTTCCTCTCCTCTCTTCTGTCTCCCTCTCTTCTCCACTTTCTCTTCCCTCCCCCTGTGTTTCTCTTTCTCTCTCTTAAGGAGTTCCCGTTTGGGTAAGTAATATTATGTCATGTGCATGCCGCAGACTGAGTATGAGCTGAGGCTTACTTTGTGCATGCTCTGGGGTTCTTTTTTTGGCTGCCTTTCTACCCCTTTCTGAAGAAGAGGGTGGGACTGAGTGGAGGCTGAGGGGTATAGCTGTGTGTGTGCATAATGAATTTGGGGCTGCATGCAAAGGAACTGAAAGGGGGAATTCTTGCAGAGCTGGGAATCACCCTGACGAATCTTTGAATCAATAGCTGCTGCAGCTCTCTCTCTCTTTATGGGTCGGCGCTGTTGAGCCCCGTTCTCTCGACTACCCCCCTCCACTCCCCGTTTTCTCTGTCTTAAAGGGTGCTCAGATACCACTTAATGGACCATCTCTCTGTGAGATTAATGGAGACGATGTGATATAGATTAAAATTGCATGGATGGGGCTGGGCGGTAAAGAGAGGGTAAAATCTCCATTCCTTTGACAAACTTCCCTACTCGCTCAGTTCCTGGAGCCCGAGGACTGAGACCCCGGCCCCGGCAGGCTCAGGGCGCGGTAGCTGTCCATAGAAGGCAGGTGCTGAAAATTCCTTCGTCCTCCGCGAGTTCAGCTCCGAGCGCCAGGGGGCGGGGTTGGCGCCAGCTGCGGATAGCCCCGCCCTGGATGCAGAAGAGGGATTCGGAAAGGAGGGGGTTAAGGATGTTCAAAGGGGAGAGTCGTGACTTCGGTGAGAGCTTGGGGGAGAAGGAGGGGTGAGTGGGAAGGAAAGGGAAAAAAAATTTAAAGGAGGGGGGAGCGAAGTGTTAGATTCGAGGATGAGCCAAGGCCCAGCGCTCCAGGAACCGAAAGCCGGTGGCTTACCGGCTTTCTCCGCAAAGGCCAGTTTCTATCTGGGTCTCCATTCCTAGGCTCCTGCACCTTCCCGCCAGTGGGTTTGAAAGATTTCTCTCCGGTGATGGTGACTCTCAAAATAAGAGACTATAGGTTGCTTTATTCGGACCCTCCTCACTCCCACTTCATGCCCCCAACACTCCCACATTCTGCAATTCCCGTAAGGTGTGTAAGGATGTGTCTGTGCATTATGGCATTTTTCTTATCATTCCCCTTTCCTTCGCGTCCTAGTCATAGGAGCCCCAAATGAGTTGTGGAATGAATGAATTAGAAGCCAAAGCACAGGAGTTGCTGGTGCGATGCGCAGAAAATCCAGGCTTGGGAACAACGCGTGGTGCCTTAAAGTCAAAAGCCAAGGGTTTCTGAAAACCGACTCCGAGAGAAACTGGGGGATGGGGGTTCTTCTCCAAGTTGCTAAATGTTACTGGGGAGACCATCCACTCCCTGGGGTTATGGGATCGACCCAGAGTGAGATTCATTGCAATCGGCTCCAGACACTTTGACCAAACCTGTAGCCAGACAGGTGAGGAGGGAGGAAGGTTATCAGAGGCCAGAGGGGGGATGAGTATCACGAGCACGCAAAGACATTCATACTGCTTAACTCCTCAGAGAGGAATAATAAAAATGCGTCCTCTAACTGGCCCACAAAAGTGGGCTGTACATGGTAGGGGAAATGAATCTTGCAGATCTGCGATAAGCTTGTGTGCATACAGGGATATTTTCTACATAATTAAAAAAAATAAACTCGGGATGGTGAGGTAAGTATCTGAAGGGGCTAGCCTTCAGGCGAGAGAGGAGAGACCAGGTACTCCGTGCTCCCTCTGCCCCATATTAATCCAGCCACAGTCTCTGGCTTTAGTGACCTGACCCCCACACAGGGCACCCAAGGTGCAGCCCTCGGGGGGAAAATAAAGAGGGTGGGTCGAGTTATTTTTAGTTCAGAAGCAGTCCCTTTCTGAAAGATTCCCTGGTTGAGACTGAGTATTCGTCAACTCATAATAGTAACAAGGGCTGTTACCGATGTTGTGGAGAATAACACAAATAACGCTGCAACCCACACTGTGTCTTGACAATTCAGCTCAAACCAAAGCTGCTCGCAGCCTCTCGGCCCACCCCTCGGCCTCCTCGTCATTCACCCAGACCTACTGGTTTCTTTCCCCAAGCCTCGCCCCTCTCTGTCCTGAAAGTTGCGTGGTTGTGTTTACAAATTCTGCCACATTTGCAAAGGAAGTAGCTGGGTAGGGGGAAGCGGCCGGGGCCGGGAATGGTGGTAGGCTAATAAAACACTTGCAGCACGTGGAGCTCTGGTTGGGGGTGGGGATGGGGGTGGTCCAAAAGTCATGAAGGGGGAGGGGAGATGCCCCCTGTCCTCGTTTCCCCCATCCCTCGTCCCCCATCCCTTGGCACAATGCACAAGTTTACCCCCGAACTGGATCCTATTAAATAATTCAATGGTAGCGGTGTAATTTTGGTTGGAACCAGCACGGATTCCCAAGTCGTGACTGCAAAAAGTGAGTAATGCGCGCTGGCTGCGTCATGGCTCTAGTCACAGTTCATTCCGAACTGAGAAGGAATCGTGACTTTGCCTGGAGACGTCCCCTACATGGGAGACGGGGGGGGGGGGGGGAAGGCGGGGGGGGGGGGGGGGGGGGGGGGGGGAAGACCTATCCAATGAAAACCGCTGCCAGGGGGGCATTTGAACTCCGCCGCTCGCTGTCTCGCTCTCCCCACTCGGCCCGGTGCACCTCTCTTCCCCCTCCCGGCCGGCGCGCTCTCTGGCGCGCTCGCTCGCTCTCCCGCTACCCGACGAGTCCTCAACAAGTTGGAGGAAGGCAGGAACGCAGGGGTTAAGCTCGGAAAGCAGCAATTACCAAGATCGTGACCCTCCCACACAGTACAGTAACTTATATACTTACCTGGAAGAGCCTGCTTTGCCGCTGGGCAAACACCCGTGGGGGGCGGGGAGGGGCGGGAGGGGAGCGGACCGGTTGGAAAGGGACTCCTTCAAGCTGGCTGCAGTGCGGACGGGACCAGCGCGCTCTCGGGGCCTCCGGACCGAGGTAAGGAGGAAGGGGCTGGTACACTGGTCGGCTGGTGGTCTGTAGGTTCACTGGTCGGCTGAGCAGAACTTTTTTTTCCCAGTTGCCCCGCGCCGCAGTGGCGGCGGGCGCAGACCGTGGAGCCCCCTCTGGCGCGCTGGGCGCGCCGACGCTCGGGGGGTGTGTGCGTGCGTCTGTCGGTCGCCTAGCCGAGGGGATGCCGTGGGAGAGTGGGTGGGTCGCAGAGCTGCGGAGGGTGATGGATGGGCGGAGGGGGTGGGTCGACAGGGACTTGGAGACAGTGACTACTTCGTCTAGATACGTTTATTCCGGGCTTGCAGAGCAAGAGCGTGTGTGCGCCCGCGCCCGCCCGCACGTCGATTCCAGGGTGGCAGAGAACAAATATGGCAACTTTCTTGCAATGTTTGCAGCATCCCACCCTGGCTGAGTTTTTCCCCACTGGGGGGCTACTGTTGTGGAGGGAGGTGATCTGAACATTCCTTTGCCCACACCCTTCTTGGATACTGGGAGCGGGGGGAGGGGGGAGGGCAAGAGCAGACATGGGAAGGGTGGCGCTGCACTGGGAGGAAAGAGGTCAGCCCCTCGAAGTTTGAATGGATGGGATGGCAGAGGGGGCTTAGACTGAGACAGGGGAGAGGGAAGGAGGGAGAACGAAAAAAAAGGGATCACCCTCCTCCTTCCAACCCTGTCTCCCTTCCGCTCCCCTCTCTTTCCTCCTGCAGATGCTGGAATCTCCCGTCGTTGTGGGAGCCGGCGATCAGTGAGGGGCTCGTCCCTTGTTGTTCCCCTCAACCTTCTGCAGAATGGGGAGGAAGGGGGGGTGCTGCAGCAATGAAAGGGCACCTGAGACGAGTGGGATTAGACACCCAATATCTAGACGGGTTTGAAGGGGGTACAGAGGGAGGAGCTTCACCATTTCTCTTGAGGATTCAGAACTTTTTTTTTTCTTTGAGGGTGGGATTGAGACATTCTCATTTTTTTAGAAATAGGTTGACTAGCGTGGAGTTTGGGTTTATTTTATGTTCATCTTTGCCTGTCGTTTTCTGTCTGAGTCTTCTGGCTTGGGTCCCGTTGGGAGAGGTCTGTCTCTCTTGAATCTTCCCTTCCTCAATATCTTGCAGCCCTCTCCTCGCTTGGGCTGGAATGGGGGTAGGGGTCTTGGCCAGCTTTTTGCAACAACAAGATTTTAATGTGTTCCAGTCTGGGTTTTGTTGAATAATTAGAAATGGAAATATTTTTTTTTCCTCCCTCCCCCTTCTGGGAAAAAAAAAAAAAAAAGGGAAATGTGAGCTCTTTCCTGATTGGTGGGTGACGATTTTAGTCCGCACCAATGAGCTGGCGGCCTCGTCTGTATTTATTTAGTGCTCTGGGGGAGTTTTTCTCTTTACGCAGCGCCTGTAGTCACGGCTGGAACCTCGGCTGGGGGACTAGAAGGGACAAGAGCGGGTTCAGGGGAAATCCGAACTGTACCTGTTCAGAGATCCGCGACCTTGCGGCCGGGGCTGGCGGAACCCTGAGAGGGGAATGGGGATGATAGGCCAGATAGGCGGGGAAGCTCGGGTTGCTGAGTCTACCGAAGAGGGGTGGAGGCTGGGTGCCGGGATCCCTGGTTCCCCTCCGCGCTCCTCTTCTCGACCTCCACACACCTCGCTCGCGTCTGTGCGGGCTGAGTTGGGGGGTAGCGGACGGTGTAAAGAAACGCAAGGATGGGTCGGGGGGTTCAGGGAGGGGCGGCAGGGGGGCGGGCGGCGCGCGGGGTGGGAAGGCAGAGCCGCGATGGAGCGCGCTGGGGAGACCCAGCGGGCTCGGCTCCGGGGTTCGGAGACATCCTGGGCTGAAGGCGGCGGCGGCGGCGGACTGAAGAAGCCAGCAGACTCTGCCCTTCGCGAATCTTTTTGCGGTCTGGGCTTGCTGTACATAACTCAATAGCCGGAAGCCCTTACCCCAAAAAGCATTCGCGGAGGGCGCGCTCGTCGAGAAGACCGCAGCCGGCAGCGATAGCCGAAGCCCGCACCTTCCCGAAGCTGCTCGGTCCGAGCCTTTCCCAGCCCTTTCCCCGTTTTTCACGGCAGAAACAATCCTTTCCCTCCCGTCCTTCCCGCGCTCCCTGAGGCTTTGGTCACCCGCCTGTCTTCCGCGCGGGTCCCCCGCCCCCAACTTTTAAATCGACTTTGTATCACAGGGGGAATTGAAGCAGGCAGTGTGCGTGTGTTTTCGGAGAAGTGGAAAGAAGCTAAAATACAATAAAAGTTTACAGAAGTTGTGTCTTCCCCCCACCCCCGCCCACACCCCGAATAACCCTATTCACCCACTGCAAAAAAAAAGGGGGGGGATCCTATCATAAGACTAAGTCAGTACCTGGAATATAAATCAGGTTAGGACATGTTCTGGTCATTTTTGACCCTAAGGATCCAACTCTGCAATATAGGGGTGGGGAAGCCCTTGAGGGAAGAGCCGGAGGCCTTCAGCATCTTCTGTCCTAGCGTGGGGGACCCAGAGGTGCGGTGAGCCGCGGCGAATTGGGTAGCTCGGAAAAAGAGGGAAAACACCCAGGCACCGCCCGCTCCCCGGAGTCTCTTCTTCGTCCCGCACCTGCTTCCAACCTAATTTGGGGCGTTTTGCAGCCTCAGGTCTCTCCCATCTCATCTTTTTCAAAACTAAGTAGCACCGAAGGGGGTAAAACAGGCGAAAACTGGGGAAACCCCCGCAGAGAAGGAGCTTTTGAGAGATGTGGTTGTACCCGACTCAGCAGCTTAGCAGTAGCAGCAGCAGCCCTGTCTTGGCCTCTCCAGGCGCCCCGTCCTGGGGAGGGAGGCAGAGCTGCAGGGTTGAGGATCGTCTGTGGGTCCCCCTCCTTCCCTTGCAGTCGTTACCACTTCGGTTACAAGTGGCACAAATCAGGCCTTCGTCATGCTTTGTGCCCCGTGTCCTTCGCCAGCTAGAAACAGTGCTAGACGCCCGTAGGGACTGGACCAGAAGGACACACAGACATACACAGGAGCCCACAGGGATGGACACGGATAGAGGATGAGTCTAGGGATATGAAAGCCTAAGATCCGAGGGCCGTGAAGCTTCCCATTTTCGGGGAGGGCCTGAATTCCCCCCGCACCGCAACCAACGTTCTTCCAGTAAATTAAATGTCCACCATTATTCCCCTCTCCGTTAGCCAAGCACCCAGACTCTACCGTCTGCCGAAAAAGGAAAGGGCTGCGGAGTCCGAGAGTGCTGGACAGAGTCTATCTTTTATAGCTCAGCGTGAGAGAAGGCACGGAGAAGTCACCGAAGGCGAGGACTTGAACCTCTGAGGCTAAATGAGAGCCCCTCTCCCCAGATAAAGGAGATTTCCCCTCCCTGATTGCGTTTTCGGAGAGAGTAAAAGGGTCCCTAAGATCTGCAGAGGAGATGGAGCAAAAGCAAAAACCCTGGGGGGTTTTCCTCCCTGCCTCTCACCTGGGGCCGTCTGTGGAGCGATAGCTCCCGCGGAGGGAGAAGCGTAAGAGCCACGTTAGGCTAAAAATAGCTTCACCCTGTGTCCCTTCGGCTCTTTTTTTGTCTTTTGCTTCTTACATCCTCCACCTCCCCCCAGCCTGAAAGCCCTCCTCGCCCCAAAAGGCTGAATCTCCGCCGATTTGGGAGAGAGGTGACCTAAGACAAGTGAACTTGCACAGAAGAGGTTGAGCCACCGGAGCTCAGGCTGTTCGGGGTTACTGCGTCCCCAGTCCCCTCACTTCTCCCACGGAGGCTGGGTTTGAGGCAGGGGCTCCAGAGTCCCGGAGCACCGACCAAAGCCGGCGTCGTGCGCGCCAGAGCGAGTCCTTGGCTCGCCTCGCCTCAGCCAGACAACTGTTGCTGCCTTGAGGCAGCTGCCTGCTGGCCGGGGCTGCTCACTTTTGATCCGGGCCGGGAGCGGGGGACTTGCGGAGAGGGGTGTCTCCGTCCGGGTGGGAACAGAGGAAAGGACCCCCTCCCCTTTCCCTTCACAATAAGTGAAAATCTGTGGCTTTTTGTGCCTCTTTCCTTCCTCCTCAAAGCAGCTGCGTCAGCCCAAGGCCAGTGGGAGCTGATTTCCCCTTTTCTCCCCACTCTGCCTTTGCTGAGGAAGGAGGGCGGGGGGGGGGGGGGGTTAATCTCTTAGAACCTTCCAACTGCTAATGCACACCCCTCTTGAAAAAAGCCACGTCACCCAGTAAGCCAGGGGCCTGATGGAAACTTCTAGGCACTTGCCTCTGATGTTAAACTCTGGAGTTCCTATAGAGAAGCGGGTAGGGGTGACAGCTGGAGACCCTTCCTCACCCAGTGGGCTTCTCCGTGGGGAATGGGACGTGTCCGAGAAGCCCCTGAGGAAACTTGGCTCCTCATGCCCAGTCAGATAACTTAGTGTTTGACTGTGTTAGAAAAATCAAGATGAGAGGTTGTCTCTGGAGCTAAGGAAGGGGTGAAGGCACCTAGGAGATTCACCCCCTCACCCGGCCATCTGCCCCCTAGTGGCTGGGCCAGGCTAGGGGGTTCTGCCCGCAGCCACCCTCAGGCCCCCTTTTGGTTGCCCTGCACGGACACTTCTCCCCTTCTATCTCTCCTCCCCACCCATGGCTGGAACCATGTTTTCTCCTTTTGGCCCCTTTGCCTCTTCTATCCTCTTTCCAAGACCTGGGGCTGCTTTGAGTCCTTCTGCCTTATCTGCCTTAGGTTGGAGGCAAAGGAAGGGATTGAGATTGAGTCAAAAGTGCTGGGCACACCTGCTGCAATCTCAGACCAGACCTTCTTCTTTGTCCCAGGGACTTCCCATACTGGGGGTAGGAGGAGGGGCGTGGGGAGGGACTTTGTGAGCATCTCTGAAAAACTCTCCTGGGGCATCAGCATCCCTGCTTTGTGCCCCTCTGCCCTTTTCCCTTCCTTCAGCCAACCCACTCCTTGATTTCTAGAAAATGTCCCTGCCCCCAGTCTCTCCTATTCTCCTCCTGAGCCAGCAGAGTAACCCCACCCATCTTTTTGCCTTTTCAGGTAGTCAGACCTGTCCTCCCAGCCGGGGGTCTACGTGAGGGGTGGCCACTGGAGGCAGGAGTCTCGGAGGCCACGGAACTGAAGAGTCTGAACACTGTGAGCTCCAGAGTCCCAGGTGAGTGCAAAGATCCCTCAGCGCATGGCCCTTGGCCTGGGCAGAACCAAGGAGACTCCATACCCACTTGGTGATACAGTTGGTGATACAGCACAGGGAAATCAGGGATGGTGCTGAGGGCTGTCCTCGATGGCTTAACCTTTGGCAAAGAAAGGCACCCGTCACAGAAGTCGTTAGGAAAGACACAGTGTCCTCTGAAGCAGGCCCCTTCCCATTTGTCTCCTCCAAGAGCTTGGGCCTGGGTGTGCGGATGCCCGCAGGACTGAGGCCTACAGGACCCCATCCATGGGGTGCAGGGTTCCCTCTCCACCCCCCACTTCCTAGGCTGTTTCAGGCCTCTGGCGGGGATAGGGGGGGATAGCGATGTGTAGAGTTGAAAAGTTATTTGCTGAGCTCAGTTTCTCCGAGGAAACTGACATGTTGAGTTATTTCTCCTTAACTAAAGTTCAGCATAGGACAGGTAGGAAAAGTTTTAGGTTATTCTTTTTTTTTTTTTTTTTTTGGAGGGGTAAGGCATTAAAGTCTAAATACATTTACTTTTCCTGTTAACCAGCAAAATTCTCTGCTATAGAGCTTTTGTTAGCTGCCTTTCTGAGCTTCAGAGTCATACTGTGAATTCTTATTGGGGAGTTCAGTTCTGGAGTGGCAGAGGATTTTGGAAAGCCCAGGGCAGTTAGATTTGTAAGGAAGGGAGAATGCGAGCTACCTGGCTAATCCTTGGATGTTATGTGAGCAAAATGTAGGAAACTGCCAGAAATCTTAGAGGGAAACTTGGGGCTCATGGCAGAACCGAAGCACATTACACAGAAGACCTTCGGGTCATTATGCAACAGACCTATTTGTTGTATGAATGAAATGCCACATGAATTTTTTGGAAATGTTTACATTTTGCAAGTGGAACTCAAAGAACAAATAAATTGACTGGGATCCTTCATAATCCTACCCTGTAAAGTGAGGGCAAGGTCTTCAAATCATTCCCTGATCCTAACTTCCTTTAAATTCCCCTTTTTAATATAAGGGTCTGAAATTTACAGCAGGTGTCTTTGTGCAATACGGTTGTTGTTCACTCCAAGAGGTTAATATTTCCCTCTCCCCTGGCCCCCCTTAACTGATATTGCAGTTGCATTGCAGAGAAATGTAAGAAAATAATACATGGGTGGGCTTTTCTTGCCTGAAGGGTAACCTCTTCTAATCATGTTTGAAAAAAATCTGTCTGTGGGTTCAACCTCAAACATAGATACAATATTTAGTATGCAAAAGTTAGAAAGAGCTATAGAGGATATATAGACCAGTTCCTTCATTTTACAAATCAAGAAACAGAAGTTCAGAGAGGTTGAGTGATTTTACCAAGGTCACACAGCTGGGGCTCAAACTCAGATTGTTTTTTGTCTACTCTGGGTTCTTTCTTTTTACTGAATATTTCCGACCATTGCCAAATGATAAGACAATCAATAAACATGATCTAGGGCATTGTAACAGATTCCCTTCCAAAATGACTTGCATTTAGGATGCCAGGGTTCAAAGAAGAGTATACTGGAAGTTTCTTCTGCTGGCCATTACCATTCTGGAGGCATCCCTAGGTTAGGCACGGCTCTCCTCTCTCTCTCTCTCTTCTGACATGGCCTGAACTCAGAGCCTCCATGTTGGCCTCCTTCTGCCGAGGAAGTCATCAGCACGAGAAATTTGCTGTGTCATAGAATTCAAGTTATTGGTGTCTTTCAGAAACTGCCCCAGCATGAAGCAGCTCCCTGTGGCCTGGGCCCCTCTCTCCTATTTCTCTTCTCTGAGTGGCATTTGAATCCCTTCCTTCTTGCCTGCTGGGCTTGCTTTTGAGCTGTTAGGAGAGTAGCAAGTCCAATTTGAATTCTCCCAGGATCTCCTAATAACTTTACAAGTAAGGAAGACCCTCAAAAGGAACTTTCCAACCAAGTAGAGGATCCGTTGATCTCCATTCCTCAGACATCTTTCAGAAAGCCGCAACTCATCTGCTTGTCGGACTGATGCTTGGCCTGGCCAGTTTTAAGCTTAAGACTTCCTGCCAGCCCCCAGATCTAACTCCACTCTTTCATCTTTGTATATTTCCATCACTGACAGCGATTTCGATGCTGTGGGAGTGATCCTGTCCCCAGCACATAGGAAAAATAGCCATGCTTTGAGCGCCATGACAAATACATCATTCTGGTGGCCTTTTTCATAGACTCTCCCCACTGTTTGCCCCCCATTCCATCTCCCCTTTTGGGACGGGCACTTGTTGGCAGATTTAAACTAGCAAATGAGATGCATTTCTTTGCTTAAAAAGCAATAGTTTGGAAGGAAGAAAAATGAAATGCAGTGAAAGATAGAACTAGGCGAAAAAGCAAATCAACAGGGCTGCTGAGCTGTCGAAAGAGTGGAAAGAGCTCATTCTGTCTGGTCCTGACTAGTTAGGTTCATGACCTTACGGGAAAACAATTATGTCCTTTCTAGGCCTTAATTTCTCCGTCTACAGAATTAGGTGCTTTAGAGCTCAGACCCCTCATCCATTCATTCATTCAACAAACGTTTACTGAGTTCCTAGTATGGATCAGGCCTTTTTCTAGGCATTGGAGATAAAAATAATCTATTCTCCCTTTGATAATCCAATGAAGCTAGGAACTTCCTCCCAGAAAAACAAAACAAGAATAGAAAAGGAAAACAAAAATAACACAGGTATTTTACATATAATTTCGGGAGGTTCATGACCTCCCTAAGCTTCATGAACCCCAAATTAAAATTTGTTTGTCTAGTTAGTCTCTGAGGCCTACATTTTACCATATGAAGATTTGAGGCTTAGATCGCAGCGCCAAAGCTCGATTTTTAGTTGCTCCTTTTTTTTTTTTTTCCTACTAGCTCCCTGTTGCATTTTTGTCATGATGTTAGGCCCCACTTTGTTGGAGAACAAATATCTGGAACTTACTTAATATGCAAACCGCTAGGTAAATGTTGAATAGAAAAATGAGTAACCAAAAGGCAAGGCAGGCATGGAGCCGAGGGACAGAAGCAGATGAGAAGTTTCATGGCCCAACCTAGCCTGTACCTGTAGAATTTCCAGAAGACCATCCATCTTTTAGGCTAAGTCTTCTCGGTAGAGTCTGGCAAGTGGTGGAGGAAGAGAGGTTTGCACTGGAGCTGGACAGTAGAAGGTCTGAACGTCAGGGTGAACTTCTGCTGGTGTTTTTGACTACCGGGGAAAATTACAGCTAGACAGCACAGGGATGCCTTGAGAAGGGCAGGAAGAGTCTGTTGTAGGTTGGGAGACACATAGCATAGCAAGGACATGTATTCCAGGCAATTCTACCGAGGTCCTGGCTGAGGGAGAAATTAGGAGTCTCTAAGGCTCAAAATGGACATGGAGAGGCCGGTGTGCAAAGGTTTTATCCTAGTGCTGTGTTTCAGAGCCTCTCCCTTGCTGTCCTCGGGGCCCTCAGAATTCCTCCTTGCCATGACAAAGGCCTTGGTTTTTTTCATTTAGGGCAAAGGACATTTACCGACTGTTGTTCTGATCAGAAGCTGATGCAAACCTTACTAGCAGGGAGACGTAAATGTTCTTACTCAGCACGTCCGAGGCTCAGGGCCAGTGTAAGCCACTGCCTGGATTCAGATCTGACCTTGTAAAGACTTTGAGGTAGACTGTGGGAGGAAAGGGGGAAATGTGTGTTTCCACCTGAGCAAGAGAGCAGCAGGTCGCTATGGCTGAGGCTCCCATGCGGGAAAATCCATCCACATGCAAACCAGTCCTTTTCAATTTTTCCATTTCCTCATCTGCAAAATGGGGATAGTAATAGCAACCCTAAAATTCTGGTGAGGATTAAAGGCGGTTATGCATGGAAAGTGCTTTATACCTGCTCAGTACTCGGTATACATTTCTCTCGTTGCTCTTGTTTTATTATCATTATTATTAATTTTATTATTATAGGATTTTTTTTTCTGTTTGACACATATAGCAATGGCATATAAGGCTTAGATCCTAGAATCAGCCCTCATATAGACAGAGCTATTCTCTGAGTGATAGATAAAAGATAATCTTTTCTGGAAGCATCTGTCCATTTGCCCCACAGCCTGCCAGTGCCCAGGATTACCCAGCTGGGAGCAAATCAGAAGGGTTGATAGGAAAATCTTTTTCTCTACTTTAGGCATCCCTACACAAAGATTATCTCTTTGTGGTTTCATTTCCCTTTAATTCCTTGCTTTCCAGTTCTTTAAAAAAAAATCTATTGAATTTATCACAGTTGTTTTTGCAAATCATTCTCTTTATACTTTTTGTTGTTCTTATTAACTTTCTGATCAGGGAGAATAAACGATTCACTTAGGATGCCTGCCACTCACCTTTCACTTTCAGCCTCTATCCAGTCCCAAATTTTCAGGGCTTAGGTGATTCCCCCCAAGGAAACAGTAAAGGAGAAACAGAAGGGCGGGACTGGATGACACCACTTCTTGTCATAAAACATGTTTTCCCTTTCCTTTTCACACATATTTTATCTTCGTTCTTTTCTTCTTCCAGCTTCAACTTTTCATGGTCTTAGAAACCTTTTTGTCTCTTCTTACCCCCTGAAAAAAAAAAAAAAAAGATCTTTGCTCTCCTCCCTGCGATCCACTTAACGTCCCATCATGTAATTCTTTTAAGTCTTGGCTGCAAACTGCAGGGGTAATTATAGGGAGAATGTGATGTAGTCTCCACATTTCTGGATAACACTAGAAAAAAAGAGCCAAGTCACCCCCCAGACCTGTGGGGGGTACACCTGAGGCCATCCCCATCTATTTTATTTAATTTTCACAGAAATTGGAGCCTCCCATATAGACTCTCCATTTCAACTCAGAGCCTACCCATTGCTTCTACTCAATTACTTTTCTTCTTTCTTTTTTAAAAAATCATAATTAAAAGCTCAGGGATATGTCAACTGCAGTCCATGCAGCTCTTCTTCGAAGACTTTTTTTTTTTAAAGATTTTATCTATTTATTTGACAGACAGAGATCACAAGTAGGCAGAGAGGCAGGCAGAGAGAGAGGAGGAAGCAGGCTCCCCGCCGAGCAGAGAGCCCGATGCGGGGCTCGATCCCAGGGCTCAAACCCAGGACTTGATCCCAGGACTTGATCCCAGGACCCTGGATCATGACCTGAGCTGAAGGCAGAGGCTTTAACCCACTGAGCCACCCAGGCACCCCTATTCTTCAAAGACTTTTAAGGGAAGGATAAAGACAGCATAGTTTGAGGAAGCAGTAAAACCTAATGGTTGAGAGTCATGGGCTCGATTGCTAGTGAGACCCAGCTTTATTACCCAACTCTGTTCTTTGGCGCTGCGTGCCCTGAAGCAACTTCTGTCTGCACGTCAGTTTTGTCATCTGTAAAATGGGGATGTTAAGGTACCTATTTCCTAACGACATTGTTGGAGACGTGAAATGAGATGTCAGGAAACACGCAGTCTAATACTTCTGGCATGTAGCATATATGCCACGGATATTCACTGTTTTGGCTAAGACAGATCCCTGCAGACCCAGGACTAGATAGAGTCCTGCCCTGGTTGGAAATGTTGAAGTACGAATAAGGAAGCAGAAACGTAAACTTACTAATTGTCATGAGGTCGGAGATGAGTCTCGAGTCAAAGAGCGTCCGATCATACCAGGATTTTCTAGAAGTCGTGAACCCATCTGGAGCTGAACAAATAATGATAGCATGAAGGGAACTTGATGAGGGCTTCCCAGCCTCTAAGGAGAGCCAGTCATTCAAATGGCAATGACCCCTTAATACCGCAACAGACAAATAATTTAGATTAGCTCTATAAAGGAGTTATGATCCCCAGGTCAGCTCATCTTTCAGGCCCAGATCTCAAGTTAGTAGAAAAAAAAAATCAAGTAAAAATGTAGTTGCACTATTTGTTTCAAAGTGGAGTGAGTGTTTTTGTTTTGTTTTGTTTTAATTAAGGGGTCTTCTTCACCCTTTGAATTTGTGGCAAGAACACTAGCTTAGGGAAGAGAAAAAGAGAGCATAAAACCTACTTGCTAGAGGTAGAGGTTTGATGAACCAAAATGAAATCGTCTGGAAAATTCTATAATTCTCAGCTGATTATGGGGCAGAAAGTAAATTGACAGCCTATAAATTAATTTTTAAAAGAAAGAGTGAATTAGCTATAGCCCTCCAAACTTTATCCTTTAGACTCTGAATCTTACTATTCACTTTAATGAAATAATATTTAAATAAAAAGGAGAAATAGTTTCCCTCTAATGAATTTTCTTATGCCTTTTTTTAAAAAATTTTAAACATGTAAGTAATGGGGCACAGAGGTAGTCATTTATAATAAAATTCTTTTTTTTTTTAAGATTTTATTTATTTATTTGACAGACAGAGATCACAGGCAGGCAGAGAGGCAGGCAGAGAGAGGAAGGGAAGCAGGCTCCCTGCTGAGCAGAGAGCCCGATGCGGGGCTCGATCCCAGGACCCTGGGATCATGACCTGAGCCGAAGGCAGAGGCTTTAACCCACTGAGCCACCCAGGCACCCCCATTTATAATAAAATTCTTAAGGGAAAGAAAAAAATTTTTATTGATAGGCAGCTTCCTGGATTAAAATTTGTTCATTAAAATGTTAAAGAATTAAAATTAGGATGTTAAGAGAACATGTTAAGCTGTAGTACTCATCTGGCATTTTTATGTATTTGCAGGCTTATAAAATCCTTTAATTCATAGAGATTTCCCCCTTGACATTACCTTTTAGGTAGTTTGTCTAGAATAAAAGCTGTTTCGGATAGCTTTATACAAAAAATATTTACATTTAAATATGAAGTGGTCATGAAAACAATTGCTATCCCTTCAAATAACAAGTGGTATTTTAGAAATACAAATACGGTTTATTGCTTTTTTGAGGGTTAGCTATTAGCTTCTTAAAATTTTTTAATGATGCTTTAGAATTCTGAGAAAGGGAAATCTTTTTAAAAGAAGGGGGACTTTTAAAAATAAACTGTGCCTCTTTTTTTTCATTTCATGATTGAAAATCTTGTTTCTCAGTGAGCTACCTTTCAGCTAATCTAAGATTTAATGTGAAATTTTTTGTTTCTTTTTTGTTTGTTTGTTTTCTGTATAGTCAACTTGAATAACACTAAAGACAATTTACCCCAGTGAAGATCATCATTTAACCAAAGCTCAAATATCCAAGATATTTTATTTATGAATATAAAACATCAATTTTTCATGTGGCACAAAGGAAATATAACTTTCCAGAGAGATATGTGATGATTCATTAATATGCTTATTTTGGGGAGGGGTGCCACATTCTTTTAGTATTTATAAATTCATTCCTTAATTTGAAAATAAGATCCCTTTTGGAGTTAACTTTTAGTTAGAAATATAATTGTTATCAAAATATTTTCCCAGGTACAATTTTAAACTGAGAGCATTTTTTCTTTTTTACTGACATAAATTGTAAGAGTTTATATTTTAGCACTAGGATAATTTCATCTCTATTTTTTTCTTTCTGTATATGTTCATAGATTATAAAATTTATAGATCTTAATATAACACATCAAAATAGGTTCTTTTATTTGTGAAATTTATTCTTACAAGAGGATTATACATGACACTAAATAGAGACTGTTATTTACTGCTTTGCTTTTGGCAAAAATATTTTTGTTGTGGTTTTTATTTTTATATGTTAGGAGAGCCTTATAAGAAGTCAAAGTAGTAGATTGTGATAGTTGCTTGAGGAGTCATACTATAGAATTAAGTAAAATTTATGGAAATTTTCAGAAAAAAAATCATATACCCCCCAAAGAAAAGTATAAAACCCAGGTCACCAAATTGCTCCAAATTAAATTTTTTTTTCAAAGATTTCACAAATCTTTCATTTGTTTCTCATACTTTGCATTGTGACCACCAACCTGTTGCATTTCGATGCTATGTCTGCTGCAGAGAAGAGAGGAGAGCTCAAGTGATTAAAATAAATTTCTTGAGCAATTGCTCACCTTGTTCTCATTGCCATTTTCCTGAGCAGACAGGCACAGCCCGGGAGCAATCTTTCCATATATACGAGGGTTTTTGCCTGCTCTTCCTGCTGTCTGTTAACATGTACCCGTATGGGAAAAAATTTGGCTAATACAGCTTGCTTTCTTCTTCCTTTTTTTTTTTTAAATGGAGGTTTTATGGCAGTCTGGAGGAGAAACTGATGCCTGTTAATTCTTTCTCTTTAAGGGGGTCAGAATTATATTTTTGATGCCACCCACTCTTGGAGGCTAATATACATTTACTGAAGGTAGGGAAGGGACGCCATGATCTTAAAGATCCCCAGAGGGTGAGGGAGAAATGTCACCAGCTAGTAAGTGACATGGAGAGTATGGGGTAAGGAGAGATATGGGGAGATGAGTCCAATATCTCAGCCCAGTGATGTCATCAAAACCCTGAAATTGTATACTCAACGTCTGTCCACATGTTAATTTCGACACGGTATTTTTGTTTGTACACGTGGGTATGTGTGCACGCGCACGCACACACACACGCTTATGCTATCACAAGCTGAGACACTCGCTCGTCTTTCTCACTTAGAAGGTAGAACTTAACCATTTGTAGTTCAAGGTACCCTAATGTTAAACCATAGTCTCTCATGCTGGCTTAAGCTGTCTAGTATCCCAGAAGATATAAATTCCTCTAAGTTTCATTTAAAATTAAAGTGCAGCGTGCCACATAAACAAGCTAAATATTGGCATTATTTTTGACATAAGATAGTCTTTTTTTCAAAAGTAAGTTACCCTCAACTCTGAATTAAACCTTAGAACCCTTTTTGCCTCCTTAAGAAAAACTGATCATGCAACTGTGCAGTTGTCAGCATCTGAAAATGTTTAATCGAAACATCATTAAATAAATAAAAATGTAATTCCCCAACCTCGAATATGGAGAAATCCTAATAATGATGTGGGAAAGGCACTATGTAAAATGGTTTAGCATCAGTATTAATAAAAAAAAATCATAACTGTCAAATTTCTAAATCCTGTGAAAAGAGAAAGAACACTGATTTTATTTTCTCTTAGTAAACCACCTTGAGATCCTTGGAAGGAAAGCAATAGGTAATATAATTATAATCTTCAGTGTTGTAACCACCATTATTTACTGATTTTGTTGTTGAAAATACTGCCAATGAGCAAAAAAGAAATTAATGTATAAAGCAGCATAAAGGAAGAAAAAGTAAAATATTTTTAAAAGGAAAGAAAAAAATCTGATGATAGGAAATTAAATTTGGAGAATTATTGGAGACGGGTTTAAACATGTAATATAAATACATGAAATTCTTCTTTATAGTACTGTCTTCTTGCAGGAGTGCATGTACATAAATGTAAAATTTACAGACAAGTATTTTTTAATTGGTATTCAAGCTTATTTAAAATTTCACTGCTATTAAATTTGCCCATCATATTTTGGTAAATTTAGGTATCAGTATTCTCTGAAAAAGATTTCTTTTTTCCAAATTGGAAACAGGGATCATAAGGGGAAAAGGTCAACTCATCCTTTACCCTGATAATTGGATTAAGGCCTTCTGAGTCATAACGGTGGTTAACTTTTTAAAATCTTAATTACTCCATAGTGACACAACCCTTGAAAAAGTAGTAATCGTTTTTAAATATCTGAAATTTTTAAAAAAATTCAACTTTGGGGAAGAAATCTTCTTTCAGGAAAAAAAAATGTTAGCAATTTCTACAAAAACAAACAAAAAAGTCAAACCTATTTCATTACTATATTGAAACCAGATTTAGAGGAAATGTCCTTTTGGGGGAATTTTTCAATAAATAAAACACATATTTGATTTTAGGAAGGCATTCACTAGAGTGAAAAGATGCTAACATGTATGAGGAAGTTGAGTCTTAAAAATAGTGTATTGAATTTTTGGCTTAAAATTTTATTAACCAATTCGGTTTTCCTTTTTGGTTGTTATTGTTGTTGTTGTTGTTTTTTAAGGAATTTTTATATTCCTTTTTTTTTTAATTGTATTGATAGAACTACATTGACCTCACAAAACTGTGCCCCTTCTTGTAACCCGGCTTCGTTAGGCCTTCTTATGGCTAGTGAATTAGTGAATGAATGAAGTCTTTTGTATTAGAGGCACGTACTCTTCCGCTCTTCATATGTTTGCATTAAGAATATGTTTTACCCAATGGGGTACAGTAGTCACTTATTTTTCTTTTTTCGTTTCTCTTTATTGATATTTCTTTTTTCTTCAGAATCTCATATCATGTTGCCCCAGCCCCACCCAAAATTAGCCAATCAAAAAAATTTGTTATCTCCTTTTTTTCCCCTTTTTCTTATATTTTAAGATTTTTTTTTCCCTTTGCCAAGCAAATAGCTTTTACTTAGAGCAAATTAATAGTCCTTACATAGTTAGAGCCTTTTTACTGGGACCATTGAAGTACTCGCACATTTGAGACCATTATGATGCAGCTTTGGGTCCAACAATCTTGGTGAAATATCCAAACTATCTCAAGGAAACATTTGATGTAAACAAAGGTGTGAGTCCCACCCTGATCCCAGCAGTGCTGAAGCCCATGTTTATTCTAGGTTTTCTCTGACAACAGAGGGGCCGAAGACTTTGTGTGTATCCTCAGGGAGGTAGAAATATGTGGTGGTTTCCTCCAAAATCAGGATGAAGTTTCTCAGGTTTAGGTTGCTATGTGTAAATGGGCATACCTTGTTTATGAACTGCATCTTTTCCCCCAAACTGTCATAGGGGACCTTTGGTCCAGTCTGATTTATGATTTTACAAAGAATAGTTGAATCCAAATCAACTAACTATTAAGCAGTGAGTGATATGTTTTCTTTGATTATCTGACTAGAATTGAGATCGTTCCATCCTCCCTCTCCCTATGTTGAAGTTAATGCAACACTGTTGATGTATTCATTCATTTGTTCAACAGACGATCCTTCTGGATGATGAGTCAGATGTTAGATGTAAATGAGAACTTACTTGTTAACGTTGATCTTTGAGTTCTGTAGGTCTGTGCGTTTTCAAAGTGATCCTCAATTGTCAGATTAATGTAGTTAAAATTTTAAATACAATTACTCCTCATTAGTTTCCTATTAACAACAGCAGCAAAAAACGGTAAACCTTCATGGGGAGTAACCAAGCAATGCTTTTGCTATTCATATATTCACTGAATACATTTTAAAATTGCTTGAAAATGTACTTTCGTGGAGTAACAAATTTCCACCTCTCACCCACAACGCACACCCAGAGAAAACATTCACAGAGCATGCGCACACGCAGAGGAATCTATCGCCCTGTTTACATAATCTTCCATATTTGGTTTGTAGGTTGGCCTGAAGAGTGAGCCAATTCCCAAGTCATTTTGTATATGCTGATTCAAGATAGAATCTTAGGATTTTATGGAACTGGTAGGGACCCTCGAGATCGTCCAGCCCAAATTGTCCATTCTACACGAGGACAAACTGAGGCAGAGAGACACCATCTTGCCTAAGTCCACAGAGAATTAGTGACTGGTCTAGGGCTAGAACCAGCAAGCCTAATGAGGTCTCGCTCCAGGCAGAATAGAGACGTGATGCTGAGCTCCTGGGTGGGGCAAGGAAAAGCAAGTGGAAAAGAGAAGGTGTTTTCCAGCTAGGGCATTTTTTGGAGACAGAATTATCAAAGCCTAAGTGTTTTTCCTCCTGCCTCCTTGTCATCCAACAGAGTTGATCAGGATAGCTCTTCCTCTCATTTTTTTCACTAAGTTCCCGAAAGGAGAGTAATTGAGTAACTTCCTTTCTCAAGCTCAGAAATCAAACCATTCCCCTTCTCTTCATAGAATAATACAACAAACATTTATGATCCCCTGACATGTGTGAGCCTGTGAGCACAATGCCACATATTAGCAATCGAAGGATAAATCAGACAAGGTCTATGAAAGCACCTGGCATCCACAGTAGATGTTCAATAAATTCACTTACTACCTGTAAGGACAGGTTTAAATCAAGACAGATTTAAACAGCAACTAATATAAAGCAGCATATATTAAGTTTAACTAGAGGTCAAATGGCCGTGGCACTGAAAGAAAGGAATGCTTAATTCTGATGGGGATTCCGGGGTTCAGCACATGTGAGCTGGACCTCGTAAGTCGAGTAGGATTTTTAAAAAAATACTTTATTTATTTATTTGACAGACAGAGTTCAAGAAGGGGGAGCAGCAGTTGGGGTGGGGGAGCAGACTCTCTGCTGAACAGGGAGCCTGATGCGGGGCTGGAGGCTCGATCCCAGGACCCCAAGATCAGGACCTGACATTTAACCAACTGAGACACCCAGGCACCTGGGAATTTTGATAGATAATGAATAAAAGCATGTCTGGCTGTGGGAACCCCACAGGAAAGGTCTGCCATGGTGGGTGCATGAAGTGTCGGGTAACGTGCTGTGATGAGAGCACTTGGGTGACTGGGAATAATAAGGAGGAAATGGACACTACGGAGATGGTTAAGGGCCCAGATGTAGAGGAAGCTGAATGCCGAGCAAAGGACTCTGCTAAATTTGCAAGGCACTACGGAAGCCAATGCAGCCTTTGGACTAGGGAGTTGACCTCTGGTGGTGCTGTGAAAGGGTGGTCTGGGAGAGAAAGATAATGGAAGCAGGTGGCTCAAATTAGTTCGGGTCATTAGGATAGACCTGCCTTTCTCATATTGCTTTGAGGGAAGTCAAGACAGTACGAGTGTCTGTTGGAAACTCACGTAGGGTGACGCCATTCATGCCATCGCAGAGCCCGGTGTTCTGAGAAGCCGGGTGGGCCTTCGGTCGGCTTCCCTAGCCACTCAGGGTACCCAGTACCAGTAAGCGCGTGCCAAGCAGCAGCCGACCAGTGGGCATGCTGCTGTTGTGTGTGTGGAAGAGTGGCCTCCAGATGTCCACCGTCTTCACGCAGAGTTCTGTGTCTCATGTGTCTGGTCTCCCGGGTCCTGTCAGCTCCTTTTGACCTGCGTCCTCAGATAACGTAGCACGTCCTCCCCCAGGATGAGGAAGCGGAACCAGTCAGGTGTCCGTGCTCCATCTTGCTCCAGGTGTCTTGGATGTAGACCTCTCCGATAAGGGTTCTTTCTAAATCTCGATTTTGACCATCCGAGTACTGACCGAGTTGTTTCCTGGGCTGGGGTCATTTTCCCCTCCACCCTTGATCTCAGTGAAGGTGACTCGTTTCTCTTGCATCCCCATTTCTGTTCATACTGTTTGTGCCAGTAGAAAAGTGTCCTTCTGTGGGTCTTGGGTGGGAACTTCACATCTCCCCAACCACCCACCCCGCACTGCTCCCACAATTCTCTTCCTTTCTTGCTCTGTTTCCTGGCACCCCATGCCTGCCGGTTCCTGCCTCTGCTCCTTTGGACTCACGTCCTTGGCCCTCTGCCCTCTGCTTCTCTTGGTCCTCTTGGCTTCAACTGCCCTTCCCCTCAAAACTTCTCACACATGCACCTGAGCTCTGTGCTCTGATGGCTCCGTATGGTGCCTTCGTGTCAGAGTGGGGTGTGACACGTCAGGCAAGGAAGTCCCATATGTATGTGTGTGCAGGTGGGACCATGATGTCACATGTACGTATCTGCCTGGCGATGAATGCATCTGGGGAAGCCATTGTACTGTGGGCAAAGACCCTAAACCCGGTGTTGAGAGATCGTGGTCTGATTTCTTACATCACTTTGGATAATATCATGGTTTAGGAGTTAAACGTAATCCTTTTGTTAGTAAATAGCACACACAATCTCCTTTCATTTTTATAATGTTCCTATCTGCTCAACTATCTATCCATCTATCCACTGATTCTTATATCTGGATATCTGGATGAAATTCTCTGGAATGATATTCACCCAATGATAATGATGGTTATTTCTAGATGGTAGGATTTGGTGTGATTTTTTTCTTTTTAAACTTCCTTGTTGATGTTTTTCTGTACTGGTGAAATTCCTAAAAGAAAAACAGAATACCAGAATGGAATGAATGTTGACTCAGATCACAACGGTCCCTATGTGTCCCTTACTACTTAATCTCTTTCTGTTTATTTTTTTCACCATATAAAAGAGGAGATTTTAAAAGCCCCATCCAGCTCCCCAAATATATTATCATAACTTTCTTTATATTAAAATCATTTTATTGTTTTTGTTTTTAAAAATAGGTTATGCTTTAGGGCGCCTGAGTGGCTCAGTGGGTTAAGCCTCTGCCTTCGGTTCAGGTCATGATCTCAGGGTCTTGAGATTGAGCCCCACATCGGGATCTCTGCTCAGCAGGGAGCCTGCTTCCCCTTCTCTTTCTGCCTGCCTCTCTGCCTACTTGTGATCTCTGTCTGTCAAATAAATAAATCTTTTTTAAAAAAATTTAAAAATAAATATAGGTTATGCAGGGCGCCTGGGTGGCTCAGTGGGTTAAGCCACTGCCTTCGGCTCAGGTCATGATCCCAGGGTCCTGGGATCAAGCCCCGCATCGGGCTCTCTGCTCAGTGGGGAGCCTGCTTCCTCCTCTCTCTGCCTGTCTCTCTGCCTGCTTGTGATCTCTGTCAAATAAATAAATAAATAAATAAATAAATAAATACTTTTTTAAAAAATAGGTTATGCTTTAAAAAAATAGTTTGTGGTTTTGGGGCACCTGGAGACTCCGTCGGTTAAGTGTCCGACTCTTGATTTGGTCTCAGTTCATGATCTAGGGGTTGTGAGATCAAGCCCCACATTGGGCTCTGTGCTGGGAGTGGACTCTGATTAAGGTTCTCTCTCTCCCTCTTCCTCTGTTCTTCCCCCCCAAAAAATTTAAAAATAGATAAAGAATAAAAATAGTTTGTGGTTTTAAAGATCTCCTAGGCACATATAAATAGAACAATGGATGGATGGATGGGTGGATGGATGAATGGATGGGGATAGACACTCAAGATACTATGACTCTCATACAAAATGGGATCATACAACTGTTTTAAACAGAACTGTTACATTTAATTGTTCTTAGATTAAAGGAAGAAATCAAAGAAATTACTAAACTTCAAATGAACATTGCTTCATCACGAGAAATATCATTTCTTAAAATATCCCTTCTAAGGCCAAGAAGAAATTATGATGTACCTTCACGTGTTGCCACCATTACTTTTGACCCCACGTGGTTCCATGATTGATTTATGTCCAGTGACACAAGCACTTTTTCTTCCTCCCACCTCCTTTGCTTTCATTTTGATTTTTACTGTTTTATCATTTACAGTATGTGTGATTGTTATTTAGTTATATTATTATTGTTTGTACATCATCACGTTTTGTATCCTTCTGTAGCCATGATTCATAGCTTTTGTCTGGTGTTTGCTTCTTTTGTTATATTTTGTTACCATTGCTTGTCCATCCTGGAACTCTTTATTTGGATTTATTGTTTAATTGGCCTGATTTCACTGTAGATATTTTTCTCTCTTTCCAAATAACTCATTGGTACTGTTTCTTTGAGTTCTTTTATATATATTGCCTTTATATTTGACTACCCATTCTATTCTTGGGTCACACTTTATTTCTAAAGAACTGTGTAGTTATGCCTCCGTTCTCTTTCTGGCATTGAGTATTATTGTGGAGACGATTTCTTCTTGTAAGTAATTTACATTTTCTGACTGAATGTCTGAAAAGTGTTTTCTTTATCCTTGTTGTTATATTTTGGTGTTGTGAGTTTTGCGTTCAATATTTCTAGAACCCAGTGAATACTTTTCAATAGATAGATTCAGTTCTGCCTGGCTTTATATTACTAGCTGTAAAACCTTAGCAAGTTGCCAAATCTCTTTATGCCTCTGTTTTTTTTGTTTTTTTTTTAAGATTTTTTATTTATTTGACAGACAGAGATCACAAGTAGGCAGAGAGGCAGGCAGAGAGAGAGGAGGAAGCAGGCTCCCTGCTGAGCAGAGAGCCCGATGCGGGGCTCGATCCCAGGACCCTGGGATCATGACCTGAGCCGAAAGCAGAGGCTTTAACCCACTGAGCCACCCAGGCGCCTCTATGCCTCTGTTTTTTTATCTGTAAAATAGAAATGATTATAATACCTACCTCATAGAATCCTCAGGATGATTTGAGTTAACATGTATCAAGTACATGGGATAATTGTTCGGCACATCATAAGCATGATTTTTAAGGTTGCATTTTTTTAAAAGAAATTTTCTTGTATTAGGTCTTTTAATACTTTTCCCCACTGTATTTATTGAGTTTATTGCTTTAAAAATATCAATTATTATCATTATTATTGATCATTTTTATCATCCATGCCTATTGACCTCTCTCTGACTTGTTTTAATTTATCTTTTCCATACTTTTCCATATGCATACACTATAATTATCTCAGTTCTTTATTCTGTAACTGTCTAGCTGTGTCTATGCTGTCCTTTGTTATTTTTATTTATTAATTTTTAATAGTATGTTTTGGCATCCATTTGTTCCCTTAGATCTGATCTTTCTCATCTCATTCTATTATTTTATAAACTCATGTTCTTATTAGGTTATTCTCTAGTTAAATGCACATGTGAAGAATTTTTCTTCTTTCTTGAGTTACATTTTCTAGGCTGATTATTTGTGTGTCTTTTGCATGCTTTGTTAGTGCGTGTGTGCGTGTGTGTGTGTACCTTACGTATACTTGCATTGGTGACCTTCTATTTTTATCTTGGTCAGGCTTTGACACTTCTATGCATATCGTATCTTCTCTCTATTTAGTCTGATAGTGTTAGTGATGTCTTGACTACCATCTCGCAGTAGCGATTTTTTTCCATAGGGTCTACACTTTAAGAGCTACCTTGTTCTTCCTATAGCCTGAGAGCAAGGGAGGAGAGAGAACTCAGCTAAGGCAGGCTTTGTTAGACAGCATAGGTTCTGCTTTTGCTTTGGAGATTTTATGAGTCGTCCTGTACCAGAGTTCACAGCATCTGATTTGTGTGCGGGTGTGGATCTCCTTCTGATGGATAGACGATCTCTGGCTTCAGATCGATGCCTCACTCAGGACAGAGCCCTGTGGTCTCCATTTCTGCCAGAAGCAGACTCCTTGGGCTCTGTTTCTCTCAAGCAGCTGCCTGTATCTGTTTCTACTACTTTGCTGTGAAGAAGAAAAATACTAGCATATCCTCAATTTGCTTCTCACTAGGTTTGGGATTTTAGGTGAGAATTCTCATGATTGGCTCAACCTAACACCAGAGCTTTTGAGAAGTCGGGATGCAGTTAGGAGTCTAGCCATTTTGCTGCTCGACTCCACCCCAGAATTGATTTCTTTCTCAGCTATCCCTTTTTGAGCTTTATAGTATTTTCTGTGCCTCTCTCCTTGTGAGTTGTTACTAGAGAACTACGTTATTATTTCATTAGTTATTGGAGAAGGAATTTCTGTAAGGTGATTTTCTCTTTTCTTAATTCGGGTACTTTCTCTGGACCTCATTCACTTCCATTTGTCCTGTTTCAATCTCTTAGGAATATTGAGGCGCTGATAGTAAAATTTAAAAAATATGGAATTATATTTAGCTACCAAATGAATACATGCTCATTTCAACCAGTTAAATAATACAAGGATGCATCATTACAAAGTTCATATTTTCCTCCCAGCAAGTGCCCCATTTCCATTTCTGTGCGATAACAGCTTGAGTGTGGGAGGTTATGTCTTTAAAAACACAAGCACCCTTTAGAATCAAGGTACAGTGTGAATCTATTATACCAATAATGTACACACACACATTTGGGGTTTTTTTTTCGTATAATTAGTTAATTTGGTGCTATGTTCCCCAACACACACTGCTGTATCCTCAGTACCTACGGCAGCCCCCAGTCCATAGCAGCACCCAGTGCATTTTTGTTCAATAAATCAGTAAATGAATGGAGAACAGGACTCAGGTGATTTTATTTTGAAAGGCATTTGTACATTTGTCTCTGTCAGCTCGGGCTGCTGTGACAAAATACCGTTGACTGGGTAGTTTAAGTAGCAGACATTTATTCCTCACAGTTCCAAAGGCTAGAAGTCCAAGATCCAGGTCTTGGCTAATTCTGTTCCTGGTAGGAGCCAGCTTCCTGGCTTGTAGACAGCCACTCTCTCACTGTGCGCTCACATGACCTTTCCTCAGTGCATATGCATGGAGGAAGTGAGCTCCAGTCTCTGCTTATAAAGACACTAATCCTACTGTGGAGCCCCACCTTCATTACCTCATCTAAACCACCTCCCGAAAGCCCCACCTCCCCATACCATCACATTAGGGTTTGGGGTTCCAGCATATGAATTTGGGGAGAAGACAAATATTCAACCCATAACCATTTGAGGGCAGTAGGTAAAGACTGGGATATATGAATATCTCTAGGCTATTTGAGTTAGTGTATGTCCTCCAGCTGTGTCATTTTTGATTGTTGTCATTGTGGGCTTGTGCACCGAGAGATGGATGGGAAGAAGCACAGGAATGTGGATCTAGAAAGAGACTTGAGTCCGGGTCTGGGTTTTTCCCCTCTGGCCTAGTCTTTAGGTTAATTGTGTTCCAGTATTCTTGTGAAAAGGTCAAGATTACAGGTGCAACCCAGATAGGTTGTTTCATTTCAGAGATAAGACTTTCATCATCAAAGCCTTCTGGAAGCTGTTTTGCAAATGCATTGAGGCTGGATGTGAGATTGTGGAAGGTTTAGTGCCCACTCAGCTCCACTACTAGAAAAGGGATGTAGAAAATTTCCATGCACCAAGACTGGCAGAATCCTAGTTTGGTCAATTTAAGGAGATCAGCTACAATTGACTCCACTTAATATTTTCTCCTGAGGATTTTTTTTTTAATTTCTTGGCCCAAAAGGATAGTAATATTGGAAGTATACGTTTGCTATTAATCAGATTCCATATTTCCTCTGCAAGGTTAAATACACATCAGTAAAGAATGAAGCAAATCTTAATTTGGTGAACTTTGAAATCTTGAGTGAAAAATACAATAGACTGTGATTTTATTTTTATTACCCTTAGTACTAAAAAACAAAAAAACTTGGGTTGTAATTTTATTGTTTTGTATGTGACTTCCAGGCATCTTCTCCTGTCAGGGTGCTGTGTCTTTTTAAAAACATAAAGGAATTATGTTAATTTGGGGAAAATGTCATTCCAAGTAGAAGAATGCATACAGAAGGAGATATGTGAAATTTGCTGGTATTCCTAAAGCACACATTTGTTGGCCAGATTGAAGAAAGATAGTATAAGTGATGGGTTATAGAAACTAACTTGGAAAATTATCATTGATATTCTAAAATGTTGTGGCTTACTCTTAAAAACTAAAAGTTTATTTTGTTATTCTTTTGTTTCTCATTTTTGTTGATTGAGTTTCTGGTTTTGGGATCACATAATATCTATGCCCCAATTAGGCCATATTAAGTTTACATAAAACTTTATTTTAATATGTTATTTCTAATTTAAAAAAATCCTTCAAAGAAGCAGGCTAATATTTTTCTATGTTTATTTTTAGCTCACTGTTAAAATCCTATAAGAATTAAATCCAAATTTACCTCTGAAAATGTAGGCATAATCTGTTAATACAGAGTGAGACTTGTAACTGATGCCCCAACCTGATAATTCCGAGGCTAACAATGAGAAATTATGATGCTGTTGGAGAAATATTTGAAAAAAATGAAATAACATGAAGCTTTTGTGTTTAAAACTCATTATTATGTAATATTGGCTTATTTTGAATTGTAATATTGCAACTACATATTTCATTCTCCTTATTTATTCCCACATATATCTTACCTTATAATATGCACTGTAAATGAAAAAAATTAATATGCATTATTTTAAAATAAACCATCATTCTGAATGTTGGATAATTTCTTATTTCTCTTCTTTCAAACAATTGAGAATTTATAATATATAGTTAGATATTTATTTTGGCCTAGACTTGTTGAATTTTGTGATGCTCAAAATTTTCTGGACAAATAATCTTCAATTAAACTAGATATCCTTTATTCTCCAAAGGAGAGTAATGTTAAAATAGCATTAATGGGTTTATATGGGTAAAGGTCCACTTTATTTCATGTTACTTTTGTTGGAATTTTGCTATTTTGCCGATATAGACCTGCCTGAAAATTGTGTACTTTAGCTTGTTTTCGTGATTTTTAACATGCTTTTATTTTTTTAAGGGCCACAAAAGTCATTTGAAAGTGGCTACTGTTAATAAAATGATGGAGTTAAAAAACTGAAACGCAAAATGGGAAAAATAGTTAAAGCTAAGGTTTCCATCAGCATCCATTACCCACACCAAATACAAATCTTGTCAGGATTCCAGAAGCCCCCTGGATCTGGGATGTGCACCGACTCACTCTGCAAGAAGAATTTCAGCTTCTTATATTGAATTGAGTTGTGTGATTTTATTCTACCTCTTCAATGTGATTTGGAAATTTCTTCAAGTTAGGAACTTTTCAGTAATGTCCTAGGAGTTAGGAGGCGATGGGGTATTTGCTATCTATTACAAGTCGGATTACAACTGGCCCCCTTCAGCCGGAGCAGGCCGTGAATTCTGTGAGCGGTGAAGCAGGATGGAAGCTTGGTCTTCCTCAAGTCAGGTGCGCCGCTACGGGTGATCTTTGCAAAACGTTTCAGGATTTGCTATTGGGAGCCGCCATGTGTGGAAAATTCCAAGGTAGGGCAACCGTAATTCTTGGCCAGGTTTTTTGTGGTCAGAATGGGCAGAATGTCTCCTGCCAGGAAGGAACTTAGAGTTACCTGGGATTTCTGGGGACCGGAAGTTTAAATAGCCTTGTGAACATTGGTCTGGAACCCCTTGCCCCTTCTTATCCTGTTTCTGTCTTAGGTGGTCCATGGAATGAAGGTGGATTTTTGTTTGTTTGTTTTTTTAATGTGAGTGGTAGAAAACGTTCTGGATCCGAGGGTCCTTTTGGTTACTAACTGGCTGTGTCCTCACAGGCAGTTTCTTAAATCTCTTTGTCCCCATTTTGTCTTTTGTAAAATATGGACCATAATAATTGCCTATCTGTATTACAATAGTGGCTTTGAAGTCTAACAAGATAGAGGATACTGGAGGGTATAAAGCTCTACATAAATATGAGGTATTCAGTATCATCAGTAATAATTACAGACTTCTCTGGAGAAATTGAGTGCCACAGTCCCTTGCATTCTGAGGTATATAAAAGTGCACATGGGTTCTTTGGAGACTGTGTGCCAGAAACTACACCAAAGCCTGAATGAGCTGTCTTTGGTATTGTGGATGCAGCTGATCTAAGGCTCAAGGAAAACAGTAGTCCTAAATGAGGATGACTGGAAACACCGAACAAAGGACTGAATGCAAGAACTTTGTGGCAGGACAGAAGTGGGAAAGAAGAGGAGGTCATTTCATCCAGGTCTCTGCCCGGTCTCAGGTCACTTCCTAAAACATTCAAGGTGCAAGGACTTACCATTTTTAAATATCCCATGAAGGGAGTTCTCAGAGTCTCCCTTAATGAACTTAATATACTTCGTGAAGTTCTTACTGATGTCTGGCCATGCCCATTTATTGCACAATTCAAGCACCCAGACTGCTTTGAAGATGTGAAGGACAATTTATCTGCATCCTGATGGAATCTCTTCTGGGCGTGTCACTCCCAAAGCGGTCCAGCTCAGATGGCCCTGAGCGGCATGCATGGCTAAGGCTGCTGTTTGTGGAAGGGGAGTCAGCCATCACTGTGAGAGTCTCACTGAAGAGCAACAGGAGGATATTTTTTTCCTAGAAAACAATGATCCTACCTCCTGTCTATGTGGCTCGTTGGGGTTTATACGATACTTTCTCACACATTAGTGCTTTGGCCCTCACAACCAGCTCAGCAGTCACCATCCCCACTTGGGAGTATAAGGAAACTGATGCTTGAACACTTTAAATCAAGTCACTGTGTTCACCCAGCAACAAAGGGTCAGAAGGGAGGACTGAAACACAGGACTTTTGTCTCCAAGTGCAGAGCACTAAGTAGGGTTCCCTGAAGAAGCTCCTGGTCCCCCCCAGTGATTTCTCAACCAAATTAGGATAAGCCAGTGCTTTGTGCAAAAGAGAGAGGAAGTAAAACTGGGACTACCAGAGACTTTTAATTTGAGGCCAAGCAATTAATACTCATTCTTCTATGGATTACTCCCTTCTGAGAATTAAACACACCCAAAAAATAATAGAATGACTTGAGAATACGAGCCTTCCATGCTCGTATGCATTGGGAGTCCGTGTGATTAGTGCTGTGTGACTTCCGGCTGTTATTAAGCGTCTTAAGGCCCTGTTTTCAGTATCTGCAGAGAGGGGATTGCAACAGTCCCTAGTTCAGGCGATTGTTCAGGGAGTCAAATGAATTGATATGGAAAGTGCTTAGCTCAGAAAAGAATGAACATGTTCAATGCATAATATTTATTATCATAGTTGTTATTGTACTGAGAAATTTTGCTTCGTTATAGAAAAGAGGTATCACATCCTTATACTGCTTCCTTCTGCGAATTTTTTGACTGTGAGAGCCCAGGGGATCCTAGGAGACAGAGAAGAGTAAGAGTGATGAATGTGTTAGCACATACGCCGATGTGTGTGTGTGTGTGTGTGTGTGTGTGTGTGTGTGTGTGTCCCCACCTGGTATTACAGGCCTGAGAACTATGAAGTAAACCAGAAAAGTTTCTGAGAAGACAAGAATAGACATCAGAGGTTACTCCATAAAACTCAAGCATTTACTCATTACTCAATAAGGGTCAGACATGGGTCTAAGTGCCTTACAAATAATAACTCATCTGATTGTCAGAGGTAGGTACAGGAATATACCCATTTCACAGATAAGGAGACTGAGAAGCAATAGTATAAACATCAATGCATGTGTAAAATAATACAAAAAATATAATCAGAGCCTATGTATTTGCATAGTACTTTATACTTGTTCAGTGACTTTCACATGCATTTCTTTCATAAATGATTCTCAGTCTTCACGATCTAACTTCCCAGCCCACTTCAGATTAGAAGCTGTGGGCCAAAAGTTGGGGGGTCATGATTATTACATTGATGGTGACAAGCCAGAAAAGCTGGTTTTGAGATAATAGAATGACTATAAAAGGCAGTCCTGAGAACTCAAAAAACACACCAGCCCAAGACCATTCCATGTAATGGAAACAAGTTCCACACATCTCAGTACATCCTGCGTGTGTAGCCCTTGTCTGGGCAGTTAAGGTTCATGCCAATGGCTGGACCATCAGAAAGTGAGATGATGGGGCACCTGGGTGGCTCAGTGGTTAAAGCCTCTGCCTTCAGCTCGGGTCATGATCTCGGGGTCCTGGGATCGAGTCCCGCATCGGGCTCTCTGCTCGGCGGGGAGCCTGCCTCCTCCTCTCTCTCTGCCTGCCTCTCTGCCTACTCGTGATCTGTCTGTCAAATAAATTAAAAAAAAAAAAAAAAGAAAGTGAGATGATGTTCCTCTGAAGATGACAGGAACCTATGCTTTTTTTCCAACTCGTCAGTATGTCTTTTTAAAAAAAAATTTTAGATAGAATTGACGTATAACATCATATTAGTTTCAGGTGTACAAGATGATTCAGTATATGTATATATGGTGAAATGATCACGAGAAATCTAGTTAACATTTGTCACCACACAGTTACAAATTTCTTCCCTCCAATGAGAATTTTAAGACCCATCCTCTTCACAACTTGCAAATACATAAGAAAGTATTGTTAGCTATAGTCACCATGCTGTCCATGGCATCCCCAGGATGTTCTCATTTTTAAAAAAGATTTTATTTATTTGACAGAGAGAGAGGGATCACTAGTAGGCAGAGAGGCAGGCAGAGAGTAAGGGGGAAGCAGGCTCCCCGTTGAGCAGAGAGCCCGATGTGGGGCTCGATCCCAGGACCCTGAGATCATGAGCTGAGGCAAAGGCAGAGGCTTTAACCCACTGAGCCACCCAGGAGCCCCAGACTTACTCATTTTACAATTAGGAGTTTGTACCTTTTAACCACCTTCACCCATCTGCCCACTGCTGGACCCCCTACTTCTGTATCTGTAAATTGGTTTCCCTTGTTTGGGGTTTGGTTTTTTAGGTTCCACATATAAGCGAGACCATGAAATATTTGTCTGTCTCTGTCTGATTTACTTCACTTAGCATAGTATCTCTAGGTCCATCCATGTTGTCTCAAATGGCAAGATTTCCTTCTTTTTATGGCTGAATAATATTCCATTGTGTGGTGACATACATATGTATGTGTGTATCTATCACGTTCTTTTAAGTGCATTCAATCCATCATTGGAGACTGAGGTTGTTTCCATGCTTTGGCTATCATAAATAATGTCCCAGTGAACATGGGGAATGCAGATATCTTTCCGAATCAGTGTTTTTGTTTCCTTCAGATAAATATCCAGAGGTGGGATTGCTGGATTAGACGGTAGTTCTATTTTTAATTTTCTGAGGAAACTCCATATTGGTTTCCACAGTGACGGCATCAATTTTCATTCCCACCAACATGCACAAGCATTCTCTTTTCTCCATATCTTCGCCAGATCTTGTTATTTCTTGTCTTTTTGAAAATCATCATTCTAATAGGTGTGATGTGATATCTCATTGTGGTTTTTTTTTATTTTTAATTTTTAATTTTTTATAAACATATAATATATTTTTATCCCCAGGGGTACAGGTCTGTGAATCGCCAGGTTTACACACTTCACAGCACTCACCATAGCACGTACCCTCCCCAATGTCCATAACCCAACCCCCCCTCCCAAATCCCCTCCCCCCCAGCAACCCTCAGTTTGTTTTGTGAGATTAAGAGTCACTTGTGGTTTGTCTCCCTCCCAATCCCATCTTGTTTCATTAAATCTTCTCCTACCTCCTTAATCCCCCATGTTGCATCTCCACTCCCTCATATTAGGGAGATCATATGGTAGTTGTCTTTCTCCGATTGACTTATTTCGCTAAGCATGATACCCTCTAGTTCCATCTACGTCGTCGCAAATGGCAAGATTTCATTTCTTTTGATGGCTGCATAGTACTCCATTGTGTATATATACCACATCTTCTTTATCCATTCATCTGTTGATGGACATCTAGGTTCTTTCCATAGTTTGGCTATTGTAGACATTGCTGCTATAAACATTCGGGTGCACGTGCCCCTTCGGATCACTACGTTTGTATCTTTAGGGTAAATACCCAGTAGTGCAATTGCTGGGTCATAGGGTAGCTCTATTTTCAACATTTTGAGGAACCTCCATGCTGTTTTCCAGAGTGGTTGCACCAGCTTGCATTCCCACCAACAGTGTAGGAGGGTTCACCTCTCATTGTGGTTTTGATTTGCATTTCCCTGATGATTAGTGATGTTGGGCCCTTTTTCATGTACCTGTCGGCCAACTGTATGTCTTCTTTGGAAAATGTCTATTCAGATTCTCTGTCCATTTTCTAATTGGATTATTTGTTATTTTGCTATTGAATTGTATGATGTTTCCATTTTGAAAAAATTAAAATAAAATTTTCTTAACTTAAAGAGCGATGAACTTTCTTTGGAAGAAAACTTAGAAAGTACACTTAACCAAAAAGAAGACAAAATACGTATAGTACTATTACTCAGAGAGAGCATCTTATTGTGTGCTTCGGCATAGTTTTGTTTTGTAAAAACAGGCTTGGGATGCCTGGGTGGCTCAGTCAGTTAGGTGTCTGCTTTTGCCTTGGGTCATGATCCCAGAGCCCAGGGATCGACCCCCACATCGGACTCCCCAACTCAGCAGGGAGTCTGCTCTTTCTTCCACTCCCCCTGCTCATGCTCTCTCTCTCTCTCTCCCTCGCTCAAATAAAGAAATAAAATCTTAAAAAAAAAAAAAACACAGGCTTAGCAACTAATCCCTTATTGTTGGAAAATTTTTTAACTTAAAAAAATTTGGGGCCATTATAGGTAATTCAGTAAGAAAAATACTTGTAGCTAAATTTTTGTGAACCTCCCTAATTATTTCTTTGGCTGACTTATTACCAAATTACTTTCCAGAAAAGTTGTTCCAAGTAGTAAAGCACTTTGGGAGGCCTTCCATTAAAAGCACTTGACATGAGAGCTGACACAAGGGGAGTAAGGAGAGGAAGGGGAGCAGCAGAATTGGGGTCTGCTTCAGTTAACTGGGAAAGTCCTTCCATGGAGGAAAGTCCCATTTCCAAATGAAGGAAGATATGTAAGGTCCTGCTATTTTCTAAGGCCTCAAAGAGCAGGTTTAGTGTATAGTTCCCTTTCTCTGCCTGCCCCAAATTCAAGTGTATAGGGATTACAGGAGTTAAAAACCCAGATTGATTGCTCTCTCTGCTACATGCTGTGTGATAATTGGCAATATTATGGCTCTTCTGAGTCACGCTTTCCTCATAAGTAAAATGGGAATAATAGTATCTGCTTTGTGGGGGCCCTCAGAGTGTTAGAATCTCAAGATAGGGATAACATATGTGCATTCCCATTTTAGAACAATGAAAACCTTTTCACATGTCAGTTATGATGAATATAAGTCTGTATATATTGGATCTCCGACACACCCTGCACCCATGGTCAAGGAAGAAGACCCCCAACCTGGCAAGGGACAAGGATTCTACTCCCAGAACTGCCAGTACCTCTCCCTGAGGGTTTAAGCAAGTTCCTTTCTCTCTCTGGAACTATTTCCCCATTTATAAAATGAGGGGTGGTACCACATGGCAGCCATTAGCAAGATTTTGGTACAATCCTTACTGGCAACTCTGAGATAGGCTCAGAATGAGACTCATTAGTCCTCCAAAGAAAACAAGATCCAGCAAAATTAAATCTATCACCTATGGTTGCATTGTTCATATTTTCATCTGTTCCTTTCTGCAATGCTGGTAGCAAGGGATAAAATGAGAGTTCATGATTCCTAATTGTTACTAGAAAGAACAACTTGGAGTATAGTTTTCTCACCTCTTTCCCATAAAAGATTCCTTTTTCAATGTGTTTATCTCTTTTATCCCCTTGGATTGCTCAATTGTTATTTGGCTAGGTTGATTCAGATATAAAGGGATTTTTAAAAAATACATATGGTGTCATAGGCACCCAGCATGAAATTGAATTCCTTACTACATGAGGAAATCTTTGAGACCAGGGATATCTTATGCATTTTCCTATGCCCAGTATCTTGACATAACGTTTGGCACATAATCGATGACTAATGACTATTTCTATTAAAGGCAGATGGGTGAGCAAACAGACCGAGTGCAAGGCATCCGACATCTAGTGTCAGGTCTTGGTTTCAGACAACTGGTTCAGCAGGAGTCTTCTTAAGAAGTAATTGGAAGGTACAAGAAAATTAGGAGGCAGCTGGCGGAGGCAGAAGATGTTGGTTGGAACTCTGGCTCTGACACTTATTAGCTGAGGGGCCTGAACCTCGGTTTCCTCAATTGGAAAATGGAAATGATAATGCCTACCTCGTTGCCATGGTTACACAGAGTACTAGTATATGGTAGGGGCTCATCACAGGGGAGTTCCTCCTAAAGAAAGAAGACATTACAAGATGTTTTGTGGGACCATGGAAAATTTTGTTCTTGGGCATCTTTACATTAGTGTCACCAAAAAGTGGCATTTTTTCCTCTTTGCCATGCAATGGAATGCGTACACAGACCTACAGGAATATACTGACATGTGTTTGCATCCTCTGTCTCCCATGGATAAAATGATACCTGAGAATATACAAGGTCTTCTAGAATATACAAGGTGTTTTTCCTCCTGTGGGCACACTTTTAGCACTTCCGAGATTGCCACTTGGCAGACAATGAGCACATTTTCTTGGAAATTCATTAGGAAAGTCCTGTGGTCCAAGAGTTTGAAATTTCGTCCTTCCTAAAACCCAGTGTATTTGATTTTCTGTTAACCTGCATGCTGACTGCCTATTTGGATCGGTGGCATGTCTGTCCGTGGGTCTAGTTTGTCTTTTTCTTTCTTCTTCTTCTTCTTTTTTTTAAGGTATTTATTTATTTATTTATTTATTTATTTATTTATTTATTTATTTATTTCAAACAGACACACACACAGAGGAAGAGAGAGCCTGTACAGGAGGGAGGGGTTTAGGGAGAAGCAGACTCCCAGTTGAGCAGGGTGTCGGACGTGGGGCTCGATCCCAGGACCCTGGGATCCTGATCTGAGCCGAAGGTAGACACTTAACTGTCCAGTCTGTCTTCTTTCTGACCCCTAAAATAACTCCCCCCAACCCCTTTGATAGCTGTAATTGAATTGCTCAAGGAACACAAGTTACTTTAATATCATTTTTTAAAAAGAGCAACAGCAGGTTGGGTTATGGACATTGGGGAGGGTATGTGCCCTGGTGAGTGCTGTGAAGTGTGTAAACCTGGCGATTCACAGACCTGTACCCCTGGGGCTAATAATACATTATATGTTAATAAAAAGAGCAACAGCAGCAAAGAAAACAGTGCCAGAAAGATAAACCTACTTTAAAAATATGTAGATGAGATCCCAAATATTTTGTGTTATCCTCTGCTTTCAAATTATTCATCCCATAGGAGTAATCTCCTTACCCAGTAGGCAAATTTTACCCATCCTTCCAGGTCCAGCTCAGATAACCCTTCTTTTATGAAGCCCTCCCTCCCCAGTTCCAGATTGGTCGATGAGTTCTTGCTTAGGGCCAGTTTTGTGGCAGCTCAGTGACATTAATTTGTTTAATAAGTAGATAAAATATCACAATTAAGAATGTGCTGTATTAAATTTATGTTTAAGAGTTGCTAGTGGTTTTAGGGTTGTTCTTATTTTTTAATCCTTCAGAACTTCAGACTCCCAGGCTGGGCATGGAGCCTCACTGACTCTGGTCTAGCACAGATACAGACTCCCAGTGATCAAACAGCTCTGGTCAGGAGCAAGTGACAGGCTGTGGCCACCGCTTGCCTTTGTCACCAACAGACTTCTCTGTCACCCCACACTCCTCCTCTCTGGTAACCATCATTTTGCTCTCTATGGTTAATAGTCTGTTTCCTGGTTTCTTTCTCTCTCTCTCTCTTTTTCCCCTTTGTTCATGTGTTTTGTTTCTTAAATTTCACATATGAGTGAAATCACATGGCGTTAGTCTTTCTCTGACTGACTTGTTTTGGTTAACGTAATACTCCCTAGCTCCACCCCTGTCATTGCAAATGGCAAGATGTCATTCCTTTTTAGAGCTGAATAATATTCCATTGTATACATATACCACTTCCTCATCCATTCATCCATCTATGGACACTTGGGTTGCTTCCGTATCTTGGCTATTGCAAATAATGCTGCTATACACATGGGGATGCATGTACCCCTTTGATTTAGTGTTTTTGTATTCTTTGCATAAATACCCAGTAGCGAGACTGGTGGATTACAGGGTAGTTCTATTTTTAACTTTTTGAGGAAAACTCCATATTGTTTTCCACAGTAGCTGCACCAGTTTGCATTCCTACCAATAATGCACAAGTGTTTTTTTTCCTCCACATCCTGCCCAAAACCTACGGTTTCTTGTGTTGTTGATTTTAGCTGTTCTGACGCATGAGGTGATATGTCACCATGGTTTTGATTTGCATTTTCCTGATGATAAGTGATGATGAGCATCTTTTCATGTGTCTGTTGGCCATCTGGATGTCTTCTTTAGAGAAAAGTCTGTTCATGATTTCTGCCCAGTTTTTAATTGGATTATTTGTTTTTTTGGGTGTTGAGTTGTATAAGTTCTTTATATATTTTGAATACTAACCCTTTATCAGATATGTCATTTGCAAATATCTTCCCCCATTCCTAGGTTGTCTTTTAGTTTTGTTGAGTGCTTCCTTTGCTGTGCAGAAGACTTTTATTTTGATGTAGTCCCAATAGTTTATTTTTGCTTTTGTTTCCCTTGGCTCAGGGGATATTTCTAGAAAAAAGTTGCTCCGACCAGTGTCAGAGAAATTACTGCCTGTGCTCTCTTCTAGGATTTTTATGGTTTCAGGTCTCACATGTAGGTCTCTAATCCATTTTGAATTTATTTTGGTGTATGGTATAAGAAAGTTGTCTGATTCCATTCTTTTCCATATTGCTGTCCAGTTCTCCCAACACCATCTATTGAAGACTATCTTTTCCCCTTGTATATTCTTTCCTTCTTTGTCAAAGATTAACTGACCATATAATTGTGGGTTTATTTCTGGGTTTTCTATCCTATTCCATTGATCTGTGTGTCTGGTTTTGTGCCAGTACTGTACTATTTTGATTTCTACAGTTTTGGATATAACTTGAAGTCCAGATTCATGATGCCTCCAGCTTTGCTTTCCTTTTTCAAGATTGCTTTGTCTATTTGGGGGTCTTTTGTGGTTCCATACAAATTTTAGGATTGTTTATTCTAGTTCTGTAAAAATGCTGTTGGTATTTTGATAGAGATTGCAATCCGTGTGTAGATTGCTTTGGGTAGCATAGACATTTTAATGGTATTTGTTGATTGAGTCCATGAGCATGGAACGTCTTTCTATTTTGTTGTGTCATCTTCAATTTCTTTCATCAGTGTTTTATAGTTTTCAGAGCACAGGTCTTTCACCTCTTTGGTTAGGTTTATTCCTAGGTATCTTATTATTTTTGGTGCAATTGTAATAGGATTTTTTTTTTCAATTTTCTCCTTCCATTGCTTCATTATTGGTGTATAGAAATGTAACAGATTTCTGTAGATTGATTCTGTATCCTGCAACTCTTCGGAATTTGTTCATCAGTTCTAGCAGTTCTTTTGGTAGAGTGTTTAGGCTTTTCTATATACGGTATCATTTCATCTTCAAATAGTGAAAGTTACTTCTTCCTTACCAATTTGGATGTCTTTCATTTCTTTGTGTTGTCTGATTGCTATGGCTAGGACCTCAGGTATTATGTAGAATAAAAGTGGTGAGAGTGGACATCCTTGTCTTGCTCCTGAAGTTAGGAGAAAAGCTTTCAGTTTTTCCCTATTGAGGATGACATTAGCGGTGGGTTTTTCCATATATGGCCTTTATTAAGTTGAGGTATGTTCCCTCTAAACCTACTTTTTGAGGGTTTTTATCATGATAGATGTGTACTTTGTCAAATGCCTTTTCTGTGTTTATTGAAATGATCATATGGTTTTTCTCCTTTCTCTTATTGACGTGATGTATCACACTGATTGATTTGCAAATATTGGACCACCCTTGTAATTCAGGAATAAATCTGATTTGGGGTAATTATTAAAAATAACACTAATATTTTCAGTTTCTTCCATATACCAACTACCCATTGTCTATTATTTCAAATTCGGGCAATAACCATGTAAGTTTTCCCTGTTTTAGGGAAAAGAAACTGCGTTGTAAAATGGGTAAATTAATCTCCTGAGGTTACCCATTACAGACTGACTCTGAATTAATTGTACAACATAACTTAGTGCTGCTTGGGCTCATAGTAAGTTCATAGTAGATAGTGTTTATTATTATTGCCATTATTATGTTTTAAAGTGATGAACATAGGTCTTCTAGGGAATTCCAAACCCCATGTTCTTTCTGCTATGTCAGGGTATGCCTATCATCTTTCCTTTCTTTGACTCCTTTCTAGTTGAAAACAATGACAGAAAAAGATGGCCACCCTCTTGGTAGCAAATGATATAATTCATTGGAAAGTACTTTGAACACTGGAAAGTATTCATAGAACTTGAGGTATTATAATTATTAGTCAAATAATTATTAGAACATTATAATATTCTGATTATTATTATTGGTGCCTTTTCATCATTACATTGTGAACCTTGGGACTAGGAATCCTGTCATATTCTTGACATCCACAGAACATGTACTTAGGTGACGCTTAATAAAAATAATGTGTGTAATATAAATTGCATTGACTTTCTTTGCAAGGTAGACTGGGAAGGGTCTGGGTTGGTCTGTGCTGACCCAGAAGCAGACTGGTTCATTGGCAACTCACGCAAGACTGATAGTTCATTCATTCATTCAGAAAGGTCTATATTGTCTCATATAGACACTGCTCCAGATAAAGGGAAACAGCTGTAGACAAGAGCGATAAAGTCTAGCTAAGAAGCAGATAATGCCTAAGTAGGAAAATTACTGACTGTACCGAGCCACGAAGAAATGAAAATGGCTGACATGACAGAGAGTTGAGAAGTAGGGCAGAGATGCTGCCACCTTGTACAGGGTAGGTGAGAGAGGCCTCCAAGGCCCTGGGGGGAGAGTGGTCAGCTATGTCCCGAATAAGGAGAGTTTCCCTGTAAATACCAAGGTCATGGAGCAGAAACAGGATTGACACACAGGACAGACAGGCCAGTGTGGCTGGAGTGTAGTAAGAAGAGACAAGGCTAAGAGGTGAGGTCAGAGAAGTAGTCGGGATCCACATCATTTAGACCTTACTAGCCTGTCAGGAATTTGGGTTTAATTCCATGATCAACGAGAAAGCCATTGGAGGGTTTTAAACGGAAGAATGATATGCTGACTTATTCTTGAAAATATCTCTTTGGCTGCTGGTGGAGGGCGGATTTGAAGAAAGGCAAGATGTCAACAGGGAAACCAATTAAAAGCCTATTGCCGGTGAGAGATGACGGGTAGATGGGGAGAAGCAGATGTATCTTTGGCATGTTCTTGTGATACCGCTCCTGGGGTCTAGCTTGTCTGTTCTCTCAGGAACCTGGAATGATGGAGCATTGCTCCCACTTCCCTAATTTTGTCTAGAGCTGGAAGCTGAATGAACAAATATTTGCCTATTCAGGACCAAAATTAGAATCTTAGGGTTGGAAGTGATTAACTGTCCCATTTTACAGATGAAGATACAATGACAAAAGTGAGGTAAAGTAGCTGATCGAAGTCCCACAGTTTCTTACCGGCAAATCCAGCAATAGGGCCCTTCTAGCCCAGAGTTCTTTCCATTGCAGAAAGCAGTCCCTCCCTAGCAATGTTCTTTGCCCTTGTTTTGGCCTAAATCCTGAAAGGTCGAGCCCAGAATATTAAGGGGATTTCCTGATAGTTGTCTACATGGTCATGTGGTTTGGTGATTGGTGGCATGGTCAATAATATGACGGGGACAGATCTTTGTTTTTACTACAAATGTCATCCATAAATAAAAACAGTTTTGCTTCTTTTTTTCCCCCTAAACTTTATGGCTTTCATTTCCTTTATTCCCCCTTTGTTGCACTGGCTAAGATATTGAGGACAATGTTGTGAAATGGTGAAAACAGATATTCTTGTCTTATTCCTGAACTTAGTAAGGTGAGGGAACTTAACTGCAGGTTGTTCATAAAAGCCCTTTACGGTTAAGAATGTTCCTTAATTCCTAGTTTACTAAAGCTGTTGGTTGTGGGTTTTTTTTTTCCCATGAATGTTAACTTCTCTTTGACATATATTGAAATGCTTGTGTCACTGTTCTTTATTTTGTGAATGTGGTGAATTACATTGATTTCCAGATATTAAACTCATATTGCTCTCTGAAATATACTCTGGTTGGTCACAATATAGTATCATTTTTATGTATTGTTGGATTTGATTTGCTTATATTTTGTTAAATATTTCTGTCTATATTCATGAGAGATATTAGTTATAATTTTCTTTTCCTGTAATGTCCTTGGCTATTATTATCAGGGTTATACTAGTGTCATAAAATAAATAGGGAAATTTTCCCTTTTTCTCTATTTTCTGAAAGAATTTATGTAAGTTGTTATTTGTTTTGGGTAGAATTCACCAGTGAGACCATGTCTGGAGTTTTCTTTGGGGAAAGTTTTTAATTCCTCTCCCATAGGTAAAAGGATATAGGATTATTTGCATTTTCTGTTTTGTCTTACTTAGATCAGTGTCTAGGACACAAATTCTATTTCAAATAAATTGTCAAATTTATTGTCAAAAAGTTTTTCATAATAATCTTGTATTGTCCTTTTACCATTTGAAAGATGTGTAGTGATGCCCCTCTTTTATTATTTATATTGTTAATTTGTATTTTCTCTATTTTTTTCTTGATCAGTCTAGCAAGGAATACATTAAATTTATTGATCTTCTCAAAGAAACAATATTTTGATTTCTTAGTTTTATATTTTTTTAAAAGATGTTATTTATTTATTTGACAGAGAGATCACAAGTAGGCAGAGAGGCAGGCAGAGAGAGAGGGGGGAAGTAGGCTCTCTGCTGAGCAGAGACCCCAACGCGGGGCTCGATTCCAGGATCCTGGGATCATGATCTGAGCCAAAGGCAGAGGCTTTAACCCACTGAGCCACCCAGGAGCCCCTTATGTTTTCTATTTTATTGATTTCTGTTCTTACCTTTTAAAAAAATTTCATTTATCTGAGAGGAGGGGACAGAGGGAGAAGGAGAAGCAGACTCCCCATTGAGTAGACAGCTGATGCAGGGCTCAATCCTAGGACCCTGAGACCATGACCTGAGTCAAAGGTGGATGGTTAACCGACTGAGCCACCCAGGTGCCCCTTTTCTTATCTTTATTATTATTGCTGTTGTTGTTTACCCTACATATTGGCTTTATTTCCTCTTCTTTTTCTAGCTTTTTGCTTTATTTATTTATTTATTTATTTATTTTAAAGCTTTATTTTTTCTATAAAGAAAGAGAGATGAAGGGAGAGAGGGGTGGGGAGAGAAAGAAGAAGAGGGAGAGAGACAATCTCCAGCAGACCCCCCACTGAGCACAGACCCTATCGTGGGGCTCTATCCCATGACCTCAAGACCATGACCTGAATTCAAGAGTTGGATAATTAACCGGCTGAGCCACCCAGGTGCCCTGCGTTTTAATTTCAAGTCTTTCGTTTAGCTGCAGCCCACAACTTTTCAGATATGATTTTTAAAAATTATTATTCATTTGAAGTTCATCTGAGGGCTATTTTAGATCTTTTGCTGATGATTTATAATTTGTTTCTTTTGCAGTCAGATAACATACCACATATGATTATAAAACTTTGAAAATTATTTAAATTTGTTTTGTGGCCCCATATATGCTCTATTTTGGTAAGCATTCTCTGTGCACTTGAAAAAAGAGTATATTCTGCAGTTGTTAGGTATAGTGTTCAATTAGTATTAGTTAGATTAAGTTTATTGATAGAATTATTCAAATATTATATTCTTACTAATTTTTTGTCTACTTGTATCAGTTTCTGGGACAGGAGAGTTAACATCTGACAATAATTATGGGATTGTCTATTTTTTCCTTTAATTCTGTCCGTTTTGGCTTCATGTATTTTAAAGAACTGTTAATAGGCACATACTCATTGAGGATTATTATTTCTTCTTTAAAAAGTGACTCTTATCATTATGAAATATTCATTATCTCTGTTAATATCATCTGATATTAATAACACTCTCCAGCCTTCTTATGATTAGTGTCTATATATTATATGTATTATATTTTTTCTCATTCTTTTTTTTAACTCATCTGCTTATTAAAGTTTAGAACACAAATCTTTAGTACGTAGTTAGATCTTGCTTTCTTATTCAGTCTGACAACAGCAACCTTTTTTTAAAGATTTTTTATTTTTTTCATTTGAGACACAGAGACACACAGAGAGCATGAGCAGAGGAGAGAGAAAGAAGGAGAAGCATATTCCCACTGAGCCAGGAACCTGACATGGGACTCAATCCCAGGACCCTGAGATCATAAGCTGAGCTGAAAGCAGATGTTTAGCCATCTAAACCACCTAGGTATCTCAACAATAGCCTTTAATTGGAGTGTTTAGTCAATTTTCACTTAATATAATTTCTAATATAGTTGGGTTTAAGTCTACCATCTTGTTATTTGGTTTTGATTTGTCCTATTAGACTTTGTTCTTTTTCTCCTCCTTCTTCTGTAAAAACTCAGTATTCTGTAGTACTATTTTAGCTCTTCCATTAGCTTTTAACAAAACTACTTGATTTTTATTTTTTCTGTTTGGTCTAGGAATTATTATTTGCATTCTTAACTTACAGATTTCTATGAATTATTATGATGTTATTTCATGTATATTTTAAGAATCTTCTGTGATATTTTCATATATTTTACTTCTGTATATATTATAAATTACATTATTACACAACTACTTTAAAGAAAATTATAAAATTAGAAAATAAAAAATATTTTGTGTTGTGTGTATATATATAGGTATGTGTATATATGTACATACCCATATATATAGATATAGATATAGATATAGATATAGATATCATACAGATTATGCTCTTTGCTCCTTTGTATATGCAATTTCCCTTCAGCCCAAAGGACTTCCTTTAACATTTCTTATAATGCAAGTCTTCTAGAGATTTTGATTTGTTTAGCTTTTGTTTATCTAAACAAAGGGTTTATTTTGCCATCACTTTTTGAAGGAGTTAGAATTCTCATTTGGCAAACTTTTTTCCGTCTCAGTATTTTAAAGAGGTCATTCCATCGTTTTCTGGCTTTCATTGTTTCTGATGAGAAGTCAGCGATATTTAAATTTTTGTTCCTCTCTATATATTCCCGGCTATTTGATTTTCATTTTTTTTTTAAGATTTCATTTATTTATTTGACAGAGACAGAGATCACAAGTAGGCAGAGAGGCAGGCAGAGAGAGAGGGAAGCAGGCTCCCTGCTGAGCAGAGAGCCCAATGTGGGGCTCGATCCCAGGACCCTGCGATCATGACCTGAGCCGAAGGCAGAGGTTTTAACTCACTGAGCCACCCAGGCGCCCCTCCCTGGCTATTTTAAAGATTTTTCAGAGTGCCTGTCTGGCTCAGTTGGAAGAGCATGTGACTCTTGATCTCAGGGTGGTGAGTTTGAACCCCACATTGGGTGTAGAGATTACTAAAATAAATAAATAGATAAATAAATAAATAACTTTAAAAAAGATTTTTCTATTTATCTTTGGCTTCAACAACATGACTACAATGTGTCTGGGTATGATTTTGCTTTTATTTTCGCTTCTTGAGATTTGTTGAGTTTCTGGGATCTGTGGGTTGATATTTTTCATCAAATGTCCAGGGGAAAGTTGGTCATTGGGTCTTCAGATACTTTTTCTGATTCAGTCTCTCTTTTCTCTCCTTCTGGGATTCCAGTTATACCTATATTATACCGTTTTATATTGTCCCTCAGGTCCCTGGGTTCTATTCATTTTTTCAATTTTTTTTGTTTTTGTTTTTGTTTTTTTAGTTTCTGTGCTCCAAGTTTTCTGATCTCTTCTTCTGCAGTGTACAGTCTTCTGTTAAGCCAATTCAGTAAATTTTTAATTCAGATACAGTAATTTTAGAATTTTCATTTGGTACTTTTTATAGTTTCCATTTCTGTACTGAGATTCTTCATCTGTTCACCTACCATGTCTAGTTTCTCCTTAAAGTTCTTAATATGTTTTGAAGTCCTTGTCTACCAATTCCAGTATCAGTGTTATCTCTGCATTTGTTCATTTTGACTATTTTTTGCCCTTGGTTGTATTTTTCCATTTCTTTGAATAGCTAGTGATTTTTTTTTAAGTTATATTGGATATTGTGGATTTTGCTTTGTTTCAAGTGGATTTATTTGTCTTCCTTTAAAGAGTGTTGACTTTTGTTCTGTTAGGTAGTTCATTCACTCACAGATTAGCTGATCATTTGAGATTTGTTTTTAAAGTTCTGGGGGAGAGTATAAAGTAACTCTTATTCTAGAAGCAGAATAACCCTACTAAGACTTTGCCCTTCTGAGATCTCAACTGAATGCCCAGTATGTGCAGTGAGGTATCTCTGTTCTGCCTTGTCAGATCATGGATGTCTCCCAGCCCTCTGCAATCTCTGGAATCTTTGTTCAGCTCATAATTTCTTGGTAATCCTCTGCCACAGCTCAGATATTTTTTTCTATGCAGATGACAATTAAGTGTTCAGTGAAAGAATCAAGGACATTTTTATGCATATTTCTGGAGCTCTTTCTCTCTCTCTCTATAGCTTCTTTCTCTCTGGTACCTGATGCACAAATTTCAGCCACACCTAAGCAACCCTGAACTCCAGTCTTTACCTGATCAGCTCAATGAGATCATTCTGCTTTGCCTAAGCTATCCCTTCCTGCACCATAGTGCAGAAGGTATTTCTAAGTAGAAGGTTGCAGGTGATTATGAAGGTGACATCCTATGTTTTCCTTTTCTCAGGAATCACATTCCTTCTCTGATTGTCATCCAAAGTGTGAAATCTTCTGCTTCAGTTTTTTTTTTTTTAAGATTTTTATTTATTCATTTGACAGACATAGATCGCAAGTAGGCAGAACGGCAGGCAGAGAGAGAGGGGAAGCGGGCTCCCTGCTGAGCAGAGAGCCCGATGCGGGGCTCAATCCCAGGACCCTGAGATCACAACCTGAGCCAAAGGCAGAGGCTTAACCCACTGAGCCACCCAGGTGCCCCATTCTGCTTCAGTTTTATATTTGTTTACAGCAGGAGGACTAGTCTGTTACTAATTACTCCATCATGGCTGAAGGTGGAAGTCTGTAGCACAACTGAATGATTCGTATCCAATTGTTCATTCCCCTCCATCTTAGATGGCTATAGTTTTACCTTTGAGAAACGAGATCTCTCTGGAAAGACATGTGAATATATAAAAATATATATAAATTTAAAAAATATATTTTTGATAGACAAATAGCATGACCAAGGTGGCAGGTAGAATTCAAGGTGTTGTTTACAAACTCTGGTTTAATGCTTTTCCTGTAAGTGTGACTGTGCGGCTTTGTGTATTTGTGTGTAAGGGAGTAAGAGTGAGAGAAAATGAGTACTTAAAGGTGAAAAAGAGATCAAGTTAATAGAAAATAAGGGAAGACGTGCTGGAAGGATCAAACCTTTATTCTTTAAAAAATAATAGCATTCATTTGAAACTTAAAAAAATTTTAACTCTCCCTGTAATATTAGCTGCATTTTAATGCTTTTCATGTGTCAGGCATTGTTTTAAGTGCTTCACATATTTTAATTTATTTAATTTTCACAACAACCCTTTGTTGGGGTGCCTGTATTGTCCTCATTTTACAGATTAGGAAACTGAAATGTAGAAAAATGGTATAACTTGCCTAAGGTTATAAGGTTAATAAGTAGAAGTTGGGATTTGATTTCAGGTGGTCTGCATCCAAAACTGTACATTTTTTTTAAAGATTTTATTTATTTATTTGACAGACAGAAATCATAAGCAGGCAGAGAGGCAGGCAGAGAGAGAGAGGAGACAGCAGGCTCCCTGCTGAGCAGAGAGCCTAATGTGGGGCTTGATCCCAGGACCCTGGGATCATGACCTGAGCCGAAGGCAGAGGCTTTAACCCACTGAGCCACCCAGGTGCCCCAAAACTGTACATTTTTAATCTCTCTATTGCTTTCATATCAGAGAAGGAGTTTGTCTCTCCCCTACTCCCTCCCTCATTCCCCAGTCCCCAGACTGAAAAACAATTCCACCTTAAGTTTTGGTGAGCTATAAACACCTCACTGGGATTTTGTGCTGGTGAGAGATGCTTGAAAGTGCAAGGGACAGGCATTTTTCCACCCTGGAGTCATTAATGTCATTCATTTCATCTGTTCCAGTCATCAGTATCGCTTTTGATATTCACTTGACCTTCCAGGTGGGCAAAAGTTGATGAGTGACTCATGGAGATTTTCAGTGCCTGTCTTCTTAATCTGGACTGGTCAAAAAACCAGGTGACGATTGCAATGGCCCATCTTTCCTGAGCTATAGGAAGGTGTTGCAAAAAAAAAAAAAAAAATCACTTTTCATTAGATCATTAGCAACTCGTATCAGGGGTCTTTCAGACTAGTTCCGTTTCTGATGACGGGGTGGTGATACTGGGAGGGTGGGTAGGAATATTGCCCCCGACCAGAGGCACTGGGTTTCTCTATGATTTTGTTTCCACTTCTCTACCTGAGAGTTGATATCTCCCTGGGCTGAGTTCTTCCTGTGGTCTTTGAGATTTTTAGGAAGGAAGGAGATAGCAGATTGTGGGTTATTATTATGGCAAGATCATTTCTCTTTGGCCACCAAACAGTTGTTCCCTGAGTCATGAACCACTCTGTTCAGTGGCTGTCGAACTAAACTGCCTTTGAAATTCGGAGGAGAAAGTCTGAGTGTGCCAAAACCAAGCCCCTGAGTCACCCAGCGCCCAGCAGGAAGACAGCAATGAATAGGCCTGGAAGTAGTGCCAGGATCCATGCCAAGTAGCTAGTGTGGACCTTCAAGTGCCCATTCCACTGACATCTTTCCAGGTCATAAAATCTCATGTCCTCGCAGATAGGAAGGACCATTGTCTATTCTCTGCTGTCTGCGAGGTTCCTGATTAGTGAATCATCTCCCTAAGTATCTTTTTACATGGATTGAGCCATGTACTAGGGAGGTCATATTTTATTTGTAATATCTAAGGAAACTGCATTAGACGTTACAGTTTATAAAACAAAATAGGCAGAGTTTGTATTTAGAAGTATAATATCATATTTACTAGGGAGACTTGAATTTGGAAGGATCTACCAGGGTCCATTTTAAAACCGGAAAACTAGTATATCCTTTTTCTCTTGTCAACCACAGTCCTGCAATTATTCTATATAATTGTTATTTTTCTTTTCTTTTTGGAAGGAGTCTCCTGCTGAAGGAAGAAACTAAAGAGATGCCTAAGTTCCAGGGAATTTTCCTCTAAGACAAATAACATCAAGATAGCTTTGATTTTATTTATGTTCATTATTTTTCCCCATTAAAATCTGTGTCATCTTCAGAGATCCTTGGTTAGAATTTTTTTTAATTTTCCCTGTGCTGATTGAAGAAAAAAATCGAAAACCTTGATGCTGTTTTTGTTTATTTCATGAAGAATTTAAGATGGTGCTTGACAACTTATGCCTCTTATAAAACCAAAAATATATATATTTTTTACACTCTGTATATTAAGATATCTTCCAACTGACATCTCACCAAACCAAAAAAAAAAATCAAATTGAGCCACCTTGCATCAAACATTTTTGGTTAAATACTTGAGAGCTGTTGTTTTGAAAGTCACTCATAATAATAATAATAATCACCACCAAAAAAATATCCTTCTGAAGGATCAGGTAAATTTTGGCTGTTTCAACACTTACATCCCATCTCTCTCTCTCTTTTAGTTCTTCCAGAAACCAAACAGAGTATCCCTCCTCTGGCAAACTGCTTGCAAAGCTCCATGTAAGAAAATGCTGAACTTGAACTCATGAAACATCCCCATCAGTTTCTGAGGATTCCAGGATCAGAACTCATCCAGGATCTTTAGGATTCAGGGCTCAAGAGCCTAGAACATTAACTTCTGAAATGGAATGGTATTGGCTTTAAGGTTAAAAATAGAGGCCCATAGCTTTATTGCTTGTGATTATGACATAGTCCCCACAACATCAGTAAGGCTCAAACGTGCATTGAAGGCAGCCAAAGGGTAAATAAAATAAACTGAAGTGACTCAGAAAGCACATTGGGAGCAGAGATGTGCAGCAGTAACAAGGGATTTTGCTCTTGAGAACAACCCCACTTAGAACTCAAGGGAAAGAGCCTCATTAGAAAACTCAAAGAACCACAGTACCAAAATGAGCTTCATTTATAAGCTTTCTCAACACTGAACATAATATATATATATATATATATATATATATATATATATATATATGGGGCTTGGTATCTGTGTTTGCAAGTTCTGGGCACTTGCCATGCATTCAAGCCAATGCACTTTTCCTTCTAAACGAACAGAATAGCTTGATCATGTATACTAAGAATGTCTGCTGTAAAAGATAGACTAAAATACATTGATGTAAAGACCTTGAGACTGGCCTGAGGCTCACTTACCGGTTTGCTTCTCAGTGCAGCTTCCTGCCCAGGCCATGAGCTAGTACTGAAGCTCGTCTTTGTAGAATATTTTTTTCTCAGTGATTTGCCTTTATGACTTAACCTTGCTGCATTTTCCTGTACCAGGACAAGGCCCAGTTGTCCATTAACTTTCACGAAGGCGTCTTTGGAAGGTTTTGAAGTCCATTGGTTAAGAGGGAAAAGTGCTTTTGCGTTTGATCAGTATGTAGGCAGAAGGTAGGAAGGAACATTGCTGAGTCACATTTTAAAACAGCTGCACTGCAAACAAAGCAGGAGGACTTCATCACTGGCTTTGAAGTCAGCAAACCTGGGTCCCAGCCTTGGCTATATCAAGGGCACACCTCTCAATGTCTCTAACTTTGTTCACCTTCTCTTTAAATAGCAGTATTTACTGAGCATTTACTATGTACCAGTCACTGTACTCTGAACTTTTATTCCTTGAAACCTCGCAACAATCCTACGGAGTAAATATTATTATCACCCCCATTTTACAGATAAGTAAACCAAGGCTCAGAAAGGCCATGAAGCTTGCTCAAGGTTACACAGCTAGAAAATTAAGAGGACCACGATACGAATTCTCATCAGTCTCAGTTCAAGGTCTGAACTTTTAGTCACCCTGCAGGGGCTGCTAACAACACCAAGATTAACACCGTGAGGATCAAGAAATCTTGCTTGTGAAACACCAAAGTCATACACACTTGGTATAATTGTTAGAAAGAGGTCATTTAAGAAAAGGCAAAACTAAGAAATAGTTATATGACAAGGTCATGAAAAGGTATTTTCCAAATGCCTATAAAGCAGAGCTTACATGTTCTTTGTAAACCAACTTAGAATTTCCTGAATACATAATTTTACCTAATAATGCACCATCAAAATATTAAGTATGATATGTTCCCTAAATCGGGTCTGAGGTATGACCAGTCTGAATGAGTTTTTAGAAGGCTGCGTGACCTGTAAGACAAGGAGCAGCGGCTCTGGTCTATAGTTACCTCTGAGCCAGGCTGCCCTGGTCTGTTTATTTATTTATTTATTTAAGTTATGAAGACATTTGCACAGAAATTCAGCTCAAACACCCCAGGAACAATAATGTAGGTTAACAATAATCGAGAAAGTGTTATTTGTCTGCTTGTAGGACATAAGAGGATCAGAGTCTATGAAACGGAGACATAATGTTCCTTAAATCACCACCACAATAAAATATGCACTATACAGAGTTATTTTTACCTAGAAACAGAAATTTAAATGGACCCTTACAAACAGTAAATTCAGAAACACAGTGATCAAGGGGTGCCTTGGGGGGCCCAGCCGGTTAAACATCAGCCTTCAGCTCAGGTCACGACCCCAGGGTCCTGGGATGGAGCACCCCATCGCATGGTGCTTCTCCCTCAGCAGGGAGTCTGGTTCTCCCTCTCCCTCTGCCCCTCCTCCTCCACTCACACTCTGTCTCTTGCTTTCTCTCTCTCTCAAATAAATAAGTAAAATCTTTTTAAAAAAAGAAAAAAGAAACACAGTGATCAAAATGCTTTGTAGATTTCCAGCTAAAAACAACCCAAACAAACAATGAAAACCAAACCAAAACCCAAGGATTTTCAAAAGATTTTTTTCAAGTTTCCTACGGTCCTTCTCAGCAATGTATAAAACCCAACTGTTGGGGCCACAAAATCAAAACATACTTTCCCCCTCTACTGGATCTGTAAGTTCCTCAGAAGGACAAAACCTTCTGTGAGCGCTCTGCTTTCGCTGTATGGACCTGTCTCCCATGGTCAGAACTCCCTTGACAGATGGGTGTGCGAGGTCGAAGAGACGGCTGATCCCTTCTTCCTGTTGGCTGTATCAGCAAGAACCCTTCCTTCAGTCATCAGCAGGAAGGCCACTGCTACACTGGCCAACTAGGCAGAGTCTCTCATGCATACAGTTTGCCTTGTTCTGGTTCGCCTAGTACTGATGGAATGGATTGAACTGATTGAGTCAGATACGAATATATAATAATAGGTAGATCCAGAGTCAAGAGTGGGTCTCAAAATGAAAACCTAAGTCCATACCCTGGTTACTAGATTTTTTACCCTCTGGGGAGCCGGAGGACAGAAAACTTGGAATTCAGGGTTATATCCCTTATAAAGAAATATTTTGCAAATTCTTGATGGTGGCAATAATTCCCCAACTAGAAATGGGGATATTTTATCTGATGATTGTCTTTTTTCCCTGAATTATGTTGAGAGAAAGAGTCTTTTGGAGGTAAAAATTTGCCTCACATGTAGCGCATGTGTTAATAGTTCTTTATTGAAAAGAATAACATTTTTGGAAATTGGGGCTATGCTAGAAAATCCACGCTGAATGCTCTCCGTACTTCTAGGTTATCTTAGCTGATCTCCATCTGTTTTTGTTTAAAGGCTTTCCTCCGGAAAACCAAAGCTGCCTCCAACTGAAGGTTTAGCTGAGTGACAGAATCAGTGATGTAGCTCGTGCTCCAGTCTTTTCCCTTTTGTCCAAAAATAGGAAAGGGTTTGTGCTCTAAACAATATAAAGTGGTTTTATGAAGTTGTTTGAGCTCTGTCCTTGGAAAGCATGGACAGGAGATGGATTATTGTAGGAAGGAAAATGCAAAATGAGGCAGCTGAATGCATAGCACAACATTTGGGAGATATTTGGGGGATAGGAGTTTTACTCTTTTACTGTTTTAATCCCTAATAAACCCCGATGACTTCTCAGAGCCCATGGCCCCCAACTGCTAAGTAATAGCTTTTATTATCTGAAGTTGGAGGATCACTTTCGTTGTATCAGGCAGATCATTGAGAATTTCTTTTAGAATAAATAGAAGAGGATATCTGATAAAGAAGGTGACCAGATTTTATAAAGAAATGAATTGCAACAAACTGATGGAATTTGCCATGATTTTGAAATGTGATATTGCAGATTTACTAGCCCAGCCTCCTTTCTCCTTAATTGTACGAGTTTTGGTTTTTTTTTTTTTTTAAAGATTTATTTATTTATTTGTCAGAGAGAAAGAGGGAGAGAGAGAGTAAGAACAGGCAGGGGGAGTGGCAGGCAAAGGGAGAAGCAGGTCCCCTGCTGAGCAGGGAACCCAATGCGAGACTCAATTCCAAGACCCTAAGAACATGACCTGAGCTGAAGGCAGACACTTAACCCACTGAGCCACCCAACTGTATCCCAACTGTATTAGGTTTGCACTTTGAGAAATAAAGAGGGCATAAATAAGGAATCATCATATGAGAAATGAAGAAGTTAATTCCCTTGTGGAAAATTTTTTGTCGGGGGAAGGCTGTTGAGAATTTATCTAGACGCCCAAACCAAAATGTCTCAAGATAGAACCATTTTCAGAAGGCAGTTTCATGAATTTTAACATTGGGATGGGATCTAACACTTCTACGACATTTATGATCAATACTTTTTTGGTTTTGAATTTTGGGGGGGGTCTTTCGATTAGCTCAACTATGACTGATTGTGTACAGGTCACATTTGTGATGCCAAAAAGTATGTTTCCCAGCAGCCATTTTGTGGGTCTCAGCAATAACAATGAAGAAAAATAATGTTGCTGGAGTAATGTTTTAAGCTCAATTAATTAATAAAATTGAAAGAGGTATATGGTTTTTGGATTTGTGGCTAACTTTTCTTTGCAGATTTCAGTCTGGAGGGACAGTAATTTATTTAACATGTCTGCAAATGAAGGAATTCCATACATGGTCTTGCTTTACCAATAGAGACAAGGCAACTGGATCAATAAGCTGGCATTTATTAGAGTTTTTAATTCAGTCATATTTTTTCTTTTATTTTCTTTTTACTTTAAACTTTTTTCAGTTTTATTGAGATACAATTGACATACACCCCCATGTAAGTTTAAGGGATACGGCATAATGACATGGCATATATATTTGCAAAATGATTATCACAGTAAGCTTAGTTAACATCCCTCACTTCCTATAGTTACCCCCAAAATATTTATTTTCCTTGTGATGAAAACTTTAAAGATTTATTCTCTTAGTAACTTTCAAATGTAAGAGATACAGCAGTGTTACCTATAGTCATCATGTTGTACATTACATCCCCTGTGATTATTTATCTTACAACTGGAAATTTGGACCTTTTGATGATCTTTATTCAATCCTATTTTTAACTCTTTCCAGTCTGCCATTAGTCATTAGAAACAATGATGAATAAATTTTTAGACTTCCTTTTTTTCTTGCATATTCTTCCAAAACCATTATTTTTGGAGAAGCCTCTTTTTGTCTTGTGAAATGATCAATAACTTAAAAAAAAAAAAAGGATTCCAGCAAAATGTCATTGTGCAAATGTTGTTTCACAAATAATGCCATTCAGTTCTTTTCTAAAAAGAGTTACCTTTAAGTAGTCAATCAGCAACGTGTTTCAAAAAACACAGAAACTTTTTTCTTTTTGTATAAAGAGGTAAATATTTTTATTTGTTCCTGAAAACTGGGTGAGGCTGGGAGAAAATTTATATTTTCCCCTATAGAAGTAACAAATTAAGTGCCCAAGATAGGTTTTTAAAAGAGAAAAAGTAAAGCAGACCCTGGTAAGTTTTAAAACATGTATATGTATATATATTTCTGGATCACGACTGCTTAAAAAATGTCACAACAAGATTTCTGGAAGGCTTCAGAAGCAAGCAGCCGGTGAGATGACATGTGGAAGATAGTAAGAATTACAATTCAAAATGCAGTTTCAAAAAAGAAAAAAAAAAGGCAGTTTCAAAAATCACAGTCCTTCCAAGGCTTATTCAGTCTAGTTTCCTGTCTAGACATGCAAATTGAACTGAAGAGTTGGACCAATTATTCAGATAATTTAAGGGAAAAAAAAATCCCCTCACTGAAAACAGAAGATTCGAGGAGACTGAACTTTGTGGATTGTTTGTCATCACTGATCAGTTCACCAGATAACTGCTCTTTACCCGGAAAGTTTGAAGAGGATCATAGGATATAAGTCAGGAATAAATTTCATGAATGTTTCTTTTATTTTTTTTCTACGCATTCAACCTCAATGAAATATGTATAATTTAAAGGAAAAGAAAGTAAGACTTTTAGAGAATCTTCCTTCAAGAAAATCTAAAGTTATTTTTATGAGAGAGAGACAAATGCTGCATTAAGTAATATTCCCTTCTCTCCCTTAGAAAAGTTTTCTCAGGACTAACCCCCCAAGTACCTTTCATTTTCAGAAGAGATGATAAGATTTAACAGAAGGTAAAAGAGACTCATTAAGTTATTTGTCAGTTGGAGGTGATACCCTGTGGTTTTGTTCACATGGTATTTGTATATTCTTCTGAATTACACAATGTAAATCAAGAAAGGAATTATTACCTCTGTGTCTAGTGCACATAGGGGTAGTTATTGATGAATGTTAAACAGCAAAGCTATGAAGTTATAAAGGTCCAGAAATTCAAAAGTAATTAACATTGCTCTAGTCAGCTGAAGTTAGAGGATCTTTTTAAAATATTTTTTAAACTCAGTATGAATATCCTTAAAATTTTTTAGAAAATAAATATTCACAGAAAATGAACTGGACTGTAAATTTCAGGGTAAAAAAATCAGATAGATTAATAGTTTCTGAGATATATCAGATATTTAAATTAAAACCAAGTTTGAAACTCATTCATGCCAGAAATGAGTCCTGCCAAGGCCTGTCATATGTCCTATTAGAAAATTAGAAGCATAGTATTTAAAACAGAAATAGTTAAATGAATACAAAAAGAAAGCTTATTATTTATCTCACTTGTTTTTCATATACAGACTTGTGGAATACATTCAACAGAATCACATTAATTTTAATGCTGTTTTAAGAAAGTTTCAGGCACATGCAAAATTAAAAAGACAGTCTTCAAAGAATAAAAATATCGTCAAAACCATATTTCCAAGGATGAGACACGAAATGGCTGTTATCTGTTTTACAAAAAGACTAAACTTTGTGAAATTAGATTGACAAAATGTAGAAAGAAAACAAAACCAAAAACTAAAATTTCCCCAAGTTTAACTTTCAAGATCTTTCATTATAATTTTAGAATATTTGAAGATTTTTTTCAAGATGGCTAGTTAAATATTTTGAACTCTTAACATAAGCTTTTATAAAGCCTGTGGCAATACTGGCCTTAATCACTAATGCCAAAACTAATGGTTACTGTTAAAAATAATATAATTATATATTTTCAACCTCATGTATTTTCAGAATTAAAGTAAAAATAGATCATTATAAAATAATCTGAAAAAGTAAGTTTTGATTATTAACAAATACTCCATTTCTCTGGCAATTAATTTACAGTTCAAAGAAAAAGGAGATATTACTAAAATATATTTCTTAGGAATTCTATCTTATAAATATGTTGTAAGAATGCAAGACAGTTTATCACATTTATGGGAACATTATTTAAAAGGAACAACTTAATTACAGAGAGATGTTACCCCTACAAATTACGTTGTTTAAATTTTTGCCAAATAGGAACATTTTGATGAAGGCAAATTGATAGCTGTAGAAGTTCATTTTCAATTTAGTCCTGAAATCTGTCTTTAATAATTCAAAAAATTGTTAAAAAGACCAAAACAAGCAATTTTGGACTAATAGTTAACATATGATCCTGTTAAAAACCAATACAATTCTTTATTTTTCTCCCATAAGGAATCACAGATGATATCCAATTTTTAATATGAATTATTTCTAATTTGAAAGTACCCTTACTTAGGAATACAATTATTATAAATATTTAAAGCTCTTATTTTTTTTAAAAAACAGCTTAAATTCTTGGTTTTTGAAATACCAATATTTGCAATATTAAAAGAAGGCTGAGTTAAGTTCATTAGTTAAAAGTTTTATTTCCATGGAAAGCAAGGAGTTGCTAAGCAAGTATTAATTGCTTAGGATTTTTTATTTGAATTTTTGAACAATTGAACTGAAAAAACTCTGCATTATATCTATTTGTAAAACAATAGAAAGGTATACATTCTGGATAGAAATACTGTTTAAAAACATTTGATAAAAACTAAAAGCAATCTTAACTATGTATAAAACTTTTCAGTTATTTTAGTTCATCTCTTTTTAGAATTGTAAAGCAGAATAACAATTTTTAACTTGAATGTCGAACATTTAAAAAGTTGCCATTCTGCTGCTCAGAATTTTGTCCCCTTTCCTAGGAATAAAAACCTTTAATTTACTTCGATTTATTTGTAAGTTCTAAAGATAGAATATACATTTGAGAACTAGTCACATATTTATTTATTGACCCTTAAAATTCAATAAAAGCAAGGGATTTTGTTTTTATATACAAATAAACTAGATAGCAAGAAACAGAAACTGTATGAGAATTTGAACTTTGCTCACGTTTTATTTTTTGAAGGTTGCTAAAACAATGATTTCAGCAAAAAGATAATTTTTATTTTAATCTAAGACCTGTAGTATCCTAAGTAACGTTTTGAAGAACGTTAGGAAAATAATAGCATTGTTTTTAAACTTCCCATTTGCCAACTCCCAGACTTACATGAAGCAGCTGTTGCAGATTACAGTGTTGATGCAAAATGTGACTCAAAACATGGATCATAATCCTATCTTATGATACTACGTATTTACATTGATACAGAAATCAATGTCACACACGCTATGGGGTAATAATAACAATTATAATAATGATAAATAGTATTACACAGAACACAAGAACTATCATAGAAAGAATCAATAAAGATGGAGGGTCCAATACAGTTTTAGAACCTTCAGATCAACGGCTAACCAGTTGCATTTACTTTGCTTTACTTTCTTAATGAATTAATCTCACAACTTTTCAAAGTTAGAGAGGGACAGCTTAGTTTTAGAAGGTGCTAGAAGGTTACATGACTCAATTCTAGCTACCTGATGTTTACAAGCATTGTCAGGCATCAGCCAAGCAACATAGCCCTGGGAAGTTTTTTGATTTTTCAGACAGATGTACTGACATTATAAAAACCTAGCAATTGATTTTATAGTGATTATATGGAATTAAACTGACATTAAAAGAAATGTTTGGGATAAGCCCTGGTATCTCCTGAATTTGCTATCTAAATGTTTAAGTGTTAGACCTTGCTTTAAAAAAAAAAAAAACTTGATTACAATAAACTGCATTTAAGAAACAATACAGACACATATATATTTGAGTTAAAATAAAATGACATGACTTAACAAAAAATTCATAGTGATATCTTATGAAATAAGAGTCATAGGGGAAAACTAAAATAGCATTTTACTGTTTTATTACTTTTTGCTATTATTCATTCACTAGATATTAAAAGACTTTTTCATAGTGATGTTATATCTGTTAGCATGTAATTTTTAATTAACTTTTTAAAATGTCATAGTATTAAAAAAAATCTATATTCTGGTCCCTTAAAGTAGTTGCCGGTGTCAATGAAAGCTTAACACATAAATTCAGTTTATTTCCTAAAATGTATTTTCAGATATTCTAAATGATATTCTTTTCTTTAGATTTTTATCACAGAATTCTGATATAATGCTAAACTTTAAAATCTTGATCATGATAAATAAATTTTCAAGAAGTTTTGATTTTGTCTAATAAATTTTTATCTATATTTAAAAAGTATTATTAGAAAATTGAAAGAACTAGTAAAGTTTTCTTTTTGCCAGTTTTAATGTCAGTAATAATAATGTTTTAAAATTCTCAATTTTACTCCAGAAGTTTTTGTCTTCATGACTTTTTTTTACAAAATGCCAAATCAGAAGAAATATAAAATTATCTTTTAAGATGTTTGCAACATGCCACATAAAATAAATATCCCAACGTAATGGTATTTTTTAATTACTAGAGAAATTGGATCCCATTTCAATGAAACTTTCTTTCCTCTTAGAAATAATTTTTTTTTCTTTTTCTGTCAGCTTCCGATGTCTTGGTTTTTATACTGATATCTCATTTTGCTGAATAACTTTGTATTTGAAATTTGCTCCAAGTAAAAAAGATTTAAGCATTTTCGGCAACATCATTATTGCTTTATGCCTGGCAACTATCGGCTCTATCACTTTCACTGGCCGTGTATTACCAAAACAGCACCACCAACAAACAAAGCCTCTGGACTTGATGGCTTTTCACTGTCACTACTGATTAGAATTTTAAAGGCATTTTTAATTCTCAAGATTTGTTAGGCATTCAGATGAGCACTGACTCAAAAAGAAATCAGCTACACCCCCCCAAAAAAAGATGTTATGCAAATATAAATGTTAATAAAAATGGACAAGAAGACCACTTCACTGTTGCAATTTTTCAGGCTACTTTGACTTAAAAACATTATGTTCTACTACAGATTGGTCTGGGTTAGCGCTAGTCTCCGGAGCCCTGTTAACTTTCTAAACCACTTTTTTTTTTTTTCAAACCTGTGTGATAGCCATGGTCAAACAAACAGAGATGAATGAATACGTAGAAACATACATTTATATTCTTTTGGCTTTATGTGTTTATTATATTCATGGCTCTCATTAAACTGTGATACTGCGTAACACCATTGGTAGAGCTGTTCCAAACCTGTTTTAAAGGTTCCAAGATTCATCTAAATAATTTTCAAGCAAATATTGTTGACTTCTGCAATGCCATTTGACTGGCTTAATCAAAAGTATGAAGGGCTATACAGTATGAGCATTTAAGGATGTCACTCATCTTTACTGATAACCCATACCATTCACTCATAACCACATTTCACCCAATGTCTGAGTCTATGTTTGTAATTGATATGAAGCAGTGATTTGGCCAAACCTGATCCCACCCCTACCAATTTTTTTCCATGTTGTTGGATTTGGGAGTTGATTTACCCAGACATATTTTTCTAGGGAAACATACATGGGGAGGGGAGAAGGGTAGGGATAAAGAAATATCTTTTTTCCCGTCTACCCCCAAACTTGAAAAGATCTAGGTACTTGCCAATTCTGACAAAGCCTATTTGTAATCCTTTGCATTGAACAAATTATCCAGACTACTTGACAAAATATAGTAATTTTTATAATATCACAATTTTCCAAATGAGCAGTGTCAAGTGATTCTAATGGAGTCCTGCAATGTCTTGGTATTCGAGTTGTGGTCACGTGTGGTATTTTGTTCATAACAGGAGTTCAGTCTGGCTCATTATCTCTTAAATGTACCTTGAGAAAGCTACTTTTACTATATTTTTGTTTGTCCTTGGTATTTGCTCAATTTTCTCTGCTTCTGAGCTTTCAATGTATTGGGTGACACAAACCAACCTAGATTATGGTGTATTTAGTCTAGAAGAGCTCAATGGCCAATGGTTGGAACCCCTCAGTGGCCCTATTTGTGGAGTTTATTGAGCCTGCATGGCAATGTCTCCCTCCTCAGGTGGCATTTCTCTCTAGCTCTCCATGGAAGACATAATACCTTGACCACAGGCTCAATGGACCTTAGCAACAATTTCATTTGGTGAATTCTCAACAACTGAGAATACAGCTTCTTTTCTATATTGAATGATCACTATGAAATAGGAAAGCCCAGGGACTCCTCAGTGGCTCAGTGGGTTAAAGCCTCTGCCTTCAGCTCAGGTCATAATCCCAGTGTCCTGGGATCGAGCCCTGCATTGGGCTCCCTGCCTGCCTCTCTGCCTACTTGTGATCTCTGTCGGTCAAATAAATAAATAAAATCTTAAAAAAAAAAAAAAAAAAGAAAAGAAAAGAAATAGGAAAGCCCACAGGGTTGGACTTCCCAGCCTTGGCTACAGCTGATGGTAGGTCCAGAAGGGAATGTGCAGATCAACATATTCTCCAGAAACATTTAGTAGGGAAGATGCAGTGTTGGAATTTTTTTTTCAAGGTAACTTATTGTATTTAGTCCGGTCTCCAATTCAAACATAGGATTTTTGTTTGCTTCTTTAAGAAAATTGGGATGTCAAAGAGAAAACATAATATATAAAGGATGAATGTAGATGCTAAATAAACAGAAACTATTATTTTCAGATGCCAATTCAATGTTGAGGTTGCTAATTGTGATTCTGAATCTGGCAGTGACTTTGTGTAAACTTCTATAGTAATTTCTTTGTCCGGAAAATGAGGATGGCATGCTATCTTCCTCAGAGGTTTCTTACAGGATTAAATGAGGTGATGTGTGTGGTGTGTGGTTAAATGTTTTTGGAGAGGTGGAATTCCAGTGCATGGAAGAGAATTGGATGGGAGGCAGAAGTTCAGGGATTTTAAAGCCTGTTGATTGTGTGACTTTGGGCACTTCTCCTCCCTGGAGCTGTTGCCATATCTACAAGTTGAAAAAAGTGGACTATATCATCTCTAAGTCATCTTGTAGCTTTGACAACCTGTCTTTGGGGATGATGATGAACATTAGGGAAGTATGTATTGACAAGAGAGCAAGGTTCCACGCTGTACCCACAGTGGGCGTTTGTAGGGTTTGTAGGTTTCTAGGGTGTCCTTTGATTTTGCTCTGTGTACGGGTTAATACCCTACATTTCTGTTTGCTTCTCTTGCCTTTTTAGGGACTATTGCCCTGGAGGGTACTCCAAAATGTGTCAAGCCCGTGTGCATCCAGATGTCTCGGACAGCCAGAAGGACTTTTGTCTTAATGCCCAGCAGTGAGGTATCTTGCCATAGATTAGACTTGGGGCAAGGCTGGATATTCGGCTACCACAACCTCTGTGTTTCTAAAAGTTCTTCTCCCTTTAAGAGGCTAGCTTGATGGTTGAAAAAGATGAAGATTCAAGATGAGTTTTTACTGCCTTAATTAATGTCACCTCTGCGGAAGCTTCTCCAGCATTGGCCCTAACGCCCTCTAAATGAAGTCCTAATAGTCTAGTGGGTTTCTTTTCTTCAAAAAAATAAAAACAAAAAACAATGTACCTCTATCTTTCAAAAGTTATGGTTGTTGAATGCTTGGACACATGATTTAGACTTCAAGGAGATTTAATTTTGGTGCAGACAGAAAAGAGATGGTGGATGGTTTGGCAGAGGTAAAACAAAATCTATAAGGTTTTAGATTTTTTTTTGACTGATACAGATTGAGTAGAAAGTAAAGAATCTCATGTGTCTACGAGTATTTAACAAGAAAGCTCTTGCTACTAGAGGATTTTCTAAAATATATTTCAGATATACACAATTCATGTGTTAAGCTTTCTTTCTTTTTAGCAAATACTTTAAGAGACCAGAATATAGATTTTTTTAATACTGGGGAAAAGTTTAAAAGTTAATTTAAAAATATAGCCTAACAAATATAACGTGACTTAAAAAAAAAAAAAAAGACCTTTCAAACATTTTCCCTCAAAATTCCTAAGGGCAGCTTCTAATTTGTCCAGAGTGTGGTCAGTCCTAATAGACACCAACTGAGTTCCTTTTCAGCCATTCTGTTAAAGGAGACAATTAAAGCTAGTACCAAAAGGCAGGAAGGCCCCATGTCAGGAGACTGAATGAACAACGAAAACTTAGATACATTTTTTTTTCTCTTTCCTTCCATTAATTTTCCCTGTAGGAATTGTTCCCTCTGAAACTCTTAGCAGCCCTGGCCTAAAGGTACCCTAGCTACCCAATGCGACAAGCTCTGGATTCCAATAGGAAGGAACCCCCTTATCGATATTTGATTTGGAGCTGTCTCTGTAAGGTCATTTTTCTGTGTATTGGCTCCATGTCCCACAGCCGGCGTCCTGTTCTTTCCCTCCTCCCACCCTCCCGTCCTCTCATCACCCACCTGTCCCCCCACCAAGTCTGGCGGGTGAAGATGCAGAGGGCAGGTGGTTGACCGCTGCTCTGCAGGGCGTGTGGTGAGCAAGCGACGTGAGCAAAGAAGGATGGGGCAAATGGCCAGCCTCTTTTACTTCTTCTGAAAAGTTGTCCAAGAGTCCAATTCTCCATCTTTTTGGTGCTGGTGGGTATTCTCTACCATATCCCTGGCTTTTAATTTGGCAGTTCCTTCTTTTGAACTCTGCGTCATCTACCGAAGGAGATAATCACTTCAGAAAGCTGTATGGCCTTGGTAAGTCATTTTACCTCTCTTGGCTTCCTCAGTAGAATGAATAAATTGAATTAGATGCTCTCTGAGGACACTTCCGACTCTAAAGACCAATGTTTCTATTACCAGGCAGGTCGAGGCAATGGATAAGTATTTGTCCGATGAGTAAGTGATGCTGACATTCTGTTCCTTGGACAGTGGAATGCCTGCAAAGGATGGCAGAGTAGGAAACTGCTTATAGTGTAAGCTTCGTTTGCAAAGTAACTCTTTAGAGGAAAAAAAATGCCTCTCCTGCAAGGCATTTTAAGTTTTTTGTAGTGTCTGTTTATGTATGTGTATGTGTTTATTTTGAGGTTGTTTCTTCTAACATCCCACTGAGTACGGGCGGGCAGGAAGGCTTTGCTAGTGATGATCACATGGGCAGGTGGTATGCACAGCCTGTCCATCTGTCTGTCCTGTCTGTTCACCTGCATACGCACTGGGTGGCTCTGCAGCCAAAGACATTGGCCAGGGATAGATTTCTGAGGTTTTAGATCATTATCGGTCTTTTACAGCTCTTTTTATTTCTGGTGTATTTGCCAGGTTTTCTTTCTTCAAACGATTTCTTCAGGAGAATGGGGAGGGGTGGTGGTCAGCAACTGAGTTACTTAGTGACTTTTCTGGAAAGTTTTTGTTGCCTAAAGGAAAAGATAGAGGACTGTCTTTGAATTCTGGTTTCCGGTGCTTCCTTTGGTCCCATTCTGGAAGCAGTTCACTTTGACCTCCTCTCCATAAATTACCGTATCAAGTGTAAACATTTCCACACATGTATTTTTGTAAATGTTGCACAGGGGCACATCAGCACGTCTTTTAGAATGAGGTTCTTAATGGGCTGGCATATGGCTGAGTGTTGATGGCCATGCCTTACTCAATTCTGACGCTAATCAGATTTAAATCTAGTTGACTTACACATTTGCTATAGTTCCCCTATTTTAAAAGGGGGGAAAATGGAGAAAAGCACAATATGGTATGCTTTGGTTACAACAGAAAGAGGAGATGCCTTTATCTTGTTCCCCAAACAGTTTTACCTCAGTGGGAAAAAAAAAAAAATGTGAGTGTCCTTAACTAGTTCAGTCACATATAAATCAATTAAAATGATAATTTTAAGACAATAACATTGCATACATTATTAAGTGGCTTTGTGGATTCAGGGACAAAGGGGAAGATGTGCAAGGTAAAGGTTAAGGCAGGGTGTTCTAAGCGGTGTTCTTACCCTTAATACCGTGGAAGAAGAGCCTTCAAGATAGCTTCAAGGGTCAGAGCTTGCACAACTGCTGACTGTCCCCTTTTGTTTATGTCGGTGTTTGAGAGACTCATATGTAGTAGATGATCATTCCTAGAAAAACAAGTGGCTTGCAGACGAAATTGAAGCAAGAAGATAATCTTAGTTTCCTATTTCTCCTTCTGATTATTTCCTACAAATAATTCCTGCAAATTCCTATTTTATGAATGAGCATGACTTAAAATTTATGCCAAGTCAATTCCCAGTCTCTCCTCTCCCCACCCCCTAAGAAAATCCTCTTTATTCCTTACTCCTAGACAACCCAACTAATCCAGTTATCCCCTCCTCTGATGGATTATAATTTTATTTGAGTGAAGGAAAAGTGAATTTTTTTTTTCCCTCTGAGTTTCCATGAATTTGACTCTATAGAAAATGACCACCTTTGCATCTTGTGTAGATTGGGCTATATGGACCTGTTCTGTATGATTAGACAAAACAAGCCCATTTAAAATTATGTGACTGTATTTAGGATTTTGTGGTCCTTTGTCCCACTCTTTTTGCTCCTCAATGCGCACTGATTATGGAGGGGAAATATATACCTGAAATCCCACAGTTTCTTTTACCCAGTGCTTATCAGAGTTTGACTTGGCATGATGTCTCCAACAGGCATATGGGCAAGACTAGATGATGCCTGGTGGTCTATCAGGTAAAAAACTTGGAGCAGGTCAGGGAGCACACACGGCTACCTCAGCAGACCTTGTTGGAATTAACCACTTTAGAGGTGGCTTTTATTTAAAAACACGTGTGTCCTGTCATTGATGGCAGAATAGAGACTTAAGGAAATTTTCAAGAAAATTAGATTCTACGTAGAAAAATCAGAATATGCCCAGGGCACCCGGGTGACTCCATTGGCTAGGCATCCGACTCTTGATTTCGACTCAGGTCATGAGCTCAGGGTGGTGAGATCCAGCCCCACATCAGGCTCCACACTGGATATGGAGACTGCTTCAGATTCTCTCTGTGCTTCTCCCTCTGCCCTGCTCCCAGCCCCCAAAATAGAGTATGGCCTTGGGGGTAGGGAATTATTGTTAATTTCATAGGCGTGATCATGGCATTCTGGTTATGTAGGAAATGTGCACAATGAGGTAATTAGGACTGAAATGCCATGGTGCCTGTCATTTCCTTTAGAGTACTTCAGCAAAGAAAAAAAAGCGAGAGATGAAACAAATGTGACCGTTAACTATTAAACAGAGATAATATGTGCATGGATGTTTGTTATATTTTCTATTTTTCTTGGCTTGAAAATTTCCAAAACAGACTGTAAAAACAAAGCAAAAAAACCCCTTGAGATCCAATCTTCTAATGTCAAAAAATACCACACATATCAATAAAATAAAATCTTGTCGAGATAATTATTTGTGCATGCACAAGAGGGGACCATAGATTTGAATTTCTCTGAACGGATAAGAAAATTCAACATTCTCAGGTGGGACTTTAGTTCTTAAGAGTATGTCATTAATGCACAAACCTGTACAAAATGAAAATCCTGGGCAAAAATACTATTTATTTTATTTTTTGAATGCATTCAAAAGTCTAGGAGTGAAACTATAAGAAAACCATGGTAGACATTAAAAATGAAGGCATACCCCTTTTTACTTACTTGAGCTAAAGGCTGAGAAGTTTGGGATACTGACCTCAGGACAAGGTGGAATGTTCCTTGAAGATCACAGAAATAAAAGGGTTTAAGAGCCATGGCCTCCCAAATAATAACTTGATAGGCAATGAAAGGAGCCAAGATGATCCTAGAAGCTAACTGAAAGTCCGAAGATAATGGTATAAATTATGAAAATATAAACTGTACCGAGATTATTTTATTTTACTCTTGTTTGGAATTACTGATTAATGCACTTCTTACAAAATCTTCTTTTGTCTTTTGAACAGTTATTACAATAGTAGCTGTGTTCTACCCAAGCAATGTAATACTTTTTCGATATGTTAGCATAGCTTTTGTTGATAACAAAACATGTGTGTTTATTTATTGCCATGAGGACACAGGAAAAAATTTATTTCCAATAGTGAAGGGATTGTTTCCATGTAAAATTCTGGAGTGCAGAGCCCAGCCTCAACTGTGTCAAGTTTAGGTTCTTTAATTCTTTGCTGTACACAAATGCATTCTCAAATCCACTTTTATCACATTTAATACATGACATCGATGAAAAAATATTAATATTACCTGCACAACTCTTGCGAGCCCAGGTTTCTTTATATAGGGAAGGAGACCTTTCCATCCTGAGCACCTATATCTTTTTCTTTTCTTTCTTTTTTTTTTTTCTTTTAAAGTAAACACCACCTCCCAACGTGGGGCTCAAAGTCATGATCCTGAGATCAAGAGCCACATGCTTTACTGATTGAGCCAGCCAGGAGCCCCTATTTTTTTATTAATAAATATAAAATTCTCAAGTATGGGGCCTCTGGTGAGAAATGCATTCCACCAAATCATTATCACCATTTGAAAAGACTTTCAACCTATACTCAATATGAAGGTAATTTTTTAAAGGTTTTATTTATTTATTTGAGAGAGAGAGAGAGAGATCAGGTAGAGAGGCAGGGGGAGAGGGAGAGAGAATTCCAAGCAGACTTCATGCTAAGTGTGGAGCCCAATGTGGGGTTCAATGCCATGACCCCGAGATCATGACCTGAGCCAAAATCAAGAGTCTACGCTCAACTGACTGAGCTACCTAGGTTCCCCAATAGGGAGGTGATTTTTAATAGATAGGAAGCCTCTGACAAGCTTGCTCTTCCAAAAGCTATTAGAGGTTGTTGATATACTGGTACCAAAGCCCAGCCGTGTGTTTGAAGGTGGGGGCAGGCAAATCCAGAATCCTTGATTCCTTGGAATTTGCCACTTTAGCAAGAAGAGTATGTAGTTTAATAGATAAAGCCCCAGACTAAGAAACACAAGAAGTACATGAGTTTTTAGTCTTAAAATTAAAGTATGTCTCTGAAAGTCAACAGTGCATTCATAAATGGTATTTTTAAAAAGAAATGGGTCCATTAGTTCTGGACCCCTGTCCACTAACTAACTAGTGACCTCGGTGTCTTCATCTGCAAATTGAGACTCTCCCATGAAATAACTGTCACATTTCCTCAAACCACTCACTCTGTGCCAGGCACTGTTCTGAATGCTTTACATTAAATTTCTTTCCTGTTTCCCCAACAACACTAGCAAGTAGATATTCTGGTTATGCCTAATTCATCTATTAGGAGACGGAGATAATCGAGTGCTGGGAATTTTAGAGAATTTAGCAGAGAATTTTAGGAATTTAGCAGAGAATTTTAGAGCTGGGAGGATCCATGGAAATCATCATATCAAAGGCAGTGAGCTCATCATAGGGTGAAGGGTGCAAGCCCTGTAGCCAAAGTGTGTGGTTTTCAGGCTTGGATCCTCCACTCATTAGAAATAAGCCTCGAGCAAATGACTAAACCTTCATTTGCCTCAATTTGCTCATCTGTAAAATGGGGATGATAATAGAATCTGCGTTATCTGGTTGTTAGTATTCAATGTGCGGTGATTAGAATAGTGTTGCCTTGGAAGCCCTCCATAAATGTAACAGATAAGGAAGAGGACCATAGGGTCTGGGGAAGAACACTGTTGTTCTTAGAAGAATGTGTTGCGGTGTTATTAAGAGATTCCCCAGTGAGGTCAGAAAAAGGTTGCTGGCAGTAGGGATGGCCTTAATGCAAACAACAGAGTGAGCATTATCAGGGATCCAGAATGGTTTCTTAGAGAAAGAAAAGTACTAGGTTGAAGAAGTGAAGAGGGGACTGTTAGCCTCGAAAGGCAGAAAAATGTGTGTTATGGTGTAATTCAGCAAAAAGTTTACAGAGGCACAGTGGAAGCAGTAGCGTGTACAGAAACGAGGCCCAAATTTGGGTGCTCACACGGAGTTATCCCAGTTTCTCTGGATCATCAGAGACACATATAGAATGCCAGTGCTAAATGGGACCTTGGAGACTGTCCTGTACAGCCCCCTCATTTTACATTTTGCATTTTACAGTTTCTGTGAGGATAGAGTTTGGTGAAATTTAGCCAGAATCGCAGTACTGTGAAACCAGGAAAAACTGTGGTATGTTTAAAGAGGGATTTCAAGTAAGGATGAAGGGAAAGAGGCAGGAGGTTCCTTCCATTTCAGAGTGATACCCAGGGAGGAAAGCAGAGTACAGAAGATTGTGAATTCCCCCTAATTAATTAAAAGAGGGAGGAATAGGAGGAAGGAAGAGAGAGAGAACTCTTAATTTTATGCTAAACAGTCTGAGATTGGATTTGTAGTTAATGTTTAAAAGGCCATGATAAGGAGAACTCTTACTTTATTATTTCTAAGAATTTGGTTTCCTAAAATGGAAAGGAGGTCTGGGAGAGAGTGTGGCAATGTTGATTGTTCCAGCAAATGAATTAATCCATTTGCAGCTGGTGTCGAAACTGGTAAGTGGTTAACGTTAATCTGTTACTGTTTAGAATGAATAAATCGTGGCTTTCTAAAAAAATCACTCTTAACTAAGTTTATGCTTAGTGCTTTCTTTTAAATAACAGAGTGTCTCAATAGGAACTAATGAGTCAGATTAATTTGGCGTGGGGTTCTGAGCGGGGGTGGGGGGGTGGGGGGGTGGGGTGGGGATTGGGGTAGGAATCCTCTTTCTGAACACTCAGAATACTTTGCTGAGTTCCCTTTACAGTTCTCAGAGCCAGGCTGGGTTGGAGGGAGTTTCTCTGAGGGGTTTAAAGGCTCCCCACTGTGCCTGCTCCCCCAGTTACAATAGCATTGGATTACTGAATGAGGACTAGTTTATCTGTTTACATGATGGAAAAGAAGCAAACAGCACCAAGGCTGAAGCAATGATCAGATTTTTATGGTTGTGAACCCACTTGTGCATTATTCTTTATAAAAAAGCATTTACCTACCATGTCAGTATTTTAGAAAGAGGCTTTTAGTTTGGCATTTTTTTTTATTAAAAAGGAAAAATATTGCTGTTATGTCTGACCATGTTACTGTTTGCACTGTTGTAGGGTTTGGGGATATTGGAGGCCGTCCATATTGTACCCCTCAACCTTGCCCAGGACCATAGCCCACCTCCATGGCCGGCAGAAAGACTTCAGGAAAAGGGGCGCAGCTGAGAAATAAATACCTGTTAGTCTAAATTTTCGTTCTTTTTGCCTTTTGATTGGGCTCCCACTTCAAGATCTGCTTGTCCAGTTGTGTGATGGAATCAAATCAGAGACCAAGAAACTGAGGTGTAGCATGATTACAGGGTTATCTTCAGTCCCTCAGGAGCTTATGACAAGGCAAAAATCAGAGGCAGAACTCGAGCTTTCAGTCGGGTGGAGGCCCAATAGGTCATCCTGCTTCTGCCCTAGAAATTGGTTGGAACCCTGAGTGGTCAGTTCTCCTACCTTCAAAAGAAACCTCTGCACTTGCAAAATTGTTTGTACCACAAAGGATACATTAAAAACAAAACAAAACAAACAAACAAAAAAAACACAATGGCTTGGGAAATCAAAGGTTGCCACGAGTGATGTAACAAAAAGGAATATTTTAGTGGCTGGGCATAGGAGTTTTAGAGGTTCTATATTGCTCTAAAGCATTAAGGTTAGGAGCAAGATACTTGCAGTGATGTGACTGGTGACATCTGTGCTTGGCATTGTTTCTTGTGGTTCTAACTCCCCTGTGCTCTCCAACTCTATTCATCCGTATGAGGACTCCAAATGGGATGTCCTGGTGAAGAACAGGAAATTGCCAGGGTTTGGTGCAGGAAATCCCACAAGTACCTAGTGGTCTAGTCCTCATTCAGTATGGAGAGGTGGTATCAGCCCAACTGTGACATATGCATCCAAACACAAAAACAAAATCAGAACGTGCCCTCATATATTGGGGAGAGGAACGTCAGACAAATCTTGTTGGTTTAAAAAAAAAAAAAGCAAAGTGGGATATGGCAGAATCACATAGAGGGAAGGATTAGAAAATAGCTCTATGAAAAGGAATTTGGGGGAGAAATAGTATAATTAATATTTACTTCCCCCTTCTGGACTTGGAAAGAGTAGATCCTGACTTGCCATTCAGGGAAAATGTAAAGAATCTGAAATTTTTCTAAGCAGAAATAATTTTTCTTTGGAGAGAAGGAATGTGAGCTAATGAATGTAAACCTGTATTAAAATGGAAATAAAATTATGAGCAGAAAGAGGGAGAGGAAGGAGCACAACAGTTGTTTTTAAACATTCAGTCTAAGTCTTACTCTGTCTTAAAGTATTTATCGTTTCTGTTTTAGAGTATGTCACGTGTTAAATATCTCTTTTTGCGGAAATTGATTTGACGCTAGAAAAGCCTTTGAAAATTACGAAGTTTAAGATTTGAACTTTTTTCTCTCATATGTTTGGAAACTTAGGCTATAGAAACTATGTGTAAAACAGGCATTATTACATATTAGAAAACATCTTAAAACAGATTAGGATAGTTAATGACAAATACATGAAAAAAGCATTAAAACTACTGAGTCAAAAATAAGAACCATATGATATGTAAGTACCAGAAAAAAAATGCGGGACAACTAAGTATAAGAAACCATTATCTTGTGAGGGTTCTATGGTAAAATCTAAAATTTAAATGAGGATGATTTTTTAATTGGCACCACTGATTTAATTTAATTATATTTAAGCCTTGCTGTCTAAAATTAGGACTCAAAAAATGCAAATATTCATCATCCTCTTATGAGTTTTTAGAGTGGTCATAATCATTAACCTGTATCTTTTTTTATTTCTATAGGAAAATGTCAAATTTTATCTTCGGAAGAAACTTGGAGACTTTTTTAAAGGTGAAATTTTCATCTTTAGGTAAGGAAACGTTTTCTATTGTTTATGCATCTGTTGAAAAGAGAGCATTTCGATTAGAGAAAAGAAGAAACATGAACTTAAGCGTTGCTTATGATAACTGATATAAAACATTATGAAGATGATAGAAAGCTGGGTTTTTAAGTTAAGTAAAACAAATTGTTGAAAATTTTTCATTTAAAAAATCAGTTTGTTGGGAAAAAAAGGGGCACCTCTTTTGCACTTTCTAATAGACAGGCATTATAATAGGATTCCCATTATCATCATTTCTAAGTATTTAGGACATAACAAAATTAAAATTATATTTTGCAAAATCTAGAGACACCTAGAGTATCCCTAAACATAAATATAGATGTATATAATAATAAAAAATAGACTATTTTGAAAAGCTGGCAAGACTGGTCACTGCTTTAAAAGCAGGCCAGTGAAATAAAATTATTTAAGCTTTGGACTGTAACAAAGAAGCTTAAGCTCTAGGATATATTCACATGCTAGGAAAATATTGCTTTGTAGGGTCATAATGTAAATATAAACAGTTTGTTTAATCAAGCAAGGACCTGTCCTTTGTGTGTGACCTCTTTTCAGTTTTTATTTGTGTCATACTGGTAACGTATGAAAAGGAAAGACAGATTAACTTTTTGAGCATATTAAAATATTAGCAACATTCTATTTTTGGCAATAATTCTATTAGTGCAGTTTACTTGCATGAACAGTATAAACACATATATGAAAATCAGATGTTTTAAAGCAGATAGACTAAAAATGAAGTTAAAACGTCTAAACAATCATTTAGAGATGCTTTGAAGTATTTTATGAAGCTAAAAGAATGAAAGAAGTAGTTAGAGAAATTATACATAGAATCTGTTATAAAATATCCAAATTTGTACATTCTAGCTTTCTCACCAATACCACATTTGGAAAAAGAAATAAATTGCAATGTTTGTCTTTTATTAACATATATTCTGAAGATTAAACAAGACTTTTCCTAATTTTAAATATATAAAACAGTTACATATAAATATTTTTAAAAATTATAGAATAGAGGTTTCGGTCTTTAAGAAATGCACGTAAAAATTCATATGATTAAATAAAATCTAAAAACGTTGGGAGAAAAGTACTAAGTTTTTTTAATACATGGATTTGAAGAATTCATTTCTAGAATGTATTTTTCTCCTAATAAAGACATTCATATTAATATTAAGTATATAGGATAAGACTTACTTAAATTACTTAATTAGGATATACTAAACTTCTAAGTTATTTTTGAAAGAAGAATTTTGTTAATCTGAAAAAGATTCTAACATTATTTCTAATGTGCTCTTTAAATAAGTCTTTAATAGGTCAGTTTTTAAATCTTATATTTTAAAAGATAAAAAATAGAAAAAACTAGCCTTCTAATGGAAAATATAATAGCACTGAGAAAAGAGTTGTAAGCTTGTTATAAATATACGAGGAGATCAGTTTCATTTCTGACTTGTTTTTGAAACTTTCTTATGAATCATATATTTTAACATCAGAAGAATAGTATATAACATATGCGTTACATTTTTATGGTCTAGCAGATAATAAAAAATAGAGAGTAAAAATGCAACTTTGCCTAGCTAAATCCTAACTAAGATGTTAAGTTAAAATTAGAAAAATACAAAACCTAAAATAGTCTAATGAACTAAAAATTTAAAGCATATTTATGTATATATTTTATGTCTTGGCATACAGCATTTACCTTAATTGTAAATGAAACTACATACTGTAATACGAATGAAAAAAAATTAATGCTGTAGAAGTATTTTTTCATTGTAGTTTACTAGATCAAAAAATTTACTAATAAGCTAAATGTATTATTAAGGGTCATGTTTAAAATAAGATTTTGTAGAGTTTTGCTGAAGATGTATTTTTCCCAAAGGGCTTTGGGGTTTTTTTGTGTGTGTGTGTTAGGATTTCTGAGTTTTATAATTTGAAATTCATGATACATTTTGAGTGCGCTTTCATCTGGCAAAATGTTTCCATGGAAAAATCAGACATTATGTACGTTTTGTTTTATATTTTGGTATGAGAAAAATAGCAGATACTATAGGAGAAATCTAGTTGTTGTTTTACTGCATGCATCAAATACTGAAGCATTATTTTGTCTGTCAGTCAGTTACACGTCTGAGCAAGTTACAATTTGTGTAAGTACATCTTACACATTTAATTTATATTGATGATACAGTGATCTTTACATGTGATTGTCGTATTTACTGAAATTATGGGCAATGTATTTAAAAGAAATGTATTTTAAAACTTGTTTTTAACTAAAATGAGAAACTTTAAAGGAGTTCTTTCATTAGCAAAATATGTGATTGTGCAGTTTTCTGAAAGAATGAATTCTTGGTTTTCTTTTCAAATTATATGAAAATGTTTCCTGACTAGTTGTTTGTTATTTTTTAAAGTCAGAAAGGAACAAAGTAGTAGTATATGCTATTTCTGATTATCTTTCTATCAATAGAGAGAAAAAGGGAAAACAAAGTATGTTGACACAATAGTTTTCCCTTTAAAAAAAAAAAAAGAACTTGAAATTGAAAAGATATATTGCCTATATCTAATTTTTCTTATTAGAACTTATTTAGAGTTGCATGAATTTTTTGAGGAAGTGTATCTTACAAAAAGCAGAGATCGAGACTATTATAGTCAGCTATAGGATAGTCCTTCTCTATTGTTGGTTCCCAGATTTTAGAAAACAATTTTTAAATTAATAATGTTGAGTACCAAAGTATCTGTGTTATAATATTTTAGAAAAATGCCAGAAAATTATAAAGGCAAAGGGAAAGATTAATTGAAGCTGAAGGTACCCCTATAAATGATAAGTATTTAGCAGTGTGAAGAGTGCTCTGGGGATAACAAGTAGTACTCTGTCAGGGATAATTTTCTGGGCAGCTGAGGTGGTTTGAGTGATAAAGGAAGGCAGCGAAACAGCAGAACTGGAACTGTTTGACAGAATTTGCAAAGTTAGTTTTGGATTGTGAGGGAGAAAGTTGGAGCAACAATTGGGTTCTGGAAGGGGGAGGGGTGAAGGGCTCGCCAGCCCCGGCGCCACGACAGGGTTAACGGCAGCGGCGCCCGGTGCACTCTGGGAGTTGTAGGCCGCGGGTATTGTGGGAGTTGTCGTAAAAGTTCGTTCTTTGGTGTGATGGCCGCCGCCAAGGCAGGAACTGGGGGATTCTGTTATTCCGGACGGCTTGGGGGGCTCTCTGTACCATCAGAAGGCCACCGACAGCCCCCAGGTTACCGAGGGCCTGTTAATTGTGTGCCAGGGAGGTGGGGAGCGGTGTGCTGGGTTAAGCTTGGGGCCTACTGTCGCTAGATTGGCCTGGGGGCCTTTGGCAGCTAAGGGCTAGATGAGGGGCTCCAGCCTGCCAGACCCTAACCGTCTGGCTTTCAGCCTTCAAAATATCTGGGTGGCCAGCGCCTAAGCATTTTGGGGCATGCCTTGGTTTGTTGTGGTTTGTATCCTGCACCCCTCCCACTTTTCTTACAGTGTTGTACTGTGTTCCTGTTGTCGTTGATGCTCAGGACCCTATTTGAGGTTAGGTTGGGCTTGTTTTCTTGGGTCTGGTGGGATTTGTGCAACAGGTGAAATTTTGGAAAGTCTGAAGGGCAATATCCTGAGTGTTGTCTGTCTTGTTTTCGGTGTGACAAAATGCGTGAGTGGTGAACGTGCCACTGAACGTGTGCTTCACCTTCTCTTGCATGTGGTGAACCTTGCCCCTGTTTGCTAATGCCCACAGGCAGTGTTCGGCAGTTCCTCCTTGTGAAATGCCTTTCTGTTAACTTGGATGTGTTCTTAAACCTTTGCGAGCCTCTGGAAGACTGCTTTGCAGTTAGTTGGTCGTAGAACAATATTGTAGAACAGTATTGCAAAAAATGAATGTGAAACAAATACCAGCATTACAATTACCCTTAGTTCTAGGGAGCAAGCCCCTTCACCTTAGTGGTGCTGTGGGGTGGTTTGGGTACTTAAGGGAATCAGATTTGCTTTTAGATGCGTTACCTTACTCTTGGCTCCCAGGGTTCTTCTGCCTGTTGGCACACCTTGATCTTACTTGTTTTTCCATACTCTCTTAGCTTGAGTCAAAATGGGACACTGTGTACTGACATGTAACTGCATGTATCAGAATCTCAGGATAACACCAAATTGCCAAGCAGGTCAGTACCTGTCTTAACACCCCTGTACACACTCACTATTTCTGCCCTCAGGTGCTGCTCCATAAATTCTGCCTTATTTAGATAGTCTGGTTGTTGTTTATGTGCCTTAAGGCCTAACTGGCCAGGAAAAGCTATTTCTCAGACAATATTACGTAAAAGCTTTTTACTCCCTAAAGTAGAACTGGTGTCTAGAAAGTTTTTTCATTCAAGTTTGGTGAAAGAGGGGATTTAAAATAAGATACAATGTGGTTTTGGAAACCAGCTACCAATTTTTAGTTTGGGGAGCAGGCCATGTGACAGAAATGATTTATGGTGAGAGAGAAGAAACTGTTCTTTTTCTTGATATTTTAGAGCCTATAAAACCTGTTTCTGTGTCATTTTATTGGACTACTTTCATATACCATTTTAAAACCCTTTGATGTGTATGAGTTTTCTTGATGTATCTGTATGGGTTTTCATAATTACCCTTTTGTCTGAGTTTGCTTAGTACTTGAATATTTGAAAATATAGTAGTGGTATGGAAGGGAGCAAAGTGGACGGGTTTGTATACATACTTCCGTTGAATATGATTTCGGGTATAGATTGATAGACTAATACTGTTGGCTTGCTAGTCAGGTCTCAGGATGGTATTCCCTTCACTCTGACCTGAAGCCAGTGTATCTTAGAATATTAATTAACTTGCCAATGGAAAAAGATTGGGAAACTTAATTTTTAAGTACTGTACTATCCATATTTGTTGTTGTTTGGTAATATGGTAAAATACTGGTGAGTTGGTTTTGTATCTTAGGAAAACTGTCTTAGGAATGGATAGAATGTGTAGATTTGTAGAATCATAAAATCATTCAAAACCAATGACAACCACAGTTTGCTTTGAAAGAGGATGCACACCTTTTTTTTTTTTTTTTTTTTTTTAAGGTTTTATTTGTGGGAGAGAGTGAGCACAAGTTGGGTGAAGTGTAGGGGGAGAAGCAGGGTCTCTCGTGAGTAGGGAGCCCAATGTGGGGCTCGATCCTGGACTCCGGGATCCTGATCTGAACCAAAGGCAGACACTTAACTGTTGGAGTCACCTAGGCATCTCAAGAGGCATACATTTTTAATTGCCAAGTTACCTATGACTCAGGTCCTCAACAAATGGTTCATTTGAAGGTGCTTGGAATAGATAGGTACTTACTTTGAAAAGTTTAGAAATAAATGTATCTCTGTATTTTCAGAGAGCCCTTCTGGACATTTGTGAGTAGACACATCTCTAAGAAATGGTCAGATTTTACACCCAAACATTTTAACATTTAATCCCTGAGGCCTTGTTTTGTACTCTGCTTTCTACCAACATCATTTCAATTCTGCTGGTGTGAAATGTTTTTTGAAATACAAGGTCAGTTATACTTCCAGAAAAAAATGTGGTAATAACCACTACCTTCTGGAGAACATGATTCCTAAGGTTGTGTATATGTATTTGATAAATATGTCAAAGGTGATCATTTTGAAACTTAGGGTTTGTATGGTTTTGGCAAAACTCCTTTCAGTGAGCTATAATAGCACCAAAGAGTAACTGGTAGCATTCTTTTTGTTGTTGTTGTTTGATTAATTCTTTTTAAAATTAGCCTCCACACCTAACATGGGGCTTGAACTCATGATCCGTAGATCAAGAGTCACATGCTTTATCAACTGAGCCAGCCGGGCGCCCCACTGGTAATGTTCTTGATGCAGGTGTTATAAATGAAAGCCTTTGGTTCTGCTGTTCATTCAAAAATAAATACAAACTTACTTCCAAATAATACAATGTGGAAGATAACAAAAAAATAAAGTTTTTGTTTTAGTTTGTAACCAAAATTTGGAAACACTTGTGGGGAGGGATTGAGTAGGAATATCTGTTTGAGCCCTTTATGTAAATCCTTTCTAATTTCATTTCCCTATACAATACTTTTCACATTGCTGAAAACACAGTTTTTTTATTAATGTACTTCTGCATCTGTGAACATTTGTGCATGGTAAAACTGCACATACAAGACAACAAAACCACCCATTCAGAATTTGGCCCTTAGTTTTCCTTCACAGTATTTGGAGTGGAAGAATTATTGATTGTACTTTGTGCACTTGTTTATATATTTTGTTTTAAATAACAATACTCTTAAACATGGAGTGCATCTCCACCCACTCACTCCACCTTTTTTTTGTAGGATAATTAGGTGTCTGAAAGAAAGAGAAAAAGTTTTAAAATTTTTTCATGCCTTTCAATGAATCTTATTTTCTGCTTCTACCTACATATATTTCCAGGACAGGATATATTATTTCTGCTCTGCTGGATATTATTTCTTGAAGACAGGTTATTAATCATAGGATTTTTATAGGCAAGACACAACACACCAATGCTTACAGCAAAAGGTTGTATCTAGGTTAAAAGATATTACTTTGTTTCCTATTGGAAAGAAAGCAAAATCATATGCATATATTCCAAAACTTAAAGGATTCTATCTGTATCTTTTTTTTTTTTAAAGATTTTATTTATTTGAGAGAGAGAGAGTAAATGTGAGAGAGGAGGAGGAGGAGGGGGGAGACAGAGAAGCAGACTCCCTCCTGAGCAGAGAACCCGACCTGGAGCTTGATTCCAGGACTCTGGGATCATGACCTGAGCTGAATGCAGACACTTAACAAACTGAGCTACCTATGCACCCCAGATTCTGTCTAGATCTTAGAAATTCAAGAGCCCTTAAGAGATTATTTTGCTTTGTCCTCAGCTTTCCTTATTTTTCATTTTGTTTAACTTACTCCCTTGGTGTGCTTGTTTGGCTCTAGAACTTAAAAGGCATTTTTGTTTATTTTGGTACTTTTTTCCAAATTATTTGCTTCAACTTTTAAAAATCATTTTTCCTCTAAAATATCCATAATATTCATTCTAAATATCCATGCTTCAAGAAGTCAAGAAGAATATTCTTGAAAAAAAAAAAATAGAGGAGTCTCAGCAGAGAAATGATATTTGTGTGTGTGTGTGTGTGTGTGTGTGTGTGTGTGTGTGTGTGTAACAAAATAAAATGTTAGGACTCAAATATACAATAACCAAAATAAAACCCAAAATTCCCTGGAGGTCCTCAGTTGCAGTATGGAGATGATGAAGAAAAGAGTCCATGAACTTGAACCTAGAGCAATAGAAATTATCCAGTCTGATGAACAGAGAGGAAAATGATTGAAAAGGTAAATGAACAGAGCCAATGGGACAATATCACAAAGTCTAATATTCATTTTATCAGAATCCCAAAAGGAGAAGAGGAATACTAGAGTGCAAAAAACAGCTGAAGAAACAGTAGCGGAAAACATCCCAATTTTGGTGAAAGATACATGCTTAGAATTTCAGGAAGGTCAGTGAATCTCAACATTGATATTCAAAGAAACCATACTGGACATATCATGGACAACTAAAAATTATTTTAATGAAGAATTCCTGTTACATAACATTTTTTAAAGATACATTTATTTATTTGAGAAAGAATTTACACAAACAGGGGGAGGGGCAGAGGATTCTCAAGCAGACTCCCTGCTGAGCGCAGAGCCCAACTCAGGGCTGGATCCTGCGACCCTGAGATCACGACCTGAGCTGAAATCAAGAGTTAGATGCTTATGGTCTGAGCCACCCAGGCTCCCCTTGTCACATTACATTTTTATAACTAAAATGCTATATATGCTAGGTTTCTATATTCTGAGGGAAAATGAATGAATGACTTCTTTAAACCTCAGCACCAAGTTCCAGAATGTGGCCTGCAAAAACATCTAGGGTGTATGGCTTTAGTCTCCTTTTCTATTATTAACAGTCTTTAGTTAATGAAGATCAGCATGATTTTTCATTTTCAGACAAGTTTTACTTGAAGACAGTATTACTGCTTGCCTGACAATCATGAGATGCAGATTTGTGAAATTTTTATGAAGACTGTGCAAGAAGATACTTTTAAATTCATCTGAAAGAATAGAAGAGAAGTTGTGTATATTTACTCATCTAAAAAAACTATTTGTAAACCGCTTTCATTTTATTTTAACTCCATGTTTTTGGATTTTAAATTGTTTTTCAAGAAGTTTTGTTTTTGTTTTTGTTTTTTTCCAAAGGGATAGGAACCATACTTCCAGTGAAGTTGTATTAAAGGAGTGGTCAGCTTTTTCCTTTATATTTTAGTATTAATCAAAGATACAGAATCTGTACAGTTTATAAGAGGGAAAGAAAAGACCCATTGCATTAGTTAAAATGAAGACATCCGTGATTTTAAACTTTTCTGTACTATTTGTTATAATTAAGGAATTTGAACTTATAATATGGAGTTAATTTTAAGATATTTGTGAATGGCTTATTAATCATATTCTATAATATATCATTTTTTTGAGATACACAGATTAAGTAAAGTTTTCTTTTTTTTTTTTTTAAGATTTTATTTATTTATTTGACAGAGAGATCACAAGTAGACGGAGAGGCAGGCAGAGAGAGAGAGAGAGAGAGGGAAGCAGGCTCCCTGCTGAGCAGAGAGCCCGATGCGGGACTCGATCCCAGGACCCTGAGATCATGACCTGAGCCGAAGGCAGCGGCTTAACCCACTGAGCCACCCAGGCGCCCCTCTTTTCTTTTTTTTAAGACAGTGCCAGAGCACTTGAACAGGGTGGGGGAGGAACAGAGAGAGAGGGAGAGAGAGAATCTTAAGCAGGCTCCATGAGCAGCATGGAGCCCAGTGCAGGGCTTGAGATCATGACCTGAGCTGCATCAAGAGTTGGGTGCTCAACTGACTGAACCTCCCAGATGTCCCTAATTTTTTTCATTCTAACACAAGATTTTAAAAAGAAAACTAATGGTAAAGTAAATGAAACTGACTTTTGTCTTCTACCTGAGGAGGAAAACTTGGAAAGAACATAATTTATAGAAATGCAAAAGTTTGAGATATGTAATTTTGAGTTTTATCAATCAGTAAGAGAAGACAGAAAGGCTAAGCCATGGTTTGACAGTTCACAAAAGAAAAAATAATAATGGCCTTGCATAACGTAGCAGATTATGTTTACCACAGATGACCACAGCAATATCTCCCAGCTGACATGTTCTTCTGCAATGTGATGTCACTTTGTCATCAAAACGTGGCATCTCTCCACTTCTTTAATTTTGAGTAGGCTTTTTGACCGCGTAGACCAAAAGAACATGGTAGAATGGATGATATCCTAGTTCCAGGGGTTGTTCTTACCTCACCTGGCAATTTCTTCCCGCCTTTTGGAACCCAGCCACTAAGTAAGAGATGTAATTACCTTCAAATTACTATGTTCTAAGAAGGCCAAAGTCATCTAATGAAGTCCTGGAGGATAAAACATCTGGAGAGGCCAAGGAGCATTGAGGAACCAGACATGTAAGTGAAGAAGCCATTTTGGAAATGGATCCTCCAGCCCCACCTGCCATGGCTGTTGCTTTGTAAATCAGATGAACCACCCAGGAGAGCCCTTCTCAATTTTTGACCCACAAAATCATGAGCAAAATAAAATGGTTTCTTTTAAACTTCTGAGGTTTTGGGTCCTTTGTTACGCGTCAGTGATACCTGTAAAAAATTACTGGGGAAGAAAAGATTTCATCATTTTTATAAGAGATGGCAGTATAGGAGAATATGTCTACATGTCTAAATCTGTCAAGAGAACTAGTATCTACAGTGTAACGGAATCCCTAAATAGTCAAAAAAACAAGGGCCTCAGTAGAAAAGTGTACCAAGGATATTAAATAGGCGAATGACAGAAAGGTATGCTTAAACTCATTAGTAATGAGAGAGGTTCAGATTAAAGCCACAAGAAAATTTCTCTTAGTACCCAACAGACTAACAAAAACTAGAAAGATGGGTGGATAATGTCATGTGTCAATGGCGATGGGGGTGAATAGGAACCCTTACGCACTGTTGCTTAGTGTAAAGTGGTGGAGCTGTTCTGGAGAGCAGTCTGGCAAAATTTAATATAGATATTAATAAATCATCCTGGATTCATGTCCTCAAGAAGTCTTACACAGGTCTTTAAGGGAACAAATAGGAAAATAATAATCACATTGGGCTTTTTGGTGACAAACTTCAAGTCAATGTAGGTTTTTGGTTTTTTTTTTAAGATTTTATTTATTTGAGAGAGGGTACACACAAGCAGAGGAGGGAAGGAGCAGTGGGGAGGGAGGGAGACAAGCAACTTCATGATGAACACAGAGCCCAATGTAGGGCAAGCCAAAATCGTGTTGGATGCTGAACCCACTGAGCCACCAAAGTGCCCTACCGATCTAGGTTTCTTAATCACTGAGAGAGTTAAAACTTGGTGAAGGCTCACATACACAGTCGTGCGTTAGAAGCAAAGGACTACATATATCTACCACATCTGCATATGTTTTAAAGATGCAGTTTAGTGAAAGTAATAAACAATGGAGTCTATAATAATACCATTTGTATAAATTTAAAACAGGGACACAAAAATATCCTGTAAGAAAATAAAAAACCACATCAAACACATTGGAATGGTTTCCTAAGAACAAGAAAAAAGTCGCCCATAGAGGGAGGAGTGGGAAATGAGGTAAAAGAAATTAAAGGCCAGTAGTGATGGTGTGCTGTGAACCATTGTGTATGAGCAAATGTTCTGTGCCTGAGGTCCAGCATTGAACTCCTCTGCTCAAGAGAAGATTATAATTCTTCAGGAGTCCAAAAAAGCAAATTGAAAGGATAGAACAATTTGCCAAATCTGCTACGCTTGGGGGGTTTAAATGAGAGCAGTACTTACAAAAGTGTGGTCAAGAGGTGCCTAGGTGGTGTGGTCATTTAAGCCTCTGACTCTTGGTTTCAGCTCAGGTCATTCTCTCGAGGTGGTTAGATCAAGTCCCACACCGGCTCTGTGCTCAGCATGGAGTCTGCTTGAGATTCTCTCTCCCTCTCCCTCTGCCTCTGCTTGTGCTCTCTCTTTCTCTCATTCTCAGAACTTTAAAAAAAGAGTGTGCTCAAACAGGCAATCTCATATTTTTTGGATATATAATCTGGTATGACCTTTATACATGACAGTATTAATGAAGAGCCTTAAAAAATGCTCATGTCCTAGCCAAAACAAACAAAAACTATAGAATGAAATTTAGAAAACAAACCACTTAAATAGCAACAGCAAACAGGAAATACTTGGAGATTTATTTAACAAAATATGTGTAAGACCTGTATATGGAAACTATAGAACACTGCAGAGAGAAACTAAAGAAGACCAAACTAATGGGACAGATACCGTGTTCATGGATTGGGAGACTCAATATTGTTAAGATTTCACCTCTCTTCAAATTGATCTATAGATCCAAAAAAATTCCAGTCAAAATACCAGTAGGCTTTTGAACTATTTTTATAGAATTCAGCAGGCTAAATTTATATGGAAATGCTAAGGCTCTAGAGTAGGTAAGACCAAAAAGGTGCACTATTTGATATCAAGACTTTATAGTAATCTAGAGAGTGTAATTTTAATGATGATAGATATATAAATCAATGGGACAAAACAAAGTGGAGATATATAAATATATCATCAAGTGATTTTCAACAAAAGTTCTGAGGTGAAATCAGTAAGGAAAAATTTTTCAACAAACGATGTAGGAACAGTTGGATATCATTGGCAAAATGATGGACTTTGTTTCTGGTCTCACACTATATAGAAGCGTTAACTTGAAATGGGTCCACAAACCTAAACACAAGAGATAAAACTTATAGAAAAAAACAGGAGGAAGATCTTGAAGATCTTTGTAATCTTGGGTAATGCAAAGATTTTTTAGATAAGCCACAGAAAGTAAGAAGCATTAAAAAAAAGTTAATAGGATGCCTGGCTGGCTCAGAGGTAGAGCCTATGACTCTTAATCTCAGGGTTGAGTTTGAGCCCCATGTTGGGTGTAGAGATTACTTAAAATCTTTTTTAAAAAGTTAATAAATTGGGTTTTATTAAAATAAAAATCTTTATCAAAATACACTGTTAAGAAATAAAAAGATAAGCCATAGACTGGGAAAAAATATTTGTAACACATCTGATGAAGGATTCCTCTTCAGGATATATAAAGAAATTTTAGTACTCAGTAATAAGAAGACAGACAACCTAATTAAAAGAGAGCAAAACTTTGTTAAGTAAGTGAGGCAAAGATCATCTTTGTGTATTGGCTCCAAGTTTATTTCTTCTTTAAAATATTTTATTAATTTATTTGTCAGAGAGAGAGAGAAAGAGCACAAGCAGGAGGAGCAGCAGGCAGAGGGAGAAGCAGGCTCCCCATGGAGCAAAGAGCAAAGGACTGGATCCCAGGACCCTGGGATCGTGACCTGAGCCAAAGGCAGATGCTTACCCAACTGAGCCACCAAGGTGTTCCTCCAAGATTATTTCCTTATGACAGTCTGAAAGCTTTTAGCTATAAAAGCCCACAAGTGCCAAACTCAAATTTTTACACATTCCATTATTTACAAAATAGTCCAAACAGGTGGATTTTTAGAACCTCCCTGCTTTGCATACTCCAGGAAACCAACCTCCACAACTGCTGGCAGTCAATAAGATAAATCCTGGGGGTGCCTGGGTGGCTCAGTGGGTTGGGCACCTGCCTTAGGCTCATCACGATCTCAGGGTTCTGGCATCAAGCCTCACTTTGGGCTCCCTTATTGGCGGGGAGTCTGCTTCTCCCCCTTGCTTGTGCTCGCTCACTCATGTGCTCTCTCTCAAGTAAATAAATAAAATCTTAAAAAAAAAAAAAAAGATAAGCTCTGGGCCATAAAGGCCCCAAGCCTTTGGTGCTGTCTTTTAAAGCTCTGACACAGAGACACTCTACTATGCTGCTAGAGCACATCACCTGGACATGTAAGCCTCCTGTCTGATTGCCCTCTCCTCCAGGAGTTCCCTTGCCCTCCTCCCTTTTTGGGTGGTGACCCCCTCATTGTCAGCCTCCAGACAGTCTTGTGCTCTGAGGGACTTTGTGCAACCCTGAAAACTCCTGCAAATCTACGTACTGCTCAATACGTGTGTTCTGATCTTGATCGATCCCCAAATCCCCAACAAGACTTTAAGAGACATTTTACCAAAAAAAGGAATGACTGTCCACTAAGCACATACAAAGATGCTCATCATCTTTATTCTTCAGGGAGATGCTAGTTAAAGCCACATTGGGTTACCATTGTATACCCACTAAGTGAAAAAGACTGACACTACCAAGTATGGTGAAGACATGGTACAAAACGATACAGCGGCTTTGGAAAGCAGTTTGTCAATTTCTTATAAAATTAAACAGTTACCATTTAATCCGTAATTCCACTTCTCAGTATTATTTAGTCAAGGAGAATAAAAGCATTTGTCCACATGAAGACTTGTATGTGAACATTCATAGTTGCTTTATTCATATAGTGAAAAATCAGAAAGTCGAACGTTCATCAACTGAAGAATGGATAACCAAATGGAATACTACTAAGGAACGAGAAGGGCTAGACTACCAATACTTGCACCATGGATTAATCTCAAGGATGTTATGCTAATGGAGAAGCAAGACACAAAAGATTATATACCGTATAATTCCATTTATCTGCATTTCTAGAAAAGGCAAGATGAGAGTGATAGTGAACACAACTATTGGTCACGATGGATGAAGGATCAGGGAGGGAATGGACTATAAAGCATGAGGAAGTATTAATCTTGATCATGGTAGTTATGCAAATCTACAAATTTATCAAAAGCCATCAAACACTTTAAATTCATGAATCGTATTTTCAATTATCTCTCAATAAGGTGGACTGAGGAAAAAACAAAGTACTCATGCTTTTTAACACAGAATTGCATTACTTTTCTTAAGTTTTTTAACTTATCTAAGTAATCTCTACACCTTGAATTTACAACCCTGAAATCATGAGTGATGTGCTCTACCAACTGAGCCAGCCAGGCACCCCAAAATCGCATATCTAAGAATTTAAAGAAATAATAAGAGATGTGTTTAAAACATAGAGTGTTCATTTCAACATTATTTATAATAGCTAACTTGAAACAACTGAAATGCCCAGCAGTAGAATATTGTTTAGATCTGTCTATGATACATTCATACAGGGAATTTGTCAAGCTATTAACAATTACATAGAAAATAGGAGTTGGAGAAATGTGTGCTACTTTAAGTAAAAAGGCAGATTAAAATACAGTATGTGTCTAGTTTTTTACTTTGGTTTTTATTTTAAAACCAGAAATTAATAGAGTACAATATTTTTACTATGTCATTGATAAATGAAGGGCGAGAGGGATTTTCATGATATGCAAATAGGATCTGAAAATCTGCTACCTCCGTATATATTTTTTCTTCCAATGGGAAATGGAAGAGATTAACATTCAGACCAATGTTCTTTAGCAACAAGATAGGCCAAGTTCATTATTACTTTTTACAATAAAATAGGGATTATATGCACCCTAAAGGATATTGACTAATATTTACAAATCCTCAAGGTGATACCCCTAGCTTTGACTTTATTTAAAAAGCTCCCTCAATTAACTTAAGAGGACACTTATCCATCTGTATCTAAAAATCAGAAGAGAGTTAAAATGAAATTAATTAGACATGGACACACAGTACATTTCCTGGGGTATGTTAGGGATCAGAATATCTCATCCCATCTAAAGTCTGCAGGTAAAATGTCCCTTATACTGGCTGAGCAGTCCCAGAGCAGGATCCTGGTCAGGAAAACTTGGACTATTCAATATTCCCACCCTGGGCCAGGGAAGGTAAAACGGGTAAATGAAAGGTGTTTGAATATACATTCAATAGGGAATAAAGGGCCTGTGAAATTCCTTGATTAGTCTCTCTCTTGGTGTCCTGAGATTTTCATTTCATGATTGAAAGAATGGATTAACTCTGAGATCTCCAGTTTTGTATCTCTAATTTTTACAGACTCTAGAACATTAAGGAAATATCTAAAATTGGATATATTTTGCAATGCCTGACTGGTTCACTTGGTAAATTTTGCAACTCTTGATCTCAGTCACCATTGTTAAGTTCAAGCCCCACACAGGGTGTAGAGATTACTTAAATAAAAAATCTTTAAAAAGTAAAATAAAATTGGTTATATTTTTCAGTAGCCATTAGTTTTTTGAAAGTAAATTGGAAAAATGTTTATGGCAGTATTCGATTTTTTTTTTAAGAGGGGGAAAGGGGAGGGGAGAGGGCAGAAGAGAGAGGGAGCAAATCTTAAGCAGGCTTCATGCCCAGTGTGGAGCCTGAGGCAGGGCTCAGTCTCACAACACTGAGGTATTGACCCGAGCCAAATCAAGATTTGGATGCTTAACTGGCTGAGTCACCCAGGCATCCCATCCCCTAAACAATTTATTTTTATTTTTTTGAAGATTTAATGAATTTATTCCGAGAGAGAATGAGAGAGCACAAGCAGGGGGAGCAGTAGGCAGAGGGAGAAGCAGGCTCCCTGCCCAGCAAGGAGCCCGATTCAGGACTTGATCCCAGGACCCTGGGATCATAAGCTGAGCCCAAGGCAGGTGCTTAATTGACTGAGCCACCCAGGTGCCCCTCCCCTGAGCAATTTAAATCGTGTTTTCTATACACTTGGAAACCTGTAATCAAAAATTATAATCTTGTTCACAGATTGGGGTTTTTTTATCTGTAAGTTTGCAATTAATTGGATTTCTATAAACAGGGTCTTCTTTTATGTTCAGCCCAGTTCATTAAAAATTATGTGTAAATAAGAAATATTCTTGGTTTTGGAAAGCAAAATTTTTTTAACATTCCCATGCAAATGGTTGAGTAGTTTATTTATGAGGAACGTGTGAAAATATTAAAAGTGGGTCTTTGGTCTCTCTACAAATCCAGACCAAAAAGAGAGCCATATTAAGGCACTTACAAAAAGAGTGTTCACTCATATGCCTTCACTAAACACACATATATAGACATAGAATAAAATGAGATATAAATAAGGCAATTCTCACGAAGAAATATCTAAGACAAAGTGTGGATTGGGAAGAGAAAACAGAGAACCTTGGAACTGCTCGTGTCTTGCAAAAAGGTTGTTTCTCCCTAGTTAAAACCAGAGTGTCAGCGTTTTATTCCCAGATGACTGGTGTCAGAGAGCTATTGTCATTTATACCCATACATTTTGTTTCCCTCTGAATTTCACCTAATAAAGGTATACCAGGGCCAGGAGCAGCTGTTTACATTGCATCCAACTATAAATCAAGACAACAAGCTTTTTGCTCTGAGAAGGAATCTATTTCCCCTTTACTGTATTCACATATTCTCTCTCTTTCTCGCTCTCTCTCCCTTTGCCTTTGGTATTCAGAAAATGGAATGCTGTTACCCAAATAGACTATTTATACATGTTTCTGGTGATTATTTGTGGTGAGTCTAATTACTGATTTTACATCTGTTTTTAGCAACTCGCTTTTCGGTAGTTCTTAGTTTTTAGCAACTCCATTTCAGTTAACCTAACTACCTATTTTCACAACTTACTTAAACACATTTTTTTTTTAATTAATCCCGCTTTCTTGCTAGCTTTTCCTGTCCATCCTAACGTTCTCAACTTGATGAATCTTCCACGTGTGTCAGCTTTAAAAAAATAAAATGGCCAGTTATTTTTTAGCAAAATGAGTTCATTGGGAATAGCAGAGGAATTGTGATTTAGGACGAGTAAACTGGAAAAACCATAGGCAAGTCCAAAGAGACAAAGGGAAGGTAAGCCTTTATCAGTTATCAGGGGAGGGTTGTTTCACACGAAAGTTCGTTGGAGGAGGTGGTGGTTTCTCACTGGCTGCAAGTGTTGCTGCTGGGGCAGAAGGAGATCTTCCTTCTTGCCCGCTGCATAGGCGGCAACCAGGGGTGTGCATGCCAGCGCTCCCCCTTTAGGGCTTCCCAACTCCATTTTCAACGCTGTTTCCTTCACTACTTTTCATAGAAATGAAAGTATGCTGGAAACTTTGGAAGAGGAAGAAAAAGTACGTAGTGTGTGCTTACAGGGATATTTGATTTAGATGTGCTTCAAACAAAAGCACATTAGTCATATCAACAATTGCAAAGAGACCATTAAATAAAAAAGACACTAATAAGGCAAAAAGTTGGGACTATCTGATGGTAAGAATCCTGTTAATTTTTTTTCGGTGGGATAATGGTATTTTGTTTTCAAAAGAGGGTCCCTTATAATTTTACAGGTACATGCGGAAATAATTACAGATAAAATGATTATGTTTTCTGTGATTGGCTTCAAAATAATTCAGGAGAGGGGCACCTCGCTGGTTCAGTCAGTGGAGTGTGCAAATCTTGATCTTGGGGCCATGAATTTGAATCCCACATTGGGCCTAGAGATTATTTTTTTTTAAAAACTATAGGAAAGGAGAAGTGGATAGTTGTATGAACAAGATTGGGCATGAGTTGATAGTTATGAAAGTTCATTATACGTGGGAGTTCATTATATTATCTTGCCTACCTTTTCATGTGTTTGAAATTATCCATAACCAAACGGTAAATGCATTTCTAAAAGGGTTAATAGGGGCACCTGGGTGGCTCAGTCTATTAAATGTCCCACTCTTGATTTTGGCTCATTTTGTGATCTCAGGGTTGTGGGATCAAGCCCCACATCAGGCTCCACACTGAGTGTGGAGTCTGCTTGGGGTTCTCTCTCTCCCTCCCCTCTCCCCCTCCCCTTGCTCACATGAGTGCTCGCTCTCTCAAAATAAGTAAAAATAAAATAAATAAATAAATAAATAAATAAATAAAAGGGTTAATAAGCTCATACAAATAACCTTGTAATAACCTTTAACAAATCATTAGGAAAAAGAGAAATATACCAAGTGAGCAAAAGATATGAACAGGCAGTGTGCAAAAGAAGTAATAAATGGTAAATAAGCATATGAAGAGAACTTCAGTCTCAAAAACATGCAAATTAGGACAATGAGTGATATTTTGATTTATAGTGAGAAACATATTTGGTCTTCATCCACTCTTACTGGCTTGCAACTCTTCAAACCTTTGGAATTTCCTAATGAAAAAAAGCAATGGGAGTATCTTTTTTATATTATTTAGCCTTGTGTAATCAGTTCCCGAAATAGCTGCATAGCCATAAAGGTGGAAGGAATGTATTGTTATTCATAACAGGCCCCTTTCAACCACACCTAAATTAATGTTAATGAGATGAGTTTTGGAAAACTCCTAAGGCTGGGGGCCAACCAGCACTGGAGGGTTGGAACTTTCAGTCCCATTCCTCACCCTACATCCAGAAAGGTGAAAGGGTCTGGAGGTTGAATCAATTGCCAATGGCCAATGATTTAATCAATCGTGTCTATGTGATGAGCCCTCCATAAAAACCCAACAGTGTGGGGTTCAGGGATTTTCCAGGTTGCTGAACATGGGGGTGTGCTGGGAAGGTGGCATGTCTGGAGGGCACTGGACTGCCATGTCCCTTCCCATATAGCTTATCTTCCCCTATGCATCTTTTCTATTGGGCTGTTACTGAATTGTATCCTTTTCTAATAAACTGGTAACCTAGTAATGTAAACTGTTTTCCCAAGTTCTGTGAGCCACTCTACACATTAACAGAACCCAAGCAGGCTGTTGTGGGAACCTGCAGGTATAGCCAGCCGGTCAGGAGCACAGGCAACAACCTGGGCCTGTAACTGGTAACTGACGTGGGGACAGTCTTGGGGGACTAAGCTTGTGAGATCTAATGCTATCACCAGCGAGCAACCAAACGCAATTAATTTAACTTCTTGGTGGTGTTGGAAAACACATTCAGAAAGGAGATACTTTTTTTCACCTGTAGAATTGACAAAACAGTTTAATGAGAACTACTATTGATGAGAACGAGGTAAAGCAAATAGTCTATCTACCTCTAGTGAGACAGTAAATTCAGTAGGTCCCTAAGCTTTCCTGGTTGTCATCTCTATCTTCTCCAAAAGAGTGGGCATTATTTGCCATTCCCATTTGATATGTGAGCTAACTAAATACCAGAATTATCCAAGGTCACACAACCGAGGGCTTGTTTTTTTCCTTCTACCCCTGGAAAAGAAGAATCTGTTGATGAAATATTTTGCAATATATATGATAATGAGTTCTCTAGAGTTATTTTCTGACCTAGATGATCCCAGATGATTGAGAAACAGAGCAGACATAAGCCCAGCCTATGGCCAGGAGCGAAGCCCCGCTGATAGCAGCCTGTGTCAGCCAAACCCTAGTCTACCCACAGACATAGGAGAGAGAAGTAAATGTAGCTCATTGTACACCAAGGAGGTTTTGCAGTTGCCAGCAGCTGCCTGAGGACTCGCCTCCTTTCCCTTGCTACTGCCCTTACACTCTAGTCCTACTCTTGCTTTCTCCCTGAGTGCTTTAGTCTTACAGGCATCAGATCCCTCAATACTGGGATGCTAAGAAAGGTGGGTTATTTATTTCTCCATTGTCTGTACCTTGTTTCAAAGACTTGAGGAGGCTTATTAAAATTCTCATAATGCAAAGTAAAGAAAGATAGAAGGGAGCTAGAAATAGGAAAATCTATTCAGATCCCCGATATAGATAAAGGGAACCTAGTTCACTAATGATACCTACTTCACAGAAGCATAACCACTATTCTGATTTTTCAATGTCCTATACACGGGGTAACGTGAGACAGTTTTCCTCTCTTATGGCAGCAAAGTGGCCACGAAGTTGGAGACTTGCCACATGGCCCACCGAGGATGCCAAAGAGTAACCATGTAATTGTACACTGTTTTTAACAGCTTGTTTTTCTCACCTGAGACAGCAAACAAACTGGTTGTGGGTAGGTGAGACCATAAAACGTGACTCTTTCCATCATCACGCCATTTCAGTTTTTGGTTCTATACAGGAAGAATTCATGTGTTATGACTGAAGAGGAAAATAGAGCTAAGAGACAAGCTATATAATTTTTAAGTTGTGACCGATTTTATTTTTCCACTGGAAGTTATCTCTCCTTGTCACTAATTTCTACCCTTTCCTTCAGCAATACTAATCCACTCGTTCATTTAATGATTGTGTATTGAGTGGTTACTATTTTCCAGGGCTGTGTCGGTGAATGGAACAGACCTTTATGGAACATAAAGTATGGTTGCTGAAAGTATGGTTGCTGTAGGATGAACTTCGGTGCTTTTGAAGACTATGGGGCAGGCTCTTATGGCTTGAATACAATAAACGAGAGAGGAGCGCGGGGCCCGATTCAGGTGTGCTTCCTTAGGACACACACACACACACACACACACACACAGTATTAGTGTTCTATTGTTGCTCCTATAAATTCCCACAAATTAGTGGCTTAAAGCAACACACACTTATTATCTGACAGTTCTATAGGTTAGAATTACAAGATGGGACTCACTGGACTGAAGTCAAAGTGTTCCTTTCAGAGGGTCTCAGGAAGGGTTTGTCTCCTTGCTGCTTTTCAGCCTCTAGAGGCTGCCTCCGTTCCTTGGCTCAAGGACCCCTTCCTCCATCCCCCAGCCAGCATCAGCACCCCTCTCTGACCATTCTTCCATACTTGCATCTCCTTCTCTGACCAAATCTGGGGCAGGTTCTCCAATTTTAAGGACCCATGTGACATAGGTTAGGCTCACTTGAATAATCTTCCCATCTTGAGTCCTTAACTTAGTCATATTATCACAATATACTGTTTGATACGGTAACATTTGCAGGTTCTTGTGGTTAGGATATGTATCTCTTTAAGTGTGGGGAGGATCATTATTTTGTCTAATACACACTTACACATACAAAGGTAGTTATGGCATGAATATTAGAATTTATATAGAAATTTTTCTCAAAAATGTAAATAAATAAAATAAAGGAACATAAACAAAAAGACTGCACCCCAAAATAGAGGCATGATCATTTTGGAAAAAGTTTTTCATGTATATATTATTCATTAATGTCTCTGATGAGATATTGCCATTGATGAGATATTGATGAGATATTGCCATTGATAGAGAAGAAAAAAGAAACGGAGAGGTACAGCTATAGTAAATGAATGACATGAATAATTCTAAGAAACGTGATGTTAAGTAAAAAAGCAAGTCTCAGAAGACTCCCCAAGTATAGGTCTTAGGTTTACACATGAGTTTCCTCAGAGCTACTATAACAGATTGATAAAAACTAGGCAGCTTTAAAGAACAAAAAATTATTCTCTCAAAGTTTTTTTGGCTAGAAGTCCAAAACCATGGTATGGGCAGGGCCCTCTGACGGCCTTAGGGAAGAATCATTCCTCGCCTCTTCGAGTTTCTGCTGGGTGTTGGCAATCCTTAACATTTTTTGTTTTGTGTCTGCACCACTGCATTCTCCAGCTCACAGGGCCTTCGTTCCTCTGTCTCCCTGCGCAACTCCAAATCTCCCTTTATAAGGACACAGTCGTTGAATTTAAGGCCCACCCTAGTCGCGTCCAACCTTGTCTTAATTTGATTACATCTGCAAAGACCCTGTTTCCAAATACGGCCACATTCATACGTTGGTGGTGGGGGGAGAGTTAGGATTTCAACATATCTTTTGGGGGACACAATTCAACCCATACAGTCAAAATTACAGCATCTGTAAGGGAGCGAGGGAAGCAGGATTAAGCTGACAGAGCCATTGAGCTGTGATGCAGGTCTAACAGAAGCCTGGGCTGATCCCACAGGGAGCTCCGCAGTTAGGATGGCCTCGCAGATGTCCATAATTGAGGCAAGTAGCCAGGCATGTTTCTTCCTGCAATATCTAGGCTTTGGATGCAGGCAACCCAGGGGGATGAGACAACGCAACACCCTTCGGCCAAGAACAGTTCCCACAGGGGGACACAACTGGGCGCCCTCAGCAACTAGCACTCTCTGCAAATGAATGTCTTGGTCCTGGAGAGGATATCAGGGTTGCATACTCCAGCTTCCACTATATTGTGGTTTTCAATAGATCTCTAAAAATAAGCCAAAGTATACAATATATTCTTATTTCATATACAATTGTGATAGAGTATTTACATACATGCATATGTATATATACATATTTATTTATATGTATATAAATATTTATTATTTACACCTAAAAGCTGTAGAATGATACAGAACATTTAGGACTGTAAGGATAGGAAGGTTCTTGGTTTTTTGGTTCTTGAGTTGGGTGGTGGGTTTATAGTTTTTCACTGTATTATGATTTATAACTAGCTTATGTATTTCATGTAATCTTTTGTATGTATCAAATAAGTAATCTCTGCACCCAATGTGGGACTCGAACTCATGACCCCAAGATCAAAAATTGTATGCTGTATGGACTGAGCCAGCCAGGCGCTCCTGCATCAAATATATTTATAAAAATAATAAAAAGAAGAAAGAAAACTAGGCAAAGGTCATAGCAGTTATAGAAATTTTAGAAAAAATATGAGTAAATAGAGCAAATCCTGAGTCCTCTGCTACAGTAGGCATTCAGATGAAGAAATACTTCCCTGAAATTCCCTAATGTTACTTACTTTAGTTTGCTTGCATAACCATCCTGAAATTTTGTTATTTTTGGCTGGAAGTATGGTGTTGACAAAAATATATTGTTTACTTTCACTTTCACCTAGTTTTTAAAAAAAAAGATTTTATTTATTTATTTGAGAATGAGAGAAAGAGAGAGAGAGCATTAGAAGTGGGAGGGTTAGAGGGAGAAGCAGACTCTCTGTCAAGCAGAAAGCCTAATGTGGGACTTGATCCAGGACTCCGGGATCATGACCTGAGCGGAAGGCAGTTGCTTCACCAACTGAGCCACCCAGGCGCCCCTCACCTAGTTTTAAATTGATTTGTTCACCATGGCACTAATTTTTTTTTTTTAAGTGAAAGAGTATTTTGGGTAAGGTTGTTGGAATGCTTAATAGATCTGTTGGTGCAATAAAAAAATCTGGTTCATGCACAATATTGACATGTCAAGTTTTCACCATGATATTTTTTAAGTGTATTCATTTATAATTTAAGTAATCTCTACCCAATGTGGGGATCAAACTCACAACCTTGAGATCGAGAGTCTGATGTTCTGGGGTGCCTGGGTGGCTCAGTGGGTTAAGCCTCTGCCTTCAGCTCGGATCATGGTCTCAGGGTCCTGGGATCGAGCCCCGCATCCGGCTCCCTGCTCAGTGAGGAGCCTGCTTCCCCCTCTCCCTCTGCCTGCCTCTCTGCCTACTTGCGATCTCTCTCTGTCAAATAAATTAATAAAATTTAAAAAAAAAAAGGAGTCTCATGATCTTCCAACTGAGCAGGCCAGCCACTATTCACAATGGTATTTTTAATGGTACATTGAGTGGAGAAAGAGAGCTGTTGGATTATGTTTTATGATCACAGTTTTTACTTTAAAAAAAAAAAAGGTATGTTGTCTATATTGTATAGCTTTATATTTACATAGAAAAAGAAATGGAAGAAGGCACTCCGAGTAGCCAACTGCTGTTTGTGGGGATCAGAAATGGGGTGTGATACTTTTTCACTTTATATACCTCTGAGAGCCTTTGAAACTAAAAAAAATAAAATAGTAAAACATATTTTTTTGACCACTTTTTTCAAAACGACTGGTTTGAGTTTTCTTAGTTCAAGAGTCTGTTTCCATGTTGGAAAAATGGGAGTGCTACTCAGACCTTGGAATGGGATAATGTATGGGAAGTCAATTTCGGACGCGCTAATGCAATAACAAAGCATAGTAAATGCTAATGTGCGTGCCTTATGGTGATATTGTTTGTGAAAGAAATTAAATGGTAATAATGTTTGTTAAAGAAGTATTAACTTTTTGGAAACCTCCTGATTTCTTTCTTTTTTCTTTTTTCTTTTTAAAGATTTTATTTATTTATTTTTGCAAGACAGAGAAAGAAAAAGAGCACACAGGAGCCGGGGAGTGGGGTGAGAAGCACACTCCCTGATGTGGAACTCCATCCCAGGACTCTGGAATCATGACCTGAGCTGAAGGCAGATGCTTAACTTACTGAGCCACCCAGGCCCTCATGGAAACCTTATTTCTAATGCCAGAAATTTCAATTTCTTTTAAACCTGTTTGTTAACCATGGCGCGCGCTCTCTCTCTCTCTTTTTTAAATTCAGGACTGAACACCTTCTCAACTGAACTTAACGGAGAGATTAAGTGCCTTGTTTTGAGCTATGTTTAAATGAAGATGAGCTAGAAGACAGAACTGTTAAAAATACGTAAGTTTTATTATATAGCCAAATGAAGGATTTGGCTCTCTTGTAATGGTATTCTGAAAAATTCCTAGCTTCTGTGAAATTTCCTAATTATGGAATTTTCTTTCATGATATGGAGCTACTCCTGATTTCATCATGAGAATCTGATCTGAAACTCAATTTACAGAAATACTGAAAATGAATTTCAAATTAAATGAGACCATCTGTATACTAATATGATGCAATACTGTTGATTCACATTTTTCCATATTAAAGACTGTTCTGAACTCTAAATCTTTTAAATAAACGAGACTGAAATTTAATGTTGTTGTGTCTGAGTATGTTACTTGTATAACAACCACCTACTTGCAGGAACTCTTCACCTCTCTGTTAATCATTTTTTTAATGCTGCCTTTCTGAGCTAGTTATCAAGATATGATTTCATAACCACACCTCGGTAGCTGAAATCCCAGTTCTGCCACTTAATCTCTATGTGTTCATAGGAAAATTAGTTAGATATTTTAGGCTTTGTTTTTCTCGCTGAACATGTAATGCTTTTCTTCCAATCACTGATAAATGCTTATATGGTATTGTCCAATTTTACTGTTGTAAAATTTGAATGCTTAATAGCTAAATTCATACACAGTCATACAGCTAATAAGAGGTAGAGTTGAAGTCTGGTTCCAGATTTACCTGATACCAAAGCCCAAAGTTTTAGAGTATTGCTTCCTCTTTGGAGAGTTAATGTTTTCATATGTTTGGTAGGATATCTGCCCATCTTTGGGAATCTGGGTCTGTATGTTAAATTTTATTTTATTTTTTAAAGATTTTATTTATTTATTTGACAGATCACAAGTAGGCAGAGAGGCAGGCAGAGAGAGAGAGGAGGAAGCAGGCTCCCTGCTGAGCAGAGAGCCCGATGTGGGGCTCGATTCCAGGACCCTGGGATCATGACCTGAGCCGAAGGCAGCGGCTTAACCCACTGAGCCACCCAGGCGCCCCTGCATTGGAGTTTTTAAGTGGTTCGTAACATTTATCCGTAGACAAAGGATTCCTGTTCAATTCCAAAAGTATATAGCCCTCTGGACCTCAAAGGAATTTCTTTGACACAGATCACTTCACTCTGTGATGCTACTTTTTTTTTTCTTTTAGTAAATATATGTGTGCACTCTTAATAAAGATTATTCCTGTTAATTGCAAGAGTACTGCTCAGACCTTATAGGAAAAAATGGGTACCCTACTGAGGTGGTTTCAATCAACATTCCTTGAGTAAAAATACCATGCTCAACACGAATTCTAAGAACAGTAGAAATTGCATTTTCATAGTGCCTGTCCTTATTCATTAAAAAAAATCCCAAATCATCAACTATTTTTTGTTGCCTGTTTATTTTTATGTCAGATACTGTGGTAGGTGCTAGAGGCACGTGTGTGTGTGCATGCGTGTATATTCTTCAAAATCACAACAAAACCCTCAGTGGGTATCTATTGCACTCTCCTTTCCTCTACCCCGTCCTCCTCCACCAGATTAATTTCTACTTTGCCTTAGATCCCAGCTCAAATGTCACTCCCTTAGAAAGGCCTTTCAGGGCAGTCCCCTCTTCTCATCTAAATTAGGTATTCCCACTTCTTTGTACTCATAACAATTTTTATCATATCACTAGTTCGATGTCCTTAAGGTCTGCCTCTCTAGCTAGACCATTTCCATGTATTCATCATTCATTCATTCAACGGGTATTTTTTGCAGACCTACTAAGTGTCAGTTATTCTTCGGTGTACATCTTAGGTGAAGATACCATGGTGAGCACGAAAAGGTCACTGTCCTCATGAACTTACATTCTATTGGGAAGATGGACAAAAGCCAAATAATCAGATAATTTGAAGGCATTAAGTGTTATAAGGAAAGTAAAGTGCGGTGAAAGGATAAGTGGTTACAGGGCAAAGGAGAGGAGGTGATTTGGTCTATTTATGTTGGTCCATCAGAGAAAACCACTCTAAAGGGAAGACTGTGTGCACAGAAACCCAAATAATATAAAGCAGTGAGCCTTGGGAGACAGAGGGCGAGAAGTTCTGGAAAGGGAACAGGAAATAGAACTGTCTGAGACTGGAATGAACTTGACTTGTTTCAGAAAATGCAAGACATGTGGCTGGAATCAGGTGAGCCCAGGAGAGCATCACTGATGCTGCTGGAGAGGTCAGGGAAGAAATAACTAGTCTTGGAGGATTTTGTTCTTAATCTGATTTGTAAAGTCCTTGAAGGGATTTGAGCAGAAGAAATGATATCTAATTTACTTAAAAACAAAAATGAACACAACCACTCCAGTTGCTTCGTGGAGAACAAACCCCAAGACAGTTTCAGGGAGACCAGGGAGGACGCTGTTGCCATATTCCAGGCAAGAAATGCTTGTGATTTGGATTAGGTTGGTAGTAGCAGAAGCAAGGAGAGGTGGCCAGTCAAGATATATATTGGAGGTAGTGTGAACAAGACTGCTGAAGTACTGAATATGGGAATGTAATAGGAAGAGAAAAATCAAGGCTGACAGCTAGGTTTTAAACCTTAGAAAGCCAGTAAATAATGATATCGTTAACAGATTGGAAGAAGAGAAGTGTCTGTGTGTGTGTGTTGAGTCTGTTTTGGACACCTTTCAGTTGAGATGTTTATTTTTATTTTACATCTTAATGGAGATGTTGAGTAGGCATAGAGATTATGTGTTTATGCATACCTCTGAGCAGATGTTCAGCCTGGCCAGAGATATTTCGACTTCATTAACTTACAGTTGATACTTAAAACCAAGGGACTACATAAAATCACGTAGGGAGATTGTGTAGAGAAGTACAAAGAACAGAGGTCTGAGCCCAAAGGAATAGGATCATGTAGAGGCCAGCATTAGCGAGGGGCCCTGAAGGACTCTGGGAAGGAGCTGGTAAGGAAAACAGAGGCCACTCCTTATCGAATGGTGGAATAGAATGAGGACGAAGAATTGACCATTTGCTCACTATTGTTATTATATCCAGTACCTACCTAGCTCAGTTTCTGGTACATACTTAGAGCACAGTAGTATTTGTTAAATGAATGAATCTTCACTCCCATTTCTTTCTCAGATGTTTATTGAGTATCTCAGGGTTCCAGGCACTGTTCTAGGTCCTATGGATTCACAGCATAGTGTTTCCAATAATCGTAAGTTCTAGTGTGGGTCATAGACATACATACAGATGCACCACGAACACATATCATTAGTTTAGTTACTTTTAAAGAGTCTATTCATTTTTTAAAGACTTATATATTTATTAGAGAGAGCCAGTGGGGGAAGGACAGAGGGAGAGAGAGAATCCTTAAGCAGACTCCCTGCTGAGCGTGGAGTCATTTTCTCAGGGCCCATCCCACCACCCAACATCATGACCTAAGCTGAAATCAAGAGTCTCCCACTTAACCGACTGAGTCATACACGCGCCCTTAAGATTTTATTTGTAAGTAATCTCTACATCCAATGTGGGGCTCAAATTTACAACCCTCAAGAGTCACCCACTCCACTGACCGAGCCAACAGGCATCCTTGTATTATTGGTTTATAATAGCTCTCTTCTCCTTCTGCCCTATTCTAAGGGGCATGGATATCTTGAGGGCCCTTAGTTGGTGAGCAATGTTGAATCGGGATATATGCATTTGGGGCTCCACTGCAGGTGAAGACTTTGGCTAGAGGGAGATGTTGAGAGAGAGAGAGGAGTGGTGGGATTTCATTGAATTGGACAGATAGCCTCAGCCAAGGGGATCAAATTCAATTAAAACAAAATGTGCCTGCTCAACTCACATGGCTGAATTCTGCTAGACAGCTGACAGTTTATAAAGAACAGTAACAGCCTTAGGGGTTATACTCAATCTGATAAGACGGTGGGAAAAGAGTTGGTGCTTGGGCAGGGAGAGATAAGGTTCTGGAGCTACATATTAGAAAATTACTACATTATCTTCAAGATCTGTTGTTGATCCTTAAAATTATTACCCTTAAATTCCTACCTTTTAAAAAGGTCTCAAGTTTCGAATCAGGCGTCCCTACTGGCTAAGAAAAATTTCAGGTGTTTTATATAAGTCCATGCCAGAAAAGGAAACCAAAACTCTTGATGGATGGAAGAGTAAGTGTGAAGCACTCTATTGCATTACACAATCTCTCACGCTTACCTTGTGGAACTCTGCGGAGATAGTTTTCTTATCTCTACTAGGATCACATACTTTTGTGTTCCCTCACACCCCATCCCCCCCCCGAAAATGTAAATTAAAAAAAGAGAGTAAAACAAAAAGTCTCTATTGTGCTTTAAGTTCCAGTTAAACATGGAGTCCCTTCCCCAAACTGCTTATTCATCAAGCTGGGTTCCCTCTATTTTGCATTCATCTTACAGCTCTTATGCCGCTGTGTATTATAATTATTTGAGTCCATGAAGTTATTCGCCTTGAACTCCAAGACTTTGGGAGCAATGCTGTTTAATGCTCAGAACGAGAGGAAGGGTTTAGAAGCTCCACAATAAGTGCATGTAACGGGAGAAGATGCTCTGGGAAGGAGACATAGAAAGGGGAAATGCAAGCCTTTATTCGGAAAAGTTTATGGGAACAGTGACAGTATATTTAACAATGATATAGATGTGTTTAATACAGAGGGGAAAATAAAACTACGACTCCACGCCCACCTTTTACTATACCATCTTCCCATTCACAACCGGCTTCTCAGACCCCATTCCCTCCTAAGTGCCGAGCTCTAACGAGGCTGGGTCTCCCTGGCCAATCGGAGCGCACTCTTCCGCAGTCGTGAGGACAGCTGCAGCCAATGAAAGACCTGGGCGATTTGGTGGGGTGAGACAAGCCGCCCTCTGGTGGAACTCTGGGGGCGTGGTGACGCGTTAGGCGGGACTGAAGTTTGATTGGCAAGGGAGCGATGTGCCGGCTCCCAACAGAGACCAGGCCGGGTGTGCGCGAGGGGGGGGACATGGGCGGGGTAGCGAAACTGGAGTCAGCCCATAGCTGACGCACTACTCACAGAGGGACGGCCAGATCACCAATGGCGGCACGGATATGGCGCCATGGGCGGGGTTTAGGCCAAAAGAGGCGCAGGAGCCGCGCCTGTTAGTGTCGTCCTCACCGTCACCGCGGGCGCCTCTTCCTGGATTCATTCATTCGTTTTTCCATTCACGAAGGTAGTAAGGCCTAGTTGAAAGCCATGGAGAGCGCTCTTCCTGTCGCCGGCTTCTTCTACTGGGTCGGCGCAGGCACCGTGGCCTACGTGGCCCTGCGCATCTCGTACTCGTTCTTCACGGCCCTTCGGGTCTGGGGTTTGAGTCACGAGGCAGGGGTCGGACCAAGGCTCGGAGAATGGGCAGGTGAGTGCAGTCCCGCGCCGCCGGTCTCCTCGCTCCTGCGGCGGCTCGCGCGGCTTCCGGCCGGGGTCTGGCCGGTGCTGCCCAAGTCCGGGCCCAGCGCCTGGCCTTCCGCTCTCCAAGTCCCTTCTCCCTCCTGAGGCTCCTGCGTCCCTTGTACCCGCCTGGCCCCTAGCCTTGGGGCCCCAAGCCCTGGCTTGCCTGGACTTGCGAGTTTTTAAATAGGAAAGACGTTGTTGGCCCAACTCAGCGAATCTTACGTGCCACTTGGTGGGTGCGGGGGCAATTTGCTTGAACCCGCAGGGGCTGGTGTCCTTTAAGCCATTCCGGGTGCATGGCCGGGAGTCAGTCACCTTGCTGCCTCCTCAGTCACACTCTGCCTACCTAGGTTCACCCCTTGTTGAGTGTTTTTAAAATAAAGGCTTTCGCTTGATTGGAATAGTGGCCCCCTGCTAAGGATGAAAGGCATTCTGTTGACTTTTGGGGGGGCGAGGATGAACGGAGACGACATAGAATTTCCGAAGTCTTTCTGGTTTTTAGAAACTTGCCTTTCTCCTGTTACTTGGATTCGGCCTAGTTCTTTTCAAGTTATACAAGGTTTTTGTTTTGGTTTGTTTTTAAATTCTCCTTAAACTTTTCTGGAGGCCTGATGTGTAACGTAATTATTGCTTCTGCAGAACGGTAACTCTCCGCTTAGCAATCAGAAATACTTTTGGCAGAAGGACGCTTATAGGAAAAAGTATTCCCCCAAAGAGTGAGCTAAGCCTGTGGATCTTGTTTCATTTTGTTGGAGGATTTGAGAAAGGTCAGTTTGGAGAAGTTGGGAGAATTACCTGCAAGGAAGTTTTGTGCTTGCTTTTTTTCTTTTTTGTTGCTTTTCCTTACTTTTCGTTTCTTTTTCTTTTTCTTCTTCTTTTTTTTTTTTTTTTAAACCAAGGGGTGTGCTGTGATCGTTCTCTGTGATAATTTATTCTGCTATTTCATGATTGAATGTACACTTCACCAAGCATTTCATTGAATTTTGGGATGGTTAGGGGTTGCTTGCAGACTAGGCTCAACTAAGGTACACAAATAATGGAACTCTGTATTCTTCACTTTATTCACTCAAAATCATTTAAAGAACTTAGTAGGAAAAAGATAAGAAATTAACTTTTTGGGACAGCAGTGTGAAGAGAACACATCTCAAGTAGGAAGGGACATGTAAGAACTCTGTGATGTGAAGCAACTGTTCATATTATAATACTTGTTTTTATTTTTATTTTTTTAAAGATTTTATTTATTTATTTGACAGATAGAGATCACAAGTAGGCAGAGAGGCAGGCAGAGAGAGATTGAGGAGGAAGCAGGCTCCCTGGTGAGCAGAGAGCCCAAAGTGGGGCTGATCCCAGGTCCCGGGGAACATGACCCAAGCCAGAGGCAGAGGCTTTAACCAACTGAGCCACCCAGGTGCGCCTAATAACTTATTTTTAAAAATCACTTAGTGTTTTCTGATATTCCTTAAAAAACAAGTGAAGTGCTCAACTTGATTGTAATAAAGTTTGTGATTTCACAATTGACTTGCCCAAGTTCTTGATTGTCACATTGGAAAACTTGCTTATGAACTTTTGAGATAGTTGCACCAGATTCTGGTGCATTAGGAAATCCTGTAGTAAGATGAAGTTTTGTGATTTGTAAGCAAAGAGTCATGTTAGTAACTTTTTAAAAACTGAAATAGACTATAGACTAATAACTCAAATGGTCCAAATCACTATTGAAAAGATTTGTCCCAGAGGAGGGATACTTGCTAAATTGAAAGAAATGTTTAAAAGATTTAGAAATGAAATTTGAACCAGAACACTGGGAAGTCATAAAGTAACATTGTGATTGTTGAGTTCGGTCTACCCTGGATTGTTAGAAAAATCTCTTTTTTAAGTACTTAAGCAGAAGAAATGATCAAGTTGTTATTTGTCACATGACATATATGTGGTGGCCTGAATCTTAAAATATTTCCTTTACCTCTCCAAATTCAGGGAATCTTTGAAAAACAAAATTAGGAGTACTTCATCTTAAATGCTTCTTTGTATCAGCTGGAGGGATGAACTGAAATAATTTGACAAAGCAGCAGAAATGATACTTGAACAATTAGGGCTAAATGTGATTAAAATTAGGTAAATGATTTGTTCAATCGAAGTTAGGATTATTAGAATTAATTTTTGTGTATAAATAACACTAGTAAGTTTTCTGCCCCATAAAATTGGTATCTTCATTCTATGCAGTCTTCTTTGAATAAATGGTGGTAGCTGGCAGTTTTAGGGAGACATTTTTTACTTTCTACTGCTAACATTTAACATCTTCCTCTCCATAACCAGCTAAATGTTTTAAGTATAATATAGTAATGTGCATTGAATTGATAATGTTTTTATTCTTGTTATTCTTAAGTCTCTTCATGTGAGTATGTTTAATTTCTCCTCAGATTTTAGAATCTGAAGGGGAGGGAGTGAGTGTCCCAATTTTTTTTCCCCTTTTCCCACAGTAACTAGTGTATTGATCAGATTTAAGTGCTTCTAAATTTAAAAAGCTTGGAAAAATAAATAAGTTATGGGATATAATGTACAATATGGCAACTGTAGTTGATAATACTTTACTGCAAATTTGCAAATTCTTATCACAAGGGGTGTCTGGCTGGCTCGGTCGATGGAGCATGTGACCCTTGATCTTGGGGTCATGAGTTCAGGCCCCACACTGGGCAGGAAAAAATTCACAAGAAAAAAATTCTGTAAATATGCATGGTGATGGGTATTACCTAGACTTACTGTGGTGATCATTTCACAATATATACAACTATCAAATCGTTATGTTGTACACCTGAAACTAGTATAATGTTGTATGTTATTATATCTCAACAAACAAAACCCCCAAAGCTTGTCAAAACATGAAAACAGGTATGCTTTGTAATCAATAAAAATATTTCAGACCACATATTCCTTAATCTAGTTAGGGTTTTAAGACCATAAATTACTTGACCCATACTCTAGTTTATCTCCTTCTTGTAATCCAGAGTTCAGTTGTCTCTTTTCCCTAATTCTCTCCAGTACCATTCCCACTCAAGTGAGTTACACCGATTTCATCAGGTCCCTAGCAGATGGATTTTGCCGATTTTGTCTGTCATCCTGTCATCCTTAGGGGATATTTCCCGTATTTCTTAGGAGAACAAAGAGCTGTGGAACTGGAGCTTTACTTGCTTGAAGGTATTACTGTAGCAAGTAATCAGAAGAAGAGTGCTAACAAAAGTGGTCAGTTTGTACTCAATAAAGGAGAGAACAGTCATTACTGTGGAGCCATAAAGAATGTAATCTGTAGGCTTTGGTTTGAGCATGGATAAATTTTGCATTTATTTGAGCAGTTTCCATCATTGCAATTCATCCAAAATGATTGATACTGAACTACTGTGGAGGTGACAGATGGAAAGGCAAGGTAAGTAGACTTCTAAAGCCAAGATATTTTATAACTTTAAAGCCAGGACAGCACTCTGAGCTCTCATTTTTAGATTTTGAAGGAGGGTATATTGCTCCAGGCGGCAAAGAATAAAGGATCCGTGAAGCAGTTGGATTTTAAAAATAACCTTGTTGAGATAGAATTTATATACCATACAATTTACCCATTTAAAATATACAGTTTACGGGGTGCCTGGGTGGCTCAGATGGTTAAGTGACTTCCTTCAGCTCAGGTCATGATCTCCAGGTCCTGGGATGGAGCCCCATGTCGTGCTCCCAGCTCAGTGGGGAGTCTGCTTCTCCCTCTTCCTCTCTCTCTCTTCTGCTGTGCTCTCTCTGATTCTCTCTGTCTCTGTCTCTCTCACGTGAATAAGTAAAATCTTAAAAAAAAAAAAAAGTGTACAGTTCCAAGATTTTTATTATACTCACAGGGTTGTGCAACCATTATAGTCTAATTTTGGAACATTTTCATCTTTCTTAAAACAAGCCCTGTACCCATTAGATGTCACTCTCCAACCCCCACCCCCTCAATCCCTAGTCAACCACTAATCTACTTTTGGTCTATGTGTATACATTATATATATGCCTATTCTGGGTATCTCCTATAAATGGGATCCTATAATGTGAAGTATTTTATGACTGGCTTTCATTGAGCACAACGTTCCCAAGGTTTCCCCACGTTGTAACATGTTTTAGTGCTTCATTTCTCTTTATTGCTGAATAGTATTCCATTCTGTGGAGTGAGTGTAGATTTTGTAAAGGGTCTTTACCTCTGCATTTTGCTGTCTGCACATCTGTATTCGCAGCTCCCTGAGATTTTGCAGCTTTGGGTGCTGATGGAACTCATTTGGCCCTGTAGTATTCCAAGACAATGAACACTTAGAATGGTCATAGGGTGGTGGGGGGTTCTTTGTAGAAAAGCCATCCATCAAAATGGCTTTGCTTAGCCAAGCTCCAAGAATCAAAGGATTCTCAGAATCGAGTGTGGTTCATCATTTCTGTTTTTACTTCGGATAACTCCACACGATTGGTCTAGGTCTCCAGTGGATGAGGGCTGCTTAAGTAACCAGGGGCCATTGGCAGTAGGTCCCTTTCTTTCACTGGGCTTTGAGGTATCACATGATTTGAGGAATTATTTATGAAATGTTAATAATTTAAATTGGCAAGCCCAGAAGTCATATGAAGAACTGCCATTTATTGAATGCTTGAAGTGTTCTAGGCACTTGACAGAGATTATCTTTAATCAGTCTTTGAGCTCTGACTTATTATCCCCATTATGTAGAAGAAGAAATAGAGGCTTAGGGTAAATGACTTCCTTGGTCTGTGGTTTCCCAGCTAGTGAGTTGTAAGATGAGGATTTGAAGCCAAGTTGTCCATTTTGCAATATGCATGTCTTGTATGTTGGTGATTGGTTTATAGACTGCATGGGTACTTGGGGGCGGATTCCTTTATATCTTAGGAACATACTGCTTTATTTTATTTTTTATTTTTTAGGCTTTTAGTTTTTTAATTTTTAAATTTTTTAAAAAAGATTTTATTTATTTATTTGACCAGCAGAGATCACAAGTAGGCAGAGAGGCAGGCAGAGAGAGAGGGAAGCAGGCTCCCTGCTGAGCAGAGAGACGAATGTGGGGCTCCATCCCAGGACCTTGGATCATGACCTGAGCCGAAGGCAGAGGCTTAACCCACTGAGCCACCCAGGCACCCCTTTAAATTATTTTTTAAAATTTTTATTTACTTGAGAGAGAGAGCGTGGGAGAAAAAGAGCACAAGCCAGGGGAGGGGCAGAGGGAGAGGGAGAAGCAGGCTTCCCACTGAGCAGGGAGCCCTACCAGGCCCATCCCAGGACCTTGAGATCATGACCTGAGCCAAGTCAGATGTTTAAGCTTTTATTTTTCCATAACCTCTACCCCCAATGTGGAGCTTGAACTCAAAACCCTGAGATCAAGAGTCACGTGCTCTACCAGACAAGCCAGCCAGGTACCCTGGAACATTTGGCTTTTTTTTTTTTTTTTTAATTTTATTTTTTATAAACATATAATAAATTTTTATTCCCAGGGATACAGGTATGTGAATCACCAGGTTTACACACTTCACAGCACTCACCATAGCACATACCCTCCCCAATGTCCATAATCCCACCCCCCCAACCCCCCTCCCCCCATCAACCCTCAGTTTGTTTTGT